>NW_027203271.1:1905000-2322090 GCF_024711535.1 Dipodomys merriami | reverse complement strand
ATATGATTTAGGGGTTCGGTCATGGGGCTTGAACTCTGGGCCTGGGCGCTGTCCCTCAGGTCTTCAGCTCAAGGCTAGTGCTCTACCATTTGAGCCACAGTGCCACTTGCTGATTTTTTTCTTTTTGCTTATGTGGTGCCGAGGAATTGAACCCAGGGCCTCAAGCATGCAAGGCAAATGCTCTACAACTTAGCCACCTTCCCAGCCGCTAATTCTATATATATTTTTTTCTGAATACTATATTTCTTTTTTTTAATTGTGAAAATACTGTACAGAGAGCTTACAATTACATGAGCAAAGTAATAAGTACATTTCTTATCAAGCATTCTTGCCTCCTCCTCTGTTTCCCTTTCACATCCATTCTCATCCCCCCACCATGTGTCCCCCTACCTCCCCCCCAAGCCAAAGTTGTAAAGTTCATTTTTCAACAAAATGACTTGTATATGTCATTGTTGCAATGGGTCCATCTGTATCCCTATTTAAACGATTTGTTTTTTCCCTTCCCCTCCACAAATTATACCAACATAAAATACAGTAAAAACAGGGGTTATATAGTGGGGTAGGGACATACACAGCAACAAAGAAATCATCTTATAAATTTTAGAAACAATCACAAGAAAGAAAAAAATTGAATACTTATATTGAGGTTCATTTCACCTAACATCAACTGATCTGACCGTTTCGGCTTGTCTCACAAATATATGATACTGCAAATAAGGGAAACCATGGGACCTATGTTTCATTGGGCCTGGCTTACTTCACTTAATTAAATTTTTTCCAAGTCTTTCTATTTCCTAGGAAATGGGGCAATGCCATTCTTTCTGATAGAGGCATAGAATTCCATTGTGTATATATACCACAGTTTCTTAATCCATTCATCTACTGAGGGGCATCTGGGTTGGTTCCATATCTTACCTATGGTAAATAATGCTGCAATAAACACAGTTGTGCTGGTAGCTTTAAAATAATCATGTTTGTATCATTTGGGTAAATGCTCAAAAGTGGGATTGCTGGGAAATAGGGCAGCTCTATGTGGAGTCTTTTGAGGAATCTCCATATTACTTTCCAAAGTGGTTGAACAAGTTTAAACACCCACCAACAATGAAATAGGGTTCCCTTTTGTCCACATACCTTCCAGAATCTGTTGTTAGAGTTCTTGCTTATAGCCATAGTAACAGGGGTGAGGTGGAATCTGAATGTTGTTTTGATTTGCATTTATTTTATAGCTAGTGAGGTTGAGCATCCCTTCATGTGTATACTGGCCATCTTTCTTTCCTCTTCAGAGAAGTTTCTCTTTAAGTCTTTAGCCCACTTATTTATTGGGCAGTTGTTTCTTTGAGGATTTGTTGTTGGGGGACATCAAAACTCAAATCAACTTCCTAAAGTTAAAATAAGAAAAGGAAAGAAAGAACAACTCATACTGAGCATGTGTTCAATGTAACGATTTACACTAAATTATTGTAGTTATAAATGCCATCATTTATTTCTAGGAGCACACACATTTTGTATTAAGACTAAATGAAAAAATAACACCATGTATATAAATATTTGGTTAAACACAGGTCTAGTTTACAATGGTGAACACTGAAATTCGCATGTGCAGTGGTGCTGCAGGATTGTCAATGTTTATGGAAGTCCATCTTTTTTATTAAGTTGACATGATGAAATTACCTAACCAACATGTGGAGGAGATGGGGACAAACAAGTCGTTTAAGGATTCAGGTGGACCTGTTGCAACAATGAGAAGTACAAAATGTCATGTCAAAACCAGCTTTACAATGTCGTGTGGGGGGGAGAGGGGGGTATGATTGGGTGGGGGGGGAGGGGGGAGGCTGGGAAGGGAGGTGAAGGGTAAACAAAGGAGGAGGCAGCAATGCTTGGTAAGAAATGTATGCATTATCCTGCCCATGTAATTGTAACCCCTCTGTACAGTATGTTCTCAAATAAAATAAAATAAAATTTAAAAAAAAAAGAAATTACATAACCATACATAACCTAACAGTTCACTGGACAGATACTGCTGATACATACATACATATATATATATATATATATATATATCACATGTATGCATTTATACATTTAGTGACATGTAAATAAAAATAAAAAATGTAATGAATAAATTAAGTGAACGGATAAATTTCCTAAACCATTACTTTACCTGAACCAGTTCATGTCTTAAAGTCTCTAATGCTATATCACACTTGCATGGTTGCTGATCCCCTTCAGCTTTTTTATGATATTGTTTTTTCTTTGTTTTTCAGGTGAGAAGCCTGCCAATATGTATACTTTCATGACATTCCTTTCTTTAGAAAATGAATAGTACATTGTGTGATCTGGCTCTTTATGTATCATCAAAATATTTTTTTTTATAATTTCAAGTACATATTGTCTTAGATCTCACTCATTCTCTTCCAATAGTACCTATGGGAAGGAGAAAATGAAGGATAATTCTGTTACTTTGGGAGTTTGTTATTAATAACTGCAATAAATATGAAAATTAAACTCTGAAATTATTTAGAGAGGTAACTTGAATTTTACCTTTCTACACACTCATGTTACTCCCTCAAGTAAATCACAGAACCTAAAATAAGTAACATTTTTAGCTGGGTGTCAGTGGCTCATGCCTGTAATCCTAGCTACCCAGGAGCTGAGATCTGAGGATAGTAGTTCAAAGTTAGTCTTGGAAGGAAATCCATGACACTCTTACTTCCAATTAACCACCAGAAAACCAGAAGTGGCACTGTGTCTCAAGTAGTAATGTGCTAGCCTTAATCTGAAGAGCCCAGGGACAGCGGCCAGACCCAGAATTCAAGCTCCTTGACCAAGAAAATTAAAAAGGAAAAAAGGGGGAAAAAGTAATATTTTAAAGCTAATGTGCATATATACACAAAATTTGTCTTGAAATAAAACTATAACAGCCCCTGGACTGGCAAAAAAAGAGATTAACGTGAAATTGCCTTCAATAATCATTTAGACAATCTATACTGAGGACAGACTACTGGAACTCACATCACTAATTGAAGAGGTAGAATTTGAGAGGATCAAAGATCAGAACCAGTTTTCAAGGAAAGTAATAAGAGTCTCATATCCTCCTAAAGGTTCGCATGTTGGAATGCATTTGTGATCCCCGCTACTTGGCAGACAGAGGTGAGGAAATTAGCCCTCAGCAAAATGGATAACCTATGAACAAAGTAAATAAATCGAAAAAGGATTATTCTAGTGGTAGAATACTTTTTCAGCAAATAAAATATCTAAATTTATACTCATTTCCTAAAAGAGGAAAAAAAGGGAAGAAAGAAAGAAGGAAAGAAAGAAAGAAAGAAAGAAAGAAAGAAAGAAAGAAAGAAAGAAAGAAAGAAAGAAAGAAAGAAAGAAAGAAAGAAAGAAAGAAAGAAAGAAAGAAAGAAAGAAAGAAAGAAAGAAAAAAGAAAGAAAGAAAGAAAAAAAAGAAAGAAAAAAAGAAAAAAAGAAAAAAAGAGAAAGAAAGAAAGAGAAAGAAAGAAAGACAGAAAGGAAGAAAGTAAAAGAAAGAAAGAAAGAAAGTAAAAGAAAAGAAAGAAAGGGAGGAACAAAGAAAGGGAAATGTAGAGGTATAAATAAAAACCTCAGCATGCCTTAGATGTTAACAATGACACTAAATCATTTGAGCTATAAAGGCCATCATTTAATTCTGGGCAGGGATATTTTGTATCAAGCCTGAAAAAACCATAGCATACCACATACAAACCTTGGGTTAAATACAGGTCTGCCTTACACTGTTGGACCAATAGGAATGTATGTCTAGTGCTGTTGCAGGTATGTTAAGGTGTGTGGGAGTTTATCATCCTGATGATCTTGCAATGATGAAATTGACTAACTGCACAACTACCTTGGCAGATCCCTACTGAAACCTTTATTAAGTCACAGGTTAACAAAGAACAATATATACAACGAAATATATTGAACTACCAGGCATTGTGACCAAAATTATTTTTACCTGATTCAATGTATTTTTACATTCTATATCACATGTACAAGTTCATCATTCCCTTCTGTCTCATTATGTTGTTTTCCTTGGTTTTGTTTTGTTTTCAGAACCATGGTATAAGAGAGCATTTCATATATTTTTGTCTTCTAGTCTTCAGAAAGTCTGCAGTTAAATATGCTTAAGTTCCTTTCATTAGAAAATTTAAACCACAGTGGGTAGGGTCTTCATCATGATTTTGTTATGATCTCAAATATGTTTATATTTCTGGCATTCTACCTGTATAATCTCACTTTAATCTGTTCCAAAGGGCACTTTAGTGGAAGGAGGAAATTCAAAGTGGATTCTGGTAGAGAATTTCTGTTACTAAAAACTCTGGTACATAGTAAAGAAAGCAAGTCCAAAATTATTCATTAGAAAGATGATTTGAAAGTCATCTTATTACATCTTAATACTCTTTCCTCAACCAAACCAGAGGATTTAAAATGACTAATATTTTTAAGTTAATGGACACAAATGTGCATGAAAATTCTAGAAATAATAAAAATGATCACTCATGAAACCTTACCGATACTTCACAGAATGCTTTCCAGTTAGAGGAATCATCTTCACACATTTTCACACAATGTGTATCTGCCTGGTAACAGAACCCCAAACTAGACTAAGGCATCTAATAGCTATCTAATTTTTGTTGTCTATTGGCAATACTGCTTCTTATCATTTTGATTAGTATGAATTCTGTAACTATTATAAAATCACATTTGTAATAAAAGTTCCTAGGTGGAACTTCAAGGATGAGGTGGTCTGGGGTTTCTGGTGGTGCCTTGTCTAGTTCAAGGGAGGAGTTGGTATTGGCACAGCCTCTGTGGTAGAGCAGGATGGGGCTTTGAGCGTGAAAGCCAGTCTGTGTAGGGCTTTGAGACAGCAGAGAGGGGACAGGAAAGACTAGGCTTATTAGGAGCAGGGTCTCTTGTGGAGTAGGTGGGACTTTAGGATGGAGACTGGCAGGTGGATGGGGTTTCAGTGGAAGAAGGCAGGGTCACTGGCGAAGAGGCTGTTTGGGGCAGAGCTTTGAAAAGGAAGAACAAGGCTACAAAGGAGGAGTTTACTTAGAGGAGGGTTGTGGTGTAGAACTGTGAACTCTGGTGGGATATGTAGGGTAAGGTTTCCCATAAGGCAGGGAAGAGAATGAAGGCAAGAGGCTGACAGAAGATGGGGATTCCGGTGCAAGAATGCGGAGCTATGAGGGAGAGGTTTTCAGGGTCTGTGAGAGGGCAGAGCGGTGCTAGAAAGAAGTGGGCTAGTAAGGTGAGGGGTTTCTGGTGGAGAATGGTAGGCCTTTGGGAAGTGTGTTAGGGTGGAGGTGGGGTTTCTGGCTGAGCAGGATGTAATAACAATGTATGGAGGAATTTTTCAGTACCAGAGCTTTGTGAGAAAAGGGATAGGATCCAGTGGACTAGACTAGTTAGGACAGGGTTTCTGGTGTAGCCAGTCACCAATTGGAAAAGAGGAGTAAGGGTGGGTGGGGATTTCAGTGTTGCAAGGCAGGACATTAGACTTTGGACAGGGTTTCCAGTGGGGCAAGGCAACCTTCAAAAAGGGAGTATGAAGGGACAGGGATTTACAGTTGAGCCTGGTGAGGCTTCCATGAGGGAAGCGAACAGATGCAGTGGTTTGAAGTGGAACAATGTGCGTGTCGAGAGATGGGATAGTGTGGTGGGGGTTGTCTAGTGGGGGTTTTCTAGAGCAGATCAGGGCTTTGAGCCATGGGGTTCATTGGAAGAGGGACTTTGAAAAGGAGTGGAAAGTCTACAAAGGTGTAGGGTAATTATGGGCAGGGTAACTGGTTGAGTAGGATGTGGATCTGTGGGAGGATCCAATAAGGGGAGGATTCATCTCTGGAACAATGCAGCCACCATTGAGTGAGTCGATATGGGAGGTAGAGAAGCCTGTGGTGGAGCAGGGCTGGCCTTCCAGGCAGGAGATGGTCTGTGTGAGAAGCTTCTGGTCAACCAAGGCGGGCTACAAGGGCAGTTATAGAGAGGTGGTGGGTTTTTGGTGTAGCATGAAGGGCTTTGTGGGAAGAGGTAGGTTCAGGGCTGGGTTTGAGACGTTAGGACACTTAGAAGTAGACTACATATGGATGGAGTTTCTGATGAAACAAGGAGGGGTCGAGGGAGAAGTCTGGTTGGGAGTGGGGTATGAAAGGGACAAGAGGAGCTTGGAAGTAATAGAATATGGGAGCAATGGGACTATGAGTGAATAAAATAGTTAGGGATGGGGTATCTGGTGGATGAAGTTAGGATTAGAAGGAGGAGCCTGATGTAGGCGGGGTTCTTGGTGCATCAAGGCCGATCATAGGAGGAGATATGGATGTGGCCTGGTTTCTGGTGGTGCAGAGCATGGATTCCAGGAAGGGGTGGAGTGGAAGAAGGCTTTCCCTATAGCAGAGGAGGACTTTCAGGAAGGATTCTGGTTGTAGTCAGGACTTTGAAAGTTTATAGCAAGACTACCAGGGGGTAGGTTAGTTAAGGTTGGGTTCTTTAAGAACGAGGCTGACTGGAAGAGGGTTTCCAGTGGATCCAGTGAAGTTTTATGGGAAGGGGAGATAGAAAAGGGACAAGACTTAGTGAAGAGTGGGGTTACAAAAAATAAACAATTACTCTAATAGGAACAACATATTCAGTCAGTGTAGAATTATACTACTTTCATGTTTGTGAGAGATATTGGAGAAAGTAAGCTATTAATAATTCCTTTCTAGTGAAATTTTTCTTTATTCCAGTTGAGTGAAAATGAAAGCACAGGTTACATCAGGCTCATAGGCTGCCAGTAGTCTAAGACACATAAAGCACTGGGCTTGATTCCCCAGCACAACCTTTAAGGACTACACATAAAAATTTTAAAATACCTCACTTGGTCATAATGGACACTCTATTATCTTAAATTTGTGAATGAATAGAACTTTTACTCTGACCGATTTAGAAATCCTAAAACTAAGTAAGTGATAATGTTTTAACTTTATATAATATTGGGAAATATACTAAAATAATTAGGAAAATATAAAATTGTACACAGAATGTTTGTTGTCCAGCATCAATTTTAATCTAAAAGAATTCAAAACCAGAAAATTGCCATATAGTGAGATTGCAGCATGTTTCTTTTCAGTCATCAAAATGGTGACTTAAGGAATGTGTCTTCATCATTGATGCATCGATGTTAAAACATATCTAAAAATGTGAAGCACTAGACAGACACTGAAGAAGATCAGAAGAATCTGTGAAATGAAGTTAGAATAAAATTAATGACTAATTGATGTAGGAATTGATCTTCATTAGTCCCATAAATATTTTCCAGAAGAAAAGACTATATTGAAAAATAAACAAAACAGTGAAAAGGAAGCAGGCAGGCAGACCTTGAAGTAAACATTATTCAATGAACAACATCTATTGAATCATGATTGCAAGAATCTTTTACCTAAGTTATAGTATTGATCTATGTTCTTTTATGACAAATAACAAAGCTATGAAAATGCTGTAATAATTTTCAAGACATTAGACTTTACAGAAGGAATTCAATGAATGTATTTCTAGAAAGTAAAGATAAATGTCAGAGATAAAGAGTAAAGCTAATATACCCAATTTTTATCCCTTCAAGGTGAGAGGGGTACAAACCGAAGCACAAGGAGAATGGACAGAAGTACAGTAATATATACCAGTAGTTCCCAAGATGCAACGATGAATGCAACAGGGGAGAAAATCGACATGACCATCACAGGATTTAGCACTGGAGAGTAGAGAAAAGAACAGTGAAAATCCATGGAGAATTACAAAGGATGCCCTTGCATATTTGGCAGAAGTGTGCATTGCATGGCATTGAGGTCTAAAATATGAGGAGGCATTATAGGAAAATATTTGTGCCCATATGGTGCCTCAAGAAATAATAAACTTATGATTTACAAGATATTGAATAATTATAAAGGTCTTGCCTCAGTATTTCCGAGTTAAACTTTGATAAATTCTGTTTTTAAACACGTAACACCCTATAAAACCAAGACAAGAAGTTTCAAATTATATATAAGTGACTTGACTGCAAAAATAGAGTTCGAAAAATCAAATCGCATAATGTGCATGCAAAAGGATTACATTATTAAGGTAATCTTTAAACAACACACATTTTATGTGACTAGTCCTGATCATAAATGATTTGTTTTCCATAAAGATTTTGGATGCAAAAAAGCAACGAAAACAAAACAAAACAAAGCAAATGACACTTGGCAATAGAGCTAGATGCCAGTATCTCATCTCATGAGGCTGAGATTGGAAGACCATGGTTCACAGATGGCTGGGGTAGCAATCCATGAGACATTTATGTTCAATTATTCAATCAAACACAAAGTGAAACCTTGGTTAAAATAGTACAGATCCAGCCAGTCATGAGTGAAAAAAAAAAAAAAAAACAAGCAAGATTTTGAGGCTCCGAGACAAGTTTCCTTACTGCATACACACACACACAAACACACACACACACACACACACACACACACACACACACACACACACACACACACACACACACGGAATGGGAATGGGAGAGGAGGATGGAGAGAAAAAAGCGAATATGAAGAGTGTAAAAAATGAACCTATCTGCCAGGACTACACTAAGCATATATTAATCAATATGAATGGATCAAGAAAATGCGGTATATATACACAATGGAATTCTATGCCTCCATCAGAAAGAATGACATTACCCCATTTGTTAGGAAATGGAAAAACTTGGAAAAAATTATATTAAGTGAAGTAAGCCAGGCCCAAAGAAACATAGGTCCCATGGTTTCCCTTATTTGTAATATCTATTATATGTATGAGTCAAGCAGAAAAGGTCAGATAATGTGATGTCAGGAAAATGAACCCTTAGATGTGTATTTTAATGTTTTTTTTCTTTCATGCATGTGTTTCTAACGCATTTATGAGATTATCTCTTTGTTGCTTTGTATATCTTTCCACCACAGTATAACCCCTGCTTTCACTATATTTGATGTCAGTATAACTTGTGGAGGAGATGGGGAAAAACCAGTTGTTTAAGGATACAGGTGGACCTGTTGCAACACTGAGAAGTACAAGTTGTCATGTCCAAAACTAGCTTTACAACGTAGGTGCGGGGGGGGGGGGGGAAGAGGGGGAAGGAGAAGGATTGGGATTGGGGGGGAGGGGGGAGGCTGGGAAGGGATGTGAAGGGCAAACAAAGGAGGAGGCTGCAATGCTTGGTAAGAAATGTACGCATTATCCTGCCCACGTAATTGTAACTCCTCTGTACAGTATGTTCACAAATAAAATTAAATTAAATTAAAAAAAAATAAATAAAAATTAGGGAAACCAAAAAGCCTATGTTTCTTTGATTCTGGCTTCCTTCACATAATGATTTTTTTCCAAGTAATTCCATTTTCTTAAAAAAGGTGCTGTGTCATTCTTTTTGATAGAAGCATGAAATTCCATTGTGTATATATACGACATTTTCCTGATCCATTCAGTTATTGAGGGGCATGTGGATTGGTTCCATATCTTAGATATGGTAATAATGCTGCAAAAAACATACTTGTGCTGGTAGTTTTAGTGTTTTATTTTTGGAGTCTGGTCGTGGGGCATGAACTCTGGGCCTGGGCGCTGTCCCTCAGCTTGTCAGCTAAAGTTTAGTGCTCTACCATTTGAGCCACAGCGCCACTTCCGGCTTTTTTCTTTTTGCTTAAGAATTATTTTTACTTAAGAATTGAACCCAGTGCCTCTTGCATGCAAAGCAAACACTACCACTGAGCCACCTTCCCAGCCCAAGAGAAGATATTTTACCTTATTTTCTACAAGTAAATTAATATTAGGCAAAGCTAATGAAAATAATTAATTATTTACTTTTCAGAGAATGAGAATAGTACTCTTGGATATCTTGGAGGAAAAGACTTCAGACTCATTACAACTGATGCCTTGCATTGAAATTACAGGCTAAACTTTCTTCTTCATGAAACAAAAGCTTCAGTTCTTTCATATTAGAATTATAAAATCATAATACAACATTTTGATTTGTTTTCCTCTGCTATTTTCAATTCCATTCTTCATCCATTAGCAAACTAGAGATGATTTCGACAAATGCCCTTATGTCTTTCTTCCAAATTTTTCCACACTGGTGCTCACATTGCTACACTTATGTCATAACTTTTCTTTTCCTCTTCCCTTTAATAATGCCCCCAATTTTATCATTCTTTTTCATATTCATGGTCATGGATATTTTGATGATATCTAAACAGATCAATCTTTGCATCTGTTTAATATAAACTTTAGAACTATCAGAGAGTTTTTTCCCCTAAATCCATCATTTTCACCTGTAATCCTTATCACCACCAAGAATATCACTAACACATTTGCCTGGCCCTAGATGTAGAATCCTTTAGATTTCTTCTTACCCTTCTACTCCCACCCATTATATAAGATGAATGATCAAGATGTTTTTAGTTTCTGTTACTAATTTGATTTCTTTTTTGTTTGTTTGTTTGTTTTTGTTGGTAGTGGGGCTGGAACTCTGGGCCTTTGTGCTGTCACTGTGCTCTACAGCTTAGGGCGAGCACTCTACCTCTTGAGCTACAGCACCACTTTCAGGGTTTCTAGTGGTTTACATTGGAGATCAGAGTCTCATGTACTTTTCTGCCCGGGCTGGCTTTGAACTGTGATTCTCAGATCTCAGCCTCCTTTGTAGATAGGATTACAGGCATGAGCCACTGGCGCGCAGCACTAATTTGATTTCTATGTACTCCTTTTTATGCCCCTGACACCAGTCTGTTTCAGGTACTCATCACTGGTCACCTAGTCTTAAACAACTTTTTATAAAATAAGTTTTTTTCCCCATAGTCTTTTCATATTGGTCCTCTCCATCAACAAATTACTGCTCCTTGTAAGTATTCAGAGGGAAGAGCTCAGACACAAATTCTAGTATCATTATTTACTCACTACATTGACTGTTGGCCTTACATTTCTCATTTGTAAATGGATGTAATCTACCAGAAATATTGAAGAATACATTTGCTTACTCCTAGAGCAAGAAAAAAGAAAAGTGAAGAGTCCTTACATTTTCCACCTTAGCTTACAAATAAGGAAAGAGTCAAATCCAGTTTGTTGGTATAAAGTCACAAATTGTTTCATGCAGAAATAAAAATAAAGTTTACTTCCTGGCTCTAAGGGTTGTGTCTTTTTAAGGCAACTACAGATATGTAAGTGGTATTATGTAAATTGGGTCATGTATCTACATTTGTATTGAAGAACATACTCAACATATCATTGGAAAACATTGGTTATTGAATAGTATCTATATAAGAATGTTACTTGAACTAATCACACTAATTTGAAAATTAATCTTAGTCCATCGAAATTTTCTTATTGCTTTATGTGTTGCCAAGTGTTCTTCATAAATTTATACATAGATTTTCTTCAGTGAACTGGATAGAAACTAAAACTGACCAAGGATTTCTTTCTAATGAGTGAAGCATGCTGGAGGCATGTGTTGTTACCTTCTAGGGATATATAACTAAGCCACTGGCTATGTGGGTGGTGAAAGGCTTTCTCCTAAGTTCCCAAGGCTTGAACAAACAAGATCATTTGATAACAAAGCACTCAGCTTATTATATTTTATCTATGTGGGATAATAACCATGTGAAAATAAACCATTTTATTTATAAGCAAACAATACCACCCAGAAAAGTGAGTATACATTAGAGAGACTGTAAGAATAACATTAGGGATTTACTGTCTCACCTGATTATGTGATTGTATTTCTTGATATTGAAACTCTCCTCTTGTTATTCTTATTGTATATAATACAACACTGTTTATTATTATGTATTCAATGTGGGAAATCTAGCTTCAAATATGTCTAAAAATTTTTCCTTTTCAATCATAACATTGTCATTATCAGCGTCACTCTGGTCATCATCATCTTCAACAAAATTATTGTTAGCATCATAAGTGCTAATTATTGAAAGTCTGGTATGTGTCTATGATTTTGTATTATTTTTATTTCAATTAATAATTTTAATATTACCACTTGGCATGCATCCATGTTAAATTGTTTAATAAATAAATAAACAAAAAACTAAACCATAACAGGTAGTTTGATTATGTGATTATAACTAATTATTGAACAGATTTTGAAGCATTGCACATTTCTAACCAGTATGAATTAACTTCCTCTCTCCCTGTCATTACACACAAATATTTAAAGGTTTGAACAGAATTTTTTCAATAATATACTATAAATATTACTACAACATCATGTGTATATCTAAAATTACCTTGAAAATAATATATTCTATTTTCTTTTGAAATATTAGTCATTTTAGTCTAGGAAACTTTTGGAAAAACAGAATATATATCATTGAAATGTAAAGGGTAAAAATAGTAGCATAAAAGTTTTAGAGAGAGTGTATGTATTCAGAAATGTGTGTGTGTGTGTGTGTGCGTGTGTGTGTGTGTGTGTGTGTGAATAAATGTCATGTGTAGAAAATCATACATTTTTAGAGGGAATTGGTAATCATATATATGTATTTATTTATTTATGTATAGAATTATGTGCATTAAAGTGAAACAAACATCCTAAACATTATTAAAATTTAAAATTTCATCAAACCAAGTGCAGGTAACTCACGCCTATGATTCTAGCTCCTCTGGCAGCTGAGATCTAACAATTGTTTTCACATCTAGCCCCGACAGAATAGTACATGTTAGATTCTTATCTCCAATTAACCATTCAAAACCAGAAATAAGCCCTGTGCTTCAAGTTGTGCAGTGCTGGCTTTGAGCGCAAAAAAAGCTTAGGGACAATGCCCAGGACTTGCAAACAACAACAACAAAATCAACATGTCTCACAATTTCACAAAAGCATTTTTTAACTGCTGTGAACATTTCTTAGAAACATGAATACATGCCCTTGAAAATTTTATGTAAAAAGGATAGAATATTTATATCTATGTTAAAGACATGACTATTTAGTTTGTTTAAGGTATTTAGGTAATGATTAGGAATTAAGAATTATGCTAGGTAGGTAATAATTGGGACTGGTCGTTTATTCTGTTGTATGATAGTTATAAAATGATACCTGTAATGATTATATAAAATTACTCTAGCTTGGTATTTGAATTATAATAGGTGATAAACATTTTTGAAGCTTTATGTGAAAATACTGTACCAAGGGGTTACAATTATATGGGCAAGGTAATGAGTATATTTCTTTTCAAACATTGTTGCTTTCTCCTTCGTTTCCTATTCCCATCCCTTTCACCTCCCCCCACACTGATCCCCACTGCCTCCCTCCCACATTCCCTGGCCAAAGTTGTAAAGTTCATTTTTCGACATAATAAAAAATAACTCCAGATTTCACTGTATTTGTTATTGGTATAATTTGTAGAGGGGAACGGAAAAAACAAATTGTTTGAATACGAATACAGGTGGAACCACTGCAGCAGTGAAATGTACATGTCGTTATGTTGAAAAATGAACTTTACAACTTTGGTGGGGGGGAGAGAATTGGGTAAGCGGAGTCTAGGAAGTGATGGGATGGGGAAACAAAGGAGGAGGCAACAATCTTTGATAAGAAATGTACTCATTATCTTGTTCATGTAATTGTAAACAATCTGTATGGCATTTTCACAATAAAAAAATACCTCTCAGTCCTATCTCTCAACATTACCGGATTTAACTCTCCAATTAAGAGACATACACTGTCTAGTTGTATTAAAAAGCAAAATTCTTCTATCTGCTGCCTTCAGGAGTCACACCCGGCCCATAAAAACAAACATATTTTGAAAGTGAAAGACTGGAACAAAATCTACCAAGCAAATGACCGCCATAAACAGCTGGGATTTGTAATCCCAAAATCAGATAAAATAGACTTCAAATTAAAATTAGTGAGAAGAGAAAAAGAGGGTCGCTACATACTAATTAAGGGATTGCTCATTCAGGATGATATTACAATTCTAAATATCTATTTACCAAACAATAGAGCACGTAAATTTACCCAAGAAACACTACTTTCCCTTAAAGCTCACATAGATCCAAAGACATTAATTGTTGGGGACTTTAACACATCACTATGCCCACTAGATATATCAACTCGGCAAAAACTCAATAAACTGCAGATCTAAACAACTACAAGGATCAACTAGATTTAACAGATATCTAACGAATATTTCACCCAGCAGTATCAGAATACACGTTTGTCTCAGCAGCACATAGAACATTTTCAAAAACTGACCACATTTTAGGTCATAAAACAAAAGTCCAAATTCAGAAACATTGAAGTTATACCTTGCATTCTCTCAGACCACAGGAAATAAAATTTGATTCCAATGCCAAAAGCCAAAGTCCTGTAACACATGGAGGCTGAACAACATACTGTTGAATCACGAGTAAGTCATGTAAGAGATTAGAAAAGAAACTCAATTGTTCATGATATTCAACAAAAACGAACACCCAAATTACCAGCTCCTCTGGGACACAGAAAAGGAAGTACTTAGAGGCAAGTTGGAGATATATGAAACCAACAATTTAATGACACATCTGAACCTCCTTGAAAAAGAGCAGCAAGATAAACCCCAAGCCAGTAGATGGAAAGAAATAATTAAAATTAAATAAGAATTAAATGAATTAGATTCCCTCCCAAAAAAAACATAGAAAGAATCAAAAAAGCAAAGAGTTGGTTCTTCGCAAACATTAAAAAAATTGACAGACCCTTAACAAATCTTATCAGAAAAAGAAGAAAACTCACCCAAATAAATGAACTCAGAGTTCAGAATGAACATCACCGAAGAATCAACCAAGATTCAGAACATTATAAGGAAATACTTCTCAAAACTATGCTAATAAGTTTGAGAACTTGGCAGAAATGGACCTTTTAATAGCAAATATCAACATGCCGAAACTATACCAAGATGAGTTAAACTATTTTAACAGGCCCATATCAAGCATTAAGATAGAAACAGCAATAAGAGAAGCCCTATATAAAAAAAAATCCCAAGACCAGACAGATTTACATCAGAATTCTACAAGGCTTTCAAAGCAGAGCTCACACCAATACTACTCCAACTCTTCAATGAAATTGAAAGAGAAAGTTCACTACAGAACTTATTCAATGAGGCCATCAACACCCTCATCCCCAAACCAGGCAGGGATTCATCAAAAAAGAGAAGTTTAAACAAATTTCTTTGATGAACATTGATGGAAAACTTCTAAACAAAATTTTGGTCAATTGTCTTCAACACTTCATCCAAAAAATAATACACCACGATCAAACAGGATTAATTTCAGGGATGCAAAGTTGGATCAATATATGCAAATCAATTAATATAATACATCACAACAACAAGAGCAAGGACAAGAATCACATGGTTATCTTAATTGTTTGAGAAAAAGCATTTGACAATATCCAACAATCCCTTTATGATGAAGGCTCTGGAAAAATTAGGAAACCAGGGAACATTCCTCAATAGAATAAAGGCTGAATATGACATACCTACAGCCAGCATTATACTTAATCGTGAAAAACTAAAGCTATTTCCTCTTAAATCAAGAAAGGGACAACGGATTTCTGGGTCAGAGGGAAGCTCTATGTCGAGTCTTTGAGGAACCTCCATATTACTTTCCAAAGTGGTTGAACAAATTTATACTTCCACCAACAATGTAATAAGGTTCCCTTCTGTCCACATCCCCTCATGCATCTGTTGTTATTAGAGTTCTTCATTTTAGCCATTCTAACTAGAGTGAGGTGATATCTCAATGTTCTTTTGTATTTTTTTATTGCTAGGGAGGCATTTTTCATGTGTGTATTGACCATCCTTCTTTCCTCTTCAGAGAAGTTTCTCTTTAAGGCTTTAGCCCACTTATTTATTGGGCACTTGTTTCTTTGAAGATTTGTGGTTTGGGGATTTAATTTTTTGAGTTCCAGGTATATTTTAGATTTGAGACCCTGGTCCGTTGTATGGCTAGGGAAGATTTTCTCCCAATCTGTGGGCTTTCTATTGATCTTGCTAGCTATGAACTTTGCCATGCAGAAGCTCTGCATTTTCATGCAATCCCATTTTTCCAACCTGTCTTTGATTTGTTGTGTTTCTGTATCTCTTTTAAGAAAATTTCAGTCTATGCGGTATTTACCCAAATGTTCACAAACAAGACCAAACTAAAGTTACCAGCATGTATATGTTTATTGTAGCATTATTTACTATAGGTAAGATATGGAACCAACCAGATGCTCCTCAGTAGATGAATGGGTCAAAAAAATTTGGTATATATAAACAAAGGAATTCAATGCCTCCATCACAAAGAATGACATTGCCCAGTTGGTTGGGAAATGGAAAGGCTTGGAAAAGATTATATTAAGAGAAGTAAGCCAGGCCCAAAGAAACATAGGTCCTATGGTTTCCTTTATTAGCAATATCTAGTATATGTCTGAGTCAAGCAGAAAAGGTCAGATAATTTGATGTTAGGGAAATGAACCCTAAGATATGTATAAAAAATGTTATTTTTTCTTTCATGTGATTGTTTCTAACACATTTGCAAGATTATTTCTTTGTTGCTTTGTTCCCTCCCCCACAGTATAACCCCTGCTTTCACTGTATTTGATGTCGGTATAATTGTGGAGGGGAAGGGGTAAAACAGATCATTTAGATAGGGATACAATTGGACCCATTGCAACAATGAGATTACAAGTCGTGATGTCAAAAATGAACTTTACAACTTTGGTGTGGGGTGCGGGGGGGGCGAGAATTGGGTGGGGTGGGGGAGAATGGGAAGGGATGGGAAGGGGAAACAAAGGAGGATAGTACAAGCTTGATAAGAAAGTATGTTCTCAAATAAAATAAAATACAATTTAAAAAAAAAAAGAAATGTATTCATTATCTTGCACATGTAATTGTAACCCCTCCGTATAATAAAAGAAGGGACAAGGATGTCCAATCTCTCCAGTTTTTTTTTCAATTTAGTATTAGAATGCCAAGCTACAACATTAAGACAAGGTGCAAACATACAATGGATCCAAATAGGCAAAGATGAAGTAAAATTCTCCCTCTTTGTAGATGACATGATGTTGTATTTAAAGAATCCCATGGAATCCACTCCCAAATTACACATAGTGATTCAAAACTTAGGCAAAATAGCCGGTTAATTTTATGACCGGCGTTTCTCTAATCCAACAATGAGAAAAGTATGGCGGAAAACAATTCCATCTATAATAGCCCCGCCCAAATAAAACACCTAGGAATTAACCAAAAAGTGACGGACCTTTATGATGGAAACTTTTTTTATTTTGTCAGTCATGGGTCTTGAACTCTGGGCCTGGGTGCTCTCCCACAGGTATTCAGCTCAAGGGGAGAGCTCTATCACTTGAGCACAGAACCACTTCCGGTTTTCTAGTGGTTTACTGGAGATAAGAGTCTCACGGACTTTCCTCCCTGCCTAGGTTTGAGCCATGATCCTCAGATCTCAGCCTCCTGAGTAGCTAGGATTACAGGGTGAGCCATCAGTGCCCAGCTGATGAAAACTTTAAAAACCTGAAACAGAAAATCAAAACACTATTTAGAAAGTGGAAAAAGCTCCCATGCTCCTGGATTGGAAAGATCCACATCATGAAAATGGCAATACTTGCCAAGGCTATCTACAAATTCAATGTGATACCTATCAATATTCCAACCTCATTGTTCATGGAGGTAGAAGAGGCAACCCAAAAATTCATATGGAACAATAAAAGACCCCGAATAGCAAAAATGACCAAAAACAGAAAGAAAAGTGATAGAAGAATATCAATACCAAATTTCAAACTCTACTACAACACCACTGTAATCAAAACAGCTTATTACTGACACAAGAACAGACTTCAGGACCAATGGAATATAACTGAAAATCCAAAAATGAACCTACAGACCTAGAGCCATCTAATCTTCGATAAGGGAACTAAAAATTGGAATGGAAGAAAGACAGCCTCTTCAGTAAATGGTGCTGGCAAAATTGGTTAATCACTTGTAGAAAACTAAAACTAGATCCTTATATATCATCATGCAAAAGAATCAACTCCAAAAGATCAAAACATGGAGTCAAAGTGGACATTCTGAAAATATTACAGGATGGAATTGGAGAAACTATAAGGCTCCTTGTTACAGGCCGAAATTTTCTTAAAAGAGACCCAGAAACACAATAAATCAAAGAAAGTTTGGACAAATGGAATTGCATGAAAATGCAGTTTCTTCATGGCACAGGATGAAGCTAGCAAGATCAGTAGAAAGCCCACGGTTTGGGAAATCTTCACTAGCCATACAACAGACAAGGTTCTCATATCTAAAATATACCTGGAACTCAAAAAATTAAATCCCCTATCAATAAATCTTCACAGAAACAACTGCCCAATAAATAAGTGGGCTAAAACCTTAAAGAAAAACTTCTCTAAAAAGGAAAGAAGGATGGCTAGAAGACACATGATGTAATGCTCAACTTCCCTAGCTACAAAATAAATGCAAATCCAAACAACATTAAGATTCCATCTCACCCCAATTATGGCTATAATCAAGAACTCTAACAACAGATTCTGGATGGTATTTGGACAGAAGGGAACCCTACTGCATTGTTGTTGGGCATGTAAAGTTGTTCAACCACTTTGGAAAGTAGTATGGAGATTTCTCAAAAGACTCCACATAGACCTTCCCTATTTCCCAGCAATCACACTTCTGAACATTTATCCAAATGATACAAACATGATTATTTTAAAGCTACCAGCACGACTGTGTTTATTGCAGCATTATTTACCATAGGTAAGATATGAAACCAACCCAGCTGCCCCTCAGTAGATGAATGGATCAAGAAAATATGATATATATACAAAATGGAATTCTATGCCTCTATCAGAAAGAGTGACATTGCCCCATTTCTTAAGAAATTAAACAACTTGGAAAAAATTCAATTAAGTGTGGTAAGCCAGGCCCAATTATACATAGGTCCCATGGTTTCCCTTATTTGCAATAATGTATATTTGTGAGACAAGCAGAAACCGTTAGATAAGTTGATATTAGGTGAAATGAACCACAATATAAGTATTCAAATGTTTTTTTTTTCTTTCTTGTGATTGTTTCTAACATTTATAAGATGATTTCTTTGTTGCTTTGCATGTCCCTCCCCCACAGTATAACCCCTGTTTTCACTGTATTTGATGTTGGTATAATTTGTGGAGGGGAAGGGAAAAAACAAATCGTTTAAATAGGGATACAGATGGACCCATTGCAACAATGAGCAATACAAGTCATTATGTTGAAAATGAACTTTACAACTTTGGCCTGGGGGGGGGGGGGTAGAGGAACACATGGTGGGGGGATGAGAATGGATGTGAAAGGGAAACTGGAGAGGAGGCTACACTGCTTGATAAGAAATGTACTCGTTACTTTGCTCATGTAATTGTAAGCTCTATGTACAGTATTTTCACAATTAAAAAACATATGCTATTCAGAAAAAAATATATACAATTAGGGGCTAGGAAGGTGGCTTAATTGCAGAGCACTTGCCTTGCATTCTTGAGGACCTGGGTTCGATTCCTCGGCACCACATATGCAAAAAGAAAAAATCAGCAAGTGGCACTGTGGCTCAAGTGGTAGAGCACTAGCCTTGAGCTAAAGAGCTGAGAGACATCACCCAGGCACAGAGTTCAAGCCCAATGACTGGACTCCCCAAATAATATAGAGAGATAATTATAAGATATAAAATACTTAAGACTTGGATCATTGTAGCATTAACAAATGTGTGCCCTGTATCAGTTGGATATATTTTCACTTCTGTTATAGTGTCCTTTGAATTATGAAAGGTTATCATTTGATGTTATCTGGTTCATTCTTGCTTTTCTTTAACTACTAATGAGCATCCTGAGCATCTAGGATAACAGGCATGACATATTAGTGCATGTTTGCCTTTCACTATTTTAAGGGTTTTCCTCTTTCGTTTGAATTCAAACATTGTCCTGTCAGTAAATCTGCACATTCTCAGACTGTTGTTCTCAAAGATGATAAGCATCTGTTTGATGGGTAATTGTCCTGTTCATTGTGTTTGACATAGTTTTCATTGTTTCTATTGATTTGCCCTTCCTAATTATTTCATATGATGATTAGAATATTTAATATATAGAC
The DNA here is from genome assembly GCF_024711535.1 of Dipodomys merriami. Lineage (NCBI taxonomy): Eukaryota > Metazoa > Chordata > Mammalia > Rodentia > Heteromyidae > Dipodomys > Dipodomys merriami. The sequence goes on along the minus strand of NW_027203271.1, from coordinate 2,301,937 downwards.
TTCAGGTTTGCCTCTACGGAGATTGTAGTAGTCATGTCAAAAGAATGTTTTAAAAGATCCTTATAGAGACAGCATTGTGAACTTTATACATAAAAACGAAAAATTTTTAGTTGGACAAACAACTCTTGAATCCATTTTGACATCAAAGTCAGGCAATTCACATGGAAAATACCATTGAATCCATGAATTTTTAAATTAAGATATTGCTGTTATTTTGTATTATGAAAATATTTTGTAGGGACACAAAGGATGGACTGGCACATTTGAAATGTAAGAAACTTAACCAAACCATTACTACGTAGGAGAACAAATAGTACAGCCTTCCACAACTTCAAAGAGGTAGTGATTCATACTTATCCTTTTGGCAATATCAAATGCAGTTTCTTCCAATTTGTTCCTCAGACCCGGTTTAATACTATGGTTCAACAGAAGGAGATACAGCGTATCTTGTCTATTTCTATTCCCAGCAGCAACAGGCAAGGGGGGGGGTGGTCAAGAGGCCTTTAGTTTGGGGATTGGTATCTCCATCATTATGAAGTAAGAAAGAATCCATTCTGGTATTATTCAACATATAAGCACTGTGCAGGAGTGCCAAGCCATTCAAAGTTATTGCATGAATATCTGCCTTGAGCTACCAACTCATGGACAATGTCTAAATGTCCACTCTAGGCTTCCTAATGAAGAGGGGTATACTTACCTCATCCTAGTATACATATGCATGGCCTTTTGGCAAAGTAGTCTCAGCACTGTAGTAAGCTGATTAATTTTGGCATCCCACAGAAGAAATTTGCATGGAATCTTCTCCATTATTTTCTTGCAATTGATACATTCCTCACGTTTTCATCTTATTCCTTGTCTTTATCAGAATTGCCTAACCAGAAACTTTTATACCAGTGGGAATGAGGTGTCCATGTATTTCCCCAATAATTAACATTGGTTGAAATGTTCAGAAAAATCCGGTGAATTTTCTGCATATGTTTTTTTCACCATGATTTATTTTCTTTTTCCATTTTTACTATTTTAAATTATTCTAACTGGAGAGTAGGGAATTGACATAGAGCAGAGGAAAGATTTTCCTCCGTATTCAAATGCACAGACTGAAAATGAGGACCAGTGGTGTCTTCATGTGTAGCTTATTCTAGATATGAGAAAATAGGAAACAATGCCTTCTATGTAAATGTTTTGGGAAATACCATGATATAGTATAAGAGAACTTACTATTCAATATATGAGCTTTAAGAGCTTTCTAATAGATCCATTATTTATTGGTACCCAACATTAGAAAAAAATGTATAATTCAGTAGTAAAATAGAAGTCCTTTGTGTGACTACTTAAATTCCTTGTTTTTTTACAGACACTTGTTTTCATCTAAAAAAGTAGGCCTATCTATTGTCTTCAGGTGATTTTGATGATTGAAGATGCTTAATGAGGAGTCAACATGTATTAGTAGTCCTTTGATATCAATTAAATTTCATTTTTTCTTCTTGGATAATATAATGATCAAAGCAATAGTTCAGAATCAGCAAACAATAGTTCAGCATCATACTTCCAATGCAAATGGATCACCAGTAAGTAATCCTCGATACCATTTTCCATAAAGTTTTGTCACAGATACAATCTGCCTGTCTTTTCTAGCTGCTTTCCTAGCCTGGACCTTTTTTTTCATTGTGCAGGAAAAGTGTGATTCAACTGATTTCAGTCAGATCTGTTCCTAGAATTATAAAGGATTTAGATTCATTTTTTAAAAATTAAGTTTGCGGCCTGGACTCTGGGCTTAGGCACCGTCCTTGAGCTCTTCAAATCAAGGCAAATGCTCTACCACTTGAGCCACAAAATCACTTCTGTGGTTCTGTTTATGTGGTGCTGATTTGGGAAATGGCAGAGCAGAAAGTGAAATGATGCAACCAAAAATATAAAAACAAAATAAATTAGGATAATTATGGAGCAACCATATAGTCTATAAGAATCATGAAAGAGAGAGAGGAAGAGAGATACAGATGTGCAATGACCTAGCTAGCCACAAACTCCATGCTTCTGATCAATTTACAAAGCAAACAATTTTATTTTTTATTTGTTAAAAAAGATGGAAGTAGAATTTATGTATTTACTGGAATTAAGTAAATATATTTTTAGTGGCCTACATAAAGAGACATAGCTTTGACCAAATTACAGACAAGAATCTTAATCCTTGGGTTGGTAAGGTGGCTCAGTGGTAGAGTGCTTTTCTTGCAGTTTACTACAGTGTGGAGACTACTTTGCAAACAGGCCCCTCATATGAATACTAGGGATGAGGGTGAGTATACCTCTCTTCATTGGGAAACCTAGAGTGGACACTTAGACATTGTCAATGAGTTGGTATCTCAAGGCAGATATTCATGACATAACTGTGAATGGCTGGACACCCCTGCACAGTGCTTCCATGTGAAACATATTGCAACAGCACACACACACACACAAACACACACACACACACACACACACATCATATTTCTACTTAAGTATTTTTTGTGTATGGTCTTAAGAAGAAATTTACATTAGTAACTTGAATTTCTGACAGAACAATATAATCATTATACAACTTGCTTATATACTCTCAATATTAAAATTGCTATCTAAGTATGTGCAATAGATAAGCATAGGAAAAAGTAGGAGCCACACTGGTGGCTTATGTCTTTATTCCTAGCTAATCAGAAAGACGAAACCTGATGATTGTGGTTTGAAACCAGAGCAAGAAAAAAAGTCCATTAGATTCTGGTTTGAAAGAAACCAGCAAAAGCTAGCAATGGAGCTGTGGTACAAGCAGTAAAATGCTAGCCTTGAGTAAACTAAAACAAAAAAATAACAAATTCTGAGACAGAGCTAGGCCCTGAGTTCAAGCTCTAGTATTAGTATTTAACTAATGAAGGAATGAATTAGTTAATTAATTACCTAAAATAAATTAAGTGGTCACATGTGGAGGGGCAGGTAAAATGTAACAACCATGGTGTCTGGATTATGTATTATTTTGTAATGAGGCAAATTATCATTTTTCCCAATCACTAATATTTTATTTGAACTTTTTTGTACAATAAACCCTGAATTTGGCATGCGTGTATATGTGTGTACATGTGCACACATGTGTGTTTATGTGTGTGTGTGTGTGTGTGTGTGTGTGTGCTGTTGCAATGTTGCTTGCCAATATGAACAGGGTGAGGCTGAAAAGAGGTGTGTTGCAATTTTTTTTAATTTATCAGTGTTGTGTCCTGTCATTTCAGTGGAACCACCCTTCTGTACATTTTATTTGTTTATAACATCATCATAATCAAAGCATTTACAACAATATGTTAGATAAAAGAGATCATTTTCAGCTCTTAGTATATGTTAGGTAAAATGATACACATATAATTAGGCAGTAAGTTATTGCTGTAAGATGACTGTCAGTACAAAATATTTATTTGACCTCTTAAATTGGTTATATTTTTAAGAAATACTCATGGAGTGATTTTGAACTCAAGGTGGATAAACTCTTTCCGGATTTCTGTTGAAAATAACTTTCTTTGTAAGATCGTATCTATTCACACTAAGATAATAAACCCAGTATTTTTAAGGTTGGAATATCCCATCATAATGACTGAAAATCAGTATTGTGGCTATGCTTGTTAGATATATATTTCAAATAAAACCAAAAACCTGTGTCACCTCCAGATTGTGGATGCATTTGAAGTTGTTTTGTACATACAAAGATTTCTTCATTAATAGTTCTTTTGTGGGAGTAACTATCACAACTTTAACAAATAAGGCTTTTTGAATATCTTTTACAATATAAATAACATCCCAGAGTGAGTCTTGCAATTTCTGAAAACCATTAAACTATTTTAGTATTATGTTAGTTCATTGACTATACAACTAAAGACATTTCTGAAATAAATATTATTAAGATCTGAAAATGTAAGTGGGTATATAGGCTTTTTATGCATCATTTTATGAAAAGCCAGTTTTTATGAAACTAAAAGAAATAGAATAAAAGAATGTAAGTGTATTGGGTAACCTAATTATTGGTATAATTTTGCTTTCTATTAGCACAGTCCTTTGAATGTAGATTATGCAGTTAAATTATTTTTTGTGTCACTGTGCTTTAGTTATTTTTAGAATCTTTGTTGTTATAAGAGTGAATTTGTAGTATAAATAAAGGCCTTTTAAAATGATTAGGATTAATCTTGTGTTTTGTGTTCTACTCCCATGAAAATGAGTTATTTTCAAGTGTTAATAGTTTATAATTGAATCTTCAGTATCATAAGAAATTTTGAAATAATTTGATAGTATTGATGTCTTTTTTTAGGGGACGGGTCCAGTAGTGGTGCCTGAACTCTGGGTGCTGTCCCTCAGCTTTTCAGCTCAAGTCTAGCGCTCTATCACTTGAGCCACAGCGTCAGTTCTAGCTTTTTTCTTTTTGCTTGGGTGGTGCTGAGGAATTGAACCCAGGGCCTCCTGCATGCAAGGCAAGCGCTCTACCGCTAAACCACCTTCCCAAACCTTCATGTCTTTTTAAACCAATAGTAGTTCACAAGTTGGAGAGTCTTTAATTCATATTTCGGTCTTGGTGTCTATGATTTTTAACCTCTCATTCCTAACATTAATGATAGGTCAGAGTGCATTTTTGGGTATAGGAAAGGAAAAATATTTATCTATGGTCAAAGTTGATTTTTATATCAGTCTTGCTTTAATAGCATTTCTCTCAAAATGTTGGGTATAAAAACCAATCAAAATACTTCTAATGATAAACTAATTAGTTGAGCTACAATGTGGAAATGATTGGTCCATAAGACCTGCAGAATGTTTCCATCAGGAATTGGGGAGGTCATTCTTTCAGTAAGACAGTGTTAAACAGAGATAGGTTCCCCAGGCCGTGCAGTGTTGAGTGAAGGGATAAAATATGATTTCTACTATTTTGAGCTAGATATCAAGAATGTTATACTATAGCAGTTCCTTTCACCAGGTAGGTATGCATTGATTATGAATTTTGAGTTTTCATATTTCAGTTCCCTATTTTCTAACAAAGATAAAGTGAAATATTATGAGTGTACAGAATAATTATGGGAAATTTTCCTAGAATTAGTAGACTAAGTGCTGGTATTTTAGTCATAAAATAGTATGAGGTTAATTGATACAGTGGGAGATGAAACACAGGCTAACACTTACCATGTGTACAATGTTGTACTAGTAATTCTAAATCTGAAGACTTCAATATTATCATCTGAGAATTAAAAATGTATAGAGCTCCACTTTATGCAATTATTGTGAGGATTAAATTATATACCATAAGGAAATTACTTGGAAAAACAATCAATTAGCATTTGGCAAATTCTACCTGTTATTTTATCATGTGATGAATTCTAACATTTTTACTGTGATTTTATATGTGCAATGTGATGTATTGATATTCATTGCATTGATCACTTTTCTGTCACTATGAGGAAAATACCTGCAAAGAAAATTTCTGAGGAGGAAACTATTATATTGACTCATGGTTTAAGAGAACACAGTTTAAGATCAAATATCTCCATTATTTTCAATTATATTTTTATTATCTTAACTAGGTGTACATGGGAATTTCCATTGAAAAAGTGAGTTTTTTAAGTATAATGGATCTTTATATAACTTTTCCCTACCCTTGCAAACCTAACCGAACTTTAATTTTTTCTAGTTTCATATTATTTGCATTGAATATAATGTCTTCACTCTTACTCCATAACTCTCTTTATTCTTTCCCTTTGACTTCCCCTCACATCTTCCAAGTGATAGTTTTCTTGTACTCACTTTGTTGGATTAAAAGTTAAATTTTATAAGAAATTACACCTTTTAAATACTGCTGTGAAAATTGAAAGCTTTGGTTAATCCTGTTGTTTAACTTGCATAAAATTCTGGCTTCCAAGTACGCGACAGAACATGGGTCCTTTCTGTGTCTGGTTCTGACTTTGTTTCCTTAACATATTTTTAGATCTATCCATTTCTTTGCAAATAATGTAACAGTCCTCATAATGGATAGGTGCAATCCAATTGTGTATATATCACACACTTACTCCAACCATCCCTTCGCCAAAGGGCATCTTGGCTGTTTCCATAACTTGGCTATGGTGAATAGTGCAGTAATGATCAAGGTTGTGAAAGTGATTTCACTGTAACCTTTTGGAAGAATTCATCACTATCTTTCTGGGAGCAATTCTCTATCCAGTTTTCCAGAATAAACACATCCTTCCCTTCATCTCCATGACAACGTATTGCAAGTCCTCAAAAACACAGTAACCCATACAGATCTCAATAAGCTAAGACCACACTGTGCCCATATTCTTTCAATACATTTTTAATAATTACATAAATTTAGTGAGAACCTTCTATGTACTTTCCTAATGTGGGAATGAGAGACATAAAAACAGAATAAAAATAAGAAATATGCAATTAATTAGCTAATATCATATTTAAAATCTTTTTCAGCTCTAACTCATAGACTCATTTACTATTATTTTAATCTTTATTTGATTACTTCATCTATCCCCTAAATTATAACAGACGAGTTAAATACAGACAAAAAGTGTGGCTTGATTTTGACACTCATGTGTGAGGATGCACAACATGGGCAAATAGATTGATTAGAATTAATAGCAATTACCCATTTTGTTAAAGTAGAGATGGTTTTCCCAAACTGATTCATATTTCATTCAACAAAAAAACCTGTAACTATTCCCTTTGTTTTGTTCCTCATTAACTTTTGTTTCCATTTAATTTTATAATGAAAGATTATTTCATATATGTACTGTAGATACAAAAATATGTTAAACTATTTCTATATGTATGTATTGATATATACATACATACATATATTACACAGGTTACAATGATAATTTATAACTTCTGTAACTATACAATTTACTAAATTATTAAAAACATCGGCGGCTCATGCCTGGAATTCTGGTTACTCGAGAGGCTGAGATCTGATGAACATGGTTTAAAGCCATCCTGGGCAGGAAAGTCCATGAGCCTCTTATCTCCAAACAACCAACAGAAAATCAGAATTGGAACTGTGGCTCAAAGAAATAGAGGGGTTGCCTTGAGAAAAAAGCTCAGGGACATCACCCAGGCTCTTAGTTCAAGAACTACAGTCTACCCAAAGAAATCTATTTAATTTACACCTGTGAAAGTAGAGTATTTCCATCACCCAAATGCACATCCATGCTCATTTGCAAGGTAACTCTGTTTTGTCTGAAGTACCACTAAACAACATCAGTTAAGTAGAAAGCATTGGAACGTGGGTTCATTCTATATCTTTCATGGATTTTTCTCAACTCAAATAATCAATTGTTACACTCATTCCAATTATTTAAAATCATAGCTTTTTTTCTTTAATACACCTAATATTACAGTTTGAATTCAGTGTCTTGTGCTCCCTAAATGGGTGTTCTTACCACTTTGTCATGTGCCAGCCCTAAATTGTCCTGATTATTTTTCAGATAGAAACTGGCTTCCTACTTGTGTGTGATCTTGGCCTCAGTCCACTTTATGTTATTCATCCTGGAATTTAGAATAACAAGTGCATGGTATTCTGTACAGTTTTTTCTGTCTAATCTAGGCTTTTGCGACTGTTCTCACATCAGTGCACTCCCATGTTGTCAGGATTTTCATAAGCTTGTCATAGCTGATTGTTTTTAAATATTTGCATTTCCTGCAGGTTCTTGAATACTGAATTATTTTGTGTTTTCTTGTGTTGTTTTGTTTCATTTGAATGTATGCGTTGAGTTGTTCCTCACTTTTCCTTTTGTTTCTTTCCCTGAAGTTCTTACCTAAAGTGCTGAGAAACCAATTCTTCTTTCTCAAGATAGTCAGGATGAACATTATTTATTCCAAACAATTTCAGTTACATTTAAACGCCTTCATATCCATGAATGATATAAAAATGCTAAGCGCTGAGAAGGTTGTTTTTACTTTCATGGTAGTCTTTGTAATACACAGATCATGAAATATATGAAGATAATATAAGTAAAGATGCATGTCAGGAGGAGAAGAACCTATTATTAATTGTTTGACAGAGGCTTCCTTTCTAGTGAGAGAAATATATTGCTTGATGCAGTATTTCACAAAATCATATTGCTAGGAAGAACCTAAGCAACCATCTAATACTATAGACTTGAGAGTGAAGAATTGACTTCCTGAATAATTTACTTTTGGGTCAAATAAAAGCAGGCTTCCAAAAAGAGAGTAGATTTTAGAGAAACATGTTGAATTTTATGTAAATATGTCCTTAGACGATTTTGTTAATTTGTGAACTAATACAGGGAATTAAAGTACAGCAAGGTAAAAAATTTAAGAACTTCACATTGAAATACTCATTTGTGTGTGTGTTGATGCGCATGCGAGTATGAAAATGCACATGTGCATGTGCTTATGCATGCATTCATCATTCTTGAGGCTTGATAGTCCCTGGCAACTATTCCTCAGCTTCTGTGCCCAACGATAGTCGGCTACCACTTCAGCCACTTCTGTTTTTTTTTTTTTTAGATAATCACTTGTATATTAATGATTGGATTGGCTTTGAACACTGGTCATCAGATCTCAGACTACTGAGTAGCTAGCTAAGCTTATTCAGACTCTGAGTAGCTAATCAAAATTCTGCCTGTCCTCTATGCTTCACTGCTCTTTTATTCATTTCCTGAGGTAATCACAAGCCTAAGTCTTATATATGTCCAATTACTTTAAAAATACTGTTACTGCTTGGCACCAGGGGTTGCCATTTATACTCTTAACTACTTAGGAGGCTTGAGAACAGAACCCCTGCCAAAAGTTTAGTGGAATTCCTTCTCAATCTATAGCTGGGTGCATTGGATCATTTCCACCATCCTTCACAATCTAGTTACTATAATTGGAAGGACTGGGGATCCAGGCCACTCAAGGTAGCAGGCTAGACAAGTTGGTGTTCATCTCAGATGCCATTGATGATGGGAAGGCTAAAAGGACAGATCAGGTGCAAGTTCTTGTGGAAAGGAAACACCTATTCTAAAATTATCCAATGATATGACGCCAACCTAGCTAGAAAAATAAACCCAGAGTTGAAATACCCACAATGTCCCACAACCAAAATAAGTATATATGTGAATATTCAAAACTTAGTACATTAAAATACATATCTAAGGGTTCATTCTCTTAACATTACATTATCTGACCTTTTCCGCTTGACTCACACATATACTAGATATTGCAAATAAGGGAAACCATAGGACCTATATTTCTTTGGGCCTGGCTTACTTCACTTAATATAATTTTTTCCAAGTTTTTCCATTTCCCAACAATTTTTTTTCTTTCATGCATGTGTTTCTAACACATTTATAAGATTATTTTTTTGTTGCTTTGTATGTCCCTTCCCCACTGTATAACCCCTGCTTTCCCTATATTTGATGTCAGTATAACTTGTGGAGGAGATGGGGAAAAACAAGTCGTTTAAGGATACAGGTGGACCTGTTGCAACAATGAGAAGTACAAGTTGTCATGTCCAAAACGAGCTTTACAACGTCGGTGCGGGGGAGGGGGGAGGGAGGGGAAGGATTGGGATTGGGATTGGGAGGGGGAGGCTGGGAAGGGATGTGAAGGGTAAACAAAGGAGGAGTCTGCAGTGCTTGGTAAGAAATGTATACATTATCCTGCCCATGTATTTGTAACCCCTCTGTACAGTATGTTCACAAATAAAATTAAATCAAATTAAAAAAAAATTAGTACAATCTGTTCTTTGCTCTAATATCAGCTTTATCTGATTGTCATATGATGTGAAAGAATAGTTTCTTCATTAAACTTATGATAATTTAAAAAGACCTAGAAAATCTTTCTCACTTATTAAGTGCAAATGAATGGCAAATTGCCTCATTTCTTACATATTTGACTACCACTATAAATTCATCTTATGATTATTATTAATAGTAATATATTCTCATTTATTACTTTACTTTTTAACAGTTTTTAAACTTTTTGCTTTTCTGCTGAAGTTGAAGTATATAAATAGTATCATCAAAGTATATTCCTTGGGTATTTAGGGCAGTTTTTTACAAAGTTTTTAACCAATGGCTTCTAAGAATTCTTAATTGGTATATCATTTGGTTTATTTTTCATTTTAATTTAATTTTATTTTAATGGTTATGTACACAGGGGTTACAGGTACATGAATAAGGTAAGGTAATGAGTACATTTCTTAGGGAAGGAACTATGTTATCTCTTCCATTGATTTTTTAGTACACTCAAAACAAGAACTAGTTATGCTTTTGCTGTTGCTAGTGATCCATGGGTACTTTTGCTTTCTTTGTTAATGCATTTTTATTATAAAATTGATATACAGAGGATTTACACTTAATTAAGTCAACTTAAGAGTACACTTCATTTTATTTTCTAAATTTCAAATTTTGGGCTTACATGTTTTCTTTTCTCTCTTTAGGGTAATTCATTTTTTTCAGAGTTGTAGGATTAGTTAATTAATTTTTGCATGATTTTTACACATGTAAATTATTCACACACATATATTTTGCTTTTATAATATTTAACATGTGACTATTTAAAAATTCTTTTCTTCATTTTTATATGGTTAATGATTTGAAATAAATTTATTTTCTTATAGTTATAAACATATTTGTCCAGGTAACAAATACTGTATTTTCAAGAAGCACATAATGTATTAAGAAAGGCTTCATTGGGCTGGGATGGTGGCTCAGTGGTAGAGCGCTTGCCTCGCATGCATGAGGCCCTGGCTTCGATTCCTCAGCACCACATAAGCAAACAATAAAAAGTGAGAAGTGTCGCTGTGGCTCAAGTGGTAGAGTGCTAGCCTTGAGCTGAAGAGCTGAGAGACAGCCCCCAGGCCCAGAGTTCAGGCTCCACGACTGGATCCCCCCCCCCAAAAAAAGAAAGGCTTCATTACTTGGTCACTTTTTGGAAGTATTTTTACTTGAGTTACAAAAAAAAAACTTTGAGCTCAGCATGGTGATTTGTGACATCAATTTTCTAGCTATGGTGGGAAGTGTAAATAGGGTTTGTAATTCAGGAGACACTGGGAAACTCTGTCACCTTATTATAAAACTATTCAGAGTGAATTGATTAGAGATATAGCCATCGCTAGTGTTATATAGAGCACCTCGCTATCATATTCTAAATCTTGCGTTAAAACACCAGTAACATCAATCTTTTGTCAAAATAAAAGGACACATGTTTCGAAATGTTAATTATTTAAACTTAATTCCAAATATTCTCTTTTCTTCTATTAATTTTCAATTTACCTAATCTATTCAAATCCAAGTATATTGTGATTATTTTTTTTCTACTAAACTTTTAAATAGTATGAGCAATATTATGATTTCATATATTAACATACTTTTATTATTTGTTATAATTTCCACCATTTAATATGATAATATCAATATTCCAAATGTGTGTATGTGGTGTGTATGTGCGTGTTTATGTGGTTTTTGTGTGTGTGTGCTTTGTGTGTACTTTGTAATTCTTGGGAGATCACACCATTGCTTCACATATGCAAAGCCAATGGTTTACCACTGAGCAATTCTGCCTAGTTATAATCCAAATAGTGTTTTAACCATGAGTTTCAAGCTTTCATTCCTAGTATGTTTTTTCAAAATCAGATATGATAAAGTGTGATCCATATTCTATCCATGCTAGCAATTTTTATTGTTACAAGAATATTCCCACTGCCTTTCCACTTCCAAACTCTTGTGTTTGTTATTGATAAAGGTTTTACTTTGCTTCTTTTCTCTCTTCATTGTTTTTCCCTTTAGAGTTTAGCTAATCTTTCTCTTATTTCTTTGCGAATTAATTATCATATTCCTATTACAATTTCCTTACATTGTAACAACTATATACAATGCTTTATTTTCTATTTTATTTTTTCCCATTTTCACTGACTTTTGGTCCAGACTATTTGATGGATTAAAAAGAAACTTGACTCAGGACACTTTACTTTTCTCCTTATCTTCTCTGAATTCTTTCTGTTTTTTGAAACACAATAGCAATGACATATAGCTCCTACATGGTCCATTATTCGTTCCCCTCTCACTCTCCTCTGTTGTACAGCTCAAGTTGTTATCATTCAGATTTATTATGCTACAGCATTATCTAAATCTTAACTCATTCCTAAATTAATTTTAGTTGTTTCAAGTATCCTCTAAAGACATTTTTCTATATATAATATCTGGGGTCTTGTGTTTTTCCAAGGTACAAAATACGAGTGACTATCAAACATTTAGATATTCTGTAGAATATTGGTCCACCTGCTCAATAAACTCATATGTAAATTCAAGGAATGCAGGTCAGTCAGAACAATCTTGTAAAATTGTGTAGCTTCAGGCTTCATACTAGCTTTGAATCTTTTTACCATGTTCAGTAGTGAAGACAGCATAGTTCTACTACAAGAACAGACACATAGAAGAATGTAAGATTTGTCAAAAATAAATTCTTAGTTTTATGGTCAATAGATTTTGAAAACTATTCTATGATTTTATGAAATAAAAGGAGAATCTTAAATGGGTATATTGGCACTATTGTCTCTCGAGATTTAAAGAATGATCTTAGACTACTACCTCAATCCATTTTTGTTTTGCTTTGTTTTTTGTCATTCATAGGGCTTGAACTCTGGGCTTAGGCACTGTCCGTGTGCTCTTCCGCTCAACGGGAGTGCCCTACCGCTTGAGTCACAGCACCAGATCTGGTTTTTATAGTGGTTTATTGGATATAAGAGTCTCATGTACGTTCCTGCCTAGGCTGGCTTTAAACCGTGATCCTCATATCTGAGGATTTACTGATAATGAGCCTCAGGCACCCGACCTACCTCCGGCGTTATACAAATATTTAAAATAAAAAATGATTATCAAACTAAATGTGAGATGTGAAAACCTATAAAACATAAATGTAAAATTTCATGACATTGCATCAGTAATGGTTTCTAAAAATTTGACATGGAAAGCATTAATGGCTAAAGAAATGCAACAATAAACTGGATTATATTAAGCGATAGCCGTTCATAATTCAAAGGAGACTATAACTGAAGTGAAAACATATCCAACAGATACAGGGAACATATTTGTTTATGCTACACTGTTAATGCTACAATGATTCTGAATAGTAAGTATTTTTATATCTTCTAATGCTATATAAATTTTTTCCTGAATAGGATATTTCTTTGAAGAACATATGTAAATTAATAGTCAATAGGAGCAGCATATGAAATAAATTCCTCTCTATTATCTAAGAAAAAAGACAAAGAAAACTCACTAGTATTACCTTAATATAAAAATATGCACAAAATATAATAATGCATTTGTGGAGAAAATGATAAACTCTACATAGGAGAATGATTTGTATAATACTGCGATCATTTTAGCAAGCAAGATTTCAAGTCTTCAAAAGGTCAAAGAGAATTGTATATGATAGAGCCATTACACTTCTATGTATGTATTAAAGAGAAGTAAAAAACTTTTTTGGACAGGGAATGTAGTTCATTGACAGTGCACTTGAATAATATGTGTGAGATCCTGGAAATAATTCTCAAAAACAAATTTGAAAAGACACACTATAGAGGATGTATGCTGGACAAATTCCTGTAAGTGAATTTTATATCTATTTTAATGTCTGTTCTAAAATTTACAGCATTTCTATTTGAGGAAATGCAAGTTTGTGAAAATTAGGCTTGGAAAGTTATTATTGTACAATTTACTTCCAAAGCAACTAAACTGTATACAATAAAAGGAGATTATATATTGCATGTGAATTTCATGGCAGGAAAAAAAGAAAACTATTGTTAAAAATATCTCACACAAATTGCAGAATACCTAAAAAGATGTTTTCAGTGTTGGCTAAAAATTCGTTGTAAACTACAGCGTTTAAAACAAAGATGTGATTTCTGTGTATTTTGAGTTTTTTGGTCCGTTTTTTTTTTTTTGAGTTTATACAGAGATACCTCAATCATAAAGTGTATGTGATAACTGTAATATCTAGGAATTATGCATCACTTATAATTAATTGATAACCTTTTCTGGAAGAAACTTTTAGCAAATGACAGAAGACCCAAATCTATGCATCTGCATTCTATGAAAGTCATATGTTACTTCCTCAATCTAATTGCTTTTCTCTACTTTGCTAAGAAAAAAAATTATTCTCAAGGTAAGAGCCAATAGCAGTGAAAAGAAACAAAATACATAATCATCTTGATTTATTTGTGAAAATAACTAATTAAATGAAACAATTCCACTTAATCGACTCCAATATTAGTACCTATGAAGATGTTCCTGTGGCTAGGTGGTTTAGTGAGACCTTTGCACAGAATAAGCTGACAAAAGGCCTCAGGCCTGAGTTGAAGACCTGTGGGTGTAGACACCCACCCACCCACCACACACACACACACACACACACACACACACACACACACACACACACACACACACACACACACACACACATACACACACTCATTTCCCAGTTAGAGCAAGTAGAATGTCTGTTTTCCCAGTAACATGTCTGCGTTTCTGAGTTACTGTCCTATGTGTTTGGATGTATCATCAACTTACCTAATTTAAATAAATGACACCCTGTTCATTATTATTTAATACTGGTTACAAGACACATTTTCATGCAGAAAATTAAGTTTGTTCTCAAAATCATGACTGTCTTGATTTGTAAGAATGAAATAATTGTGCCTTTAATTCATTAGTTCATTAATTATAAAATTAACCCTAACCCTAGAACTGATTGCCTTTGGATTCAAAAAGCCACACAAATACATTAGATTTTTTTCCTCCTATCTTTGTTTCAACTCAACCTTCTTAAAATAGTTTGTAGTTTTACTCAATATCTTGCCATTTTTCTTACCTGAACCCTAACTGGAACATATAGGCTAACCATCACATTATTCATACCCTAATCCTAATATTATTAACAGTTTCTTTTTTCATATTCATCCTAATTCTAACTTGACTTGTTATTCGAAGAGTTACTTCCAGTTTGACCCTAAATTTTCCATTTGCCTAATGTTAAAACTAAGCCTAGCTGGAACTGTAACATAACTTTCCACCTATTGAGAGTCCAATATTAATTTTTAAGAAAAATACTCCAGTTTTTATTCATTCTATCAAAAACTCCAATTTGCACTCTGGAAATGAGTTTCAATTCTCCTTAATTCCGAAAAATTTCCTAACTCTACTTCTAAAGTTTTCTTGTTTCCTAACCTGAACCATTATTTTACTTGTTATCAAATTCTATTATCATTAAAAATACTGTATTATCCATTGATCTACCTTTCCTAAACCACTGTATCCTAAAACAGTTTCAGATTTACTTACCACCTAGTCCATTACTTAAACCTTACTCTCAACTTAAACCTGGCTGGAAAACTCTCGTTAATCATTACAATAATGATCACTAGGAAATAAATATAATGATAATGCTCTAGTTACTATTCAGCCTGACATTTTTGCTTCTTTTTGTTAGTGAAAACTAAATTTTATAAAAAAATTCCTATTCATAACACTAATCATAATCAGAACAAAATACTGACCCTGATCTTAATCCCAATTATATGTAAATACTAACACTCACACAAGTACACTAGTTTTTTACTCATCCTTACTTGATTCAAATAAGCCTTCCAAACATAGGTTACAATTTTTTTCCAAAATCTTAGTCATTTTCTAACCCTAACTTTATCTTAACTGGAAAACTGAGAATAAACATAAGCCTAATTGCAAGTAAATTCTAATATGAGTAGCAATACTCTAGCTGACATTCACTCTAATTCGTACCAGGCTTATTCTAAAATTTACCTTCAATTTGAGCCCCATTTTTGTTCCTCCTTCACTCTAACCCTAACCATGGCTGGAATCCTAACCATAACCTTGACACTAATGCTATCCCAATTCTAAAATTTATGAAAAATGCTCATTTTGTGTGCTCCTAACTGAAATTCCACTTGTAATTCTCGAAATTAATTGCAGGTTTTCCTGAACC
This sequence comes from Dipodomys merriami, assembly GCF_024711535.1. NCBI lineage: Eukaryota > Metazoa > Chordata > Mammalia > Rodentia > Heteromyidae > Dipodomys > Dipodomys merriami. Next base: position 2,285,923 of record NW_027203271.1, on the reverse strand, counting down.
CAACAGATTTTCTCATTCTTATCTCTGAACCTATCTTATTCCATAAGAGGAATCATTGTACCCATTGATCTCAAATCCTAATATAATGAAATACATTGTACTTCCATTATCCCAGCATTTCCTGAATTCCTAGAACCTAAAATAAGTTCAAATTTACCTAACATTTTTCCCATTTTTTTTTTATCTTTTTGTTGGTCATGGAGCTTCATCTCTGGGCTTAGATCCTATCCCTGAGTTCTAGGCATGGGGACGATCTCTGGGTTCTTCAGCTCAAGGTGTGCACTTTGCCACTTGAGCCACATCACCACTTTCTGGTTTCTGGTGCTTAATTGGAGATAAAATATCACAGGCTTTCCTGCTAAGCTGGCTTTGAACTCTGATCCTCAGAAATCAGCTTCCTGAGTAGCTAGGATAATAGGCATGAGCCACCAGTTTAATCCTTTTCTTTACTCTATCCTCAAACCCTTTAAGCAGAAAAGTAATGCTAATCACAATCTGAATTAAAACCGAATGATTAATGTAAGGAAAATTGTCTATATTTAATCAATCACACATTTTTTTGCTTCTACTTCTTAGTCTAAAACTAAATTTTACCCTAAAGCTTGTCCTTCCCTAACCCTAACCAGAACTAAAACAGTAACTCACACTTCAAACCAAATTATATCTGAATGTTTAAAGTAAGACCGACACTGGTTTTCATTCATTGTAACTTTGATGTTATTCATTCTTCTTAAAATATGCTGCAGTTTAACACAATATCTTACATCTTAACCCCAACTCTAACTGCAACACCTTGCCTAATCCTAAACCTACATATAACCGAATTATAATGTTAATAGCAAGCTTCTATTTCACATTTATCCTATCTCTTGCTCAGAGTGTAGGTCTAAAATTTAATTGCATTTTGAACCTAAATAACAACGATAACAATAATAATACATAAAAATAAATAAAATAAAATAAATAATAATAATTGTTATTATTATTATTTTAATTGTGAAAATACCGTACAGAAGGGTTACAATTACATGGGCAAGGTAATGAGTACACAAGCATTTTTGCCTCCTCCTTTGTTTCCCCTTCCCAACCCTTCCCATCTCCACCCCCCAGCCAAAGTTTTACAGTACACTTTTCGACATAACGTCTTGTACATCATTGTTGCAATGGGTCCACCTGTATCCCTAAAATTATGCAGCAAAATATCTCTAAGACATATATTTTACAATAAGATGTTTCAATCCTTAGAAAAAGTTCATTTTACTTTGATATAAAGTTATCTCCAAAAATAAATTCTGCAACTAACCAATGTATGTTTTCTTGCACAAAATGCTGTGACTTCTTGTCTTGTTATGTGATTTTAATTATATTTTACATTTGTGACATAATCCCTACTTACATTTGTTACAAACTTCTGTAATTATACAAATCATGCCTGTACACACTAATTTGAATACTTTAATATTCAAACAAAATTATATTTTTTCATGTCTCCCACAGGGAAGGATGAGGTGCTGAAGTACATGGAATGGAAATTTGCAACTTGAAGATGGGATCATGAGCACTTTTTACTTGGCTGAATAAGAATTCTTGTTTCTACTGTACATTCTTACCATTTAATCACACAGGGAAAGCGACAAAATTTAAAGTTCATATGAAGGAATTACATTCCCAAAAGATGTGGCAACCCTGCTCAAAAGTTCAATCTTATCACTAGTTCTTTGTGCTTGCTGGCTGATCTATTTCTTTATCATATGTTTCATATTGTTAAGTATATTTGTAATTCAGCTGTCAGTACAAGGCAGGAGACTCCTGAAATCACAACTATTGCTGTGTAATATTGAGAAGAAAGGAAAAAATTATATTGATCTCCAGTTCCTACCTTTGGCCTTCAATATACTAATTAATAGTCAAAACAATCACCTAAGATGTTAGTTTATTTTCCCTTTTTAATTAGATATTAAGCAAGTGTTTATCACAATAAAAAGTGATAGTGCTATCAGAGCTCTGATATGAGCACCTTCTCCCTATATGGACTGTAAATATGGAAGCCACAATAAAATTCTCTGTCTCTGTCTCTCTGTCTCTCTGTCTCTCTGTCTCTCTGTCTCTCTGTCTCTCTGTCTCTCTTTCTCTCTTTCTCTCTGTCTCTCTGTCTCTCTCTCTCTCTCTCTCTCTCTCTCTCTGTCTCTCCCACACACACACACACAGCTGCCACCCAGACAAATGAGACATCAGTTCCATTCTTTTGTAATTATAGTTGATTGATGTTTCCTCCATAGGTTTTTCTTTGCTTAAGCATCTTGCCTGGACCTGTATCTTTCCCTGAAATCAAGTACATTCAAGTCAAACTCCATGAATTCATTATACTACTCGAAAATACTAAGATCTATTGGATCTCGAGACCTATAAAAACACCCAACTTGTTATTTTAGTAGAAATTGACATCATGAAAGTAGAGGAATATTGATCAAGTACAAAGGTAAGAGAACAGGAGTATGTGGGAAAATGTATGTTAGAGATACAGAATCAACTTCTGTAGGCTCATGTATTGAAAACTTGTCATCCTATATTGAAAGCTCAATTTACACATACAGTTTTCCAGTTACTTTGCTTACCTATCACTTCTGATCACAAATCCTCTTATGAATGTTCATAGTGTCTTCAAATAAATCACACAATTTGCATATACTTATAATCTTAAGCAGTCTGCTACTACGTGTTTCATTCTATGTGACCAACCCTTATTTTTTGTTTCTCTATTTGCTGAATAAATGTATTCCTGGAAACAGGATATTGACAGTAAATCTGGGTATAATTTTCATTTTGTAAATTTCAAAAATAATATAAACTTTGTATTGACTAGTCATTTTCTTAAAATGAGTGATATTTATGAACACAATATTTTGGTGCCTTTAAGTAAATTGAGAATTGATGTGGTAGTTCTTGTGTCTAATTTACTTATCCACTAGATTGTTTGTGTATGAACATGTGCATTGGACATTTTTATTTTTACATATAAAGTAGTCCTCAAGGGTTTACTTTAAACTGATAATGGGGTGGAGTCTTCCTATTCCAAACTTTATATTTACTTCAGTAAATGTACTAGAAACACATGATGTTTACCTGAGCAATATAAAATGTGAGAACATATTTCTAAAGAGATTGGATTTATTGATTAAAACATAGAAAAGAGTAAAATAGGTTCCTTGCTTGAGACTGCATAAATTTCATATGAATGTAGCTCAAGATGAGAATCAGATAAATTCATATTAATATTACTGAGATTTACATCACAATATAAGCAATATAGATATTTTTAAGGAATTGGTCATTCAAAGCCCTAGGTAACTCATGGATGAAGAATTGAATTGAAAATAGCAGAGGAAAACAATTCAACATGCAGCTAGTATGATTTTATAATGCTAATATGAAAGAAATGGAGCTTTTGCTTTTCTGAAGAAGAAAGTTTAGACAGTAATTTCAATGTAAGGCATCAGTCATAATGAGTCTAATGTCTTTTCCTCCAAGATATCCAAGAGTACTATACTCATCCTCTAAAATGTAAATAAATAATAATTTTAATTAGCTTTTGTTAATATTAATTTAATTGTGTAGCAAAAAGGTAAAATGTTTGCTCTCTTTCCTTCAATATAATAACATACATTTCATACTTTACTGTCTCTTCATACAAGCCTGAAATCACTACTTCAAAGTAACACACACAGAAAAACAAAAATAACCTGATACAACAATCACAAATCCTAAATTATGTGAAAAAATTCCACAACAAAAATAGATAAATCTGGGGTGGGAAGGTGGCTCAGTAATAAAGCGCTTGTCTTGCATGCCTGAAGCCCTGGGTTCAATTCCTCAGCACCACATAAGCAAAAAGAAAAAAAATGGAAGTGTCACTGTGGCTCAAGTTGTAGAGTGCTAGCCTTGAGCTGAAAAGCTGAGGGACAGCATACTGGCCCAGCATTCAGGCCCCATGTCTGGATCCCCCCCAAAATAATATTAAATAAATAAATAAATAAATAAATATATAAATATGAGGAAGAAGAAAAACAATGACAGAAGATTACCCTAGCTCTCTCTAATGAAACAGAGATTTAGAGTCCTAGCAGGTACTCCAGTTCTAGAGGGTCACACTTAGTCAGGTATAATTACATATAGATATACATTTCGAAAGAAGAATTTGTACTGTCTTCAGAAGAAAACAGAAATCTATGAAAAGTTACCCAGCCAGGTAGGTGATTGTTGTGACTGTGTTGGCCAACATATTCAAAAGCACATCTGCAGTGTGGAAATAGGGCAACATTGAAAAAAGCAGGAACAGAAATGTGCATTACAGAAAGCCACATCCATATACAGAGACAATTCACCATACCACTGGACAGTGTGAACTGTGGCTGGAACCACAAGTATTAACATCACAAAATCTCACCAAAGCTAGTTTCTACTCCTACACTTCATGGTATAGACAAAAACCTAATTCCAGAAAAGCAAATCACAACAGAAAACCAACACCTGGCAAATCAAACAAGAAAACAGAGAGTCATGTATTAAGATCATAGATCCCCCAAAAGAAAATCTCCAAATGGACAGAATAAATCAGAAAAATACAAGAAAAATGATGTCAAGGTAGTATAAATCACATATTAAATAACCAGACATTGGAACAGACAATCAAGGACCTTGAAGATAGTTATCAAAATACATTACAAATACTGCTGAAAATGTGATTAAAAGAAAGATAGAAAACCTCTACAAGGAAATTTGTGAACAAGTTGAGACCAACCAACGTTTAGCAAAATAATTCATGGAGACTACAAACAGAAAGATAAAAAAAACTGAGAAGGCAAGGGAGTCCAAGAAAAAATAGATGCCTAGTGAAAAGATATGAGAGATGACACAGCTAAGAAAACAACCCTTGCTACTCCCCACCCAAAGAAAATACGTACAAAAAGTCCATACAGGACCTAAAACAAAGCTTTAATAAAGCGATAGAACCACTAAAAATGACCAAAATTAGAAGACGGGGAAATTCAAAACAAAGTAGAAAGTCTCCACAGCAAATAGATGACCTAGTAGATAATCTCATGGTCAAAGACAGAATAGGTCTAATAAGAAAGAGGAGATAATCATTTAGATCAAATCCAAGAAATAAGAAAAGATTTTGCCTGAACTTCAAGACTCAGAAGATCAAATTTCAGGGAGATAGGTATCAAGAAAGAGAAGAGCAGGAAACTAAATTGATGGGAAACATATTACATAATTCTAGCAGAGAACATGACAAACATCCAAAGAGATAGACTCATTTAGAGCAGAGAAGCCTTTAGAACACAAAACAGAATTCTAGAAATGAAAAATGCACCACCACATCATAATCAATTAGAGGATCATTAAAGATCAAGGAACGGATTCTTAAAGTTGCCAGCGCGAAAAGACTGATTATTTATAAAGAATATACAGTCAGAATAAATACAGATTTCTTAGCTGATATGGTAAAAAGGAGAGCCTGGCATGATATAAGACAAACATTAAGGGTAAACAACTAACAATCACGAATATGGTCCCAAGCCATATGCTTCTTTACATTTAAAGGATATATAAAAATATTTCATGACAAAGAAAACTTGAAACAATGTATCTCCACCAAATCAGCAGGATAATAGTTAATCAAATATATCCAACATAAGAATAGGAACTGGTTTTATAAAATTCTCCCTACCAAAGAACAAGGTAAATATATTAACAGTAGATGAGGCACAGCTTCTAACAGCAGGTGTATAACATAGTAGGACTTATCAGATATTTCTCAGTCTTAACTCTCAATATCAATGGATTTAAATTTCCAAATAGAAGACATAGATTAGATAGTAGTATCAAAAATAAGACACATCCATCTAGTATATTCAAGAGACACATTTTATTAACAAAAACAAACACGTACTCAAACTAAAAGGATAGAAGTAAAATTTTCAAGCAAATGGACACCATAAACAGGCCACAGTAGAATTACTAAGATAAGATAAAATAGAATTCAAATTAAAATTAGTAGGAAGAGACATTACATATTGATAAAGGCAACTCTCAATTAGGAGATATAGCCAGTCTAAATATCAATGACCTGAATCCTGGAGCATCCCACTTAATCAACCAAATTCTACTTAACCAAAAAAGACATCTCAACACATCATTCCCATCTATGGATTGGTTATCCAGGAAAAACTCAACCAAGAAACTGCAGACCTAAATAACTTCATTGAACACCTAGGCCTAACAGACATCTACAGAATATATATTCAGCGTCAGAATATACATTCTTCACAGCAGCTCATGGAAGATTCTCCAAAACAGAACATATCCTAAGTCACACAGAAATTCTGTCCAAATTGAAAGAAAAATTATTTGAATACCCATATCTTGTCAGATCATAACAGAATAATCTTAGAATTAAACATTTAAAGCAAAAAAAATTTGTCAAACTCATGAAGAGTGAACAAAAAGTTGCTGAATGACCTGTGCAACACTGAAGGGATTAGAATGGAAATCTGAACTTTTCTAGAATTTAACAAAAATTAACACACAAAATACCAGCTCCTCTGGTATTTGCAGTAATTACAGGAAGATTTATAGCTCAGAGTGCCTACATCAATAATTGGGGAAATATCAAATGAATATTTTAATTATGTATCTCAAGCTCCTTGAAAACGGGAAGAAGCCCCAAACCCAAAGCAGTAGCCAGAAACAAAAAATTTAAATGAGAAATAACTAAATATAGTCAAAATAAAACGTAGAAAGAATCAATAAATCAGAGTTGGTTTTTTAAATAAATGAACAGACTTGGCAGACCCATACCAAATCTGACTAAGAAGAGAATTTATATAGATAGATAGATAAAAAGCATGAAGATTGGGTGAAGAACTTTAGTTGCTCTGCAACACACAATTGCCTCATATCTCAAATATATTTAGAGCCCCCAAAATTAACCCATCAAAAAAAATTCTCAAAGAAACAACAACTCTCTTAATAAATGGGCTAAAGATTTAAAGAGAGACCTCTCTGAAGAAGAAATATGCATGGCCAATAGACACATGATGAAATATTCAAAATTTCTAGCCATAAAAGAAATGCAAATCAAAGCAACATTGACATTCCACCTCACCACAGTTAGAATGACCATTATGAAGAAAATTAACAATAACAGATGCTGGACTGGTGGAGATGTGGCCAAAAAGGAAAATCACTACACTATTGGTCAAAATGTAAAGTTGTTCAAATACTCTGTAATGAAGTATAGAATTTCCTCAATAGAGCTCCCCTATCACCCAGCAATCATGGATCAAGAAAATGTCATATATATTCACAACAAAACTCTATGCTTCTTTCAGAATGAATGACATTGACCCATTAGTAAGAAAATAGAGTCACTTGGAAAACATAGTAAGTCAAACAAGCCAGACCCAAAGAATCATAAGCTAGAGATTTGCACTCATTTGGAAAAACTAGAATATGTCTATGATATTCATAATAGCTCAACAACAACGTGCATATCACCATATAAAATGATGCTTATCGAAATGAGCTCCAAGAAATGGACAAGATGATTGTATAGTGAACAGTTTTTAGTTATTTCTATTTAGTTTTTACCCTTTGGTTTATTCCCTGTAGTCATTTTTTTTATTTCAGTACCCTTTGTCTTATACCTAAATTAATGTGATTTGGGGAAGGGACGGGAAATCACAGAAATGGTGGGACAAAGATTAACCAAAGCAACAGTAATATACACTACACACTATGTTAGAAATAAACTTCATAACTTTGGGGTGTAGGATGTCAGGGTTGGGGGAAGGAGGAAAAAATGAGGAAGGGGTAACTTTGTTAAAAATTGTAGTTATTACTTATGTAACAGTAACCCACCCCTAAGTATATCACATTCATGATATAAAATCCAAAAACATAAGAGAACTCACCCAAATAGAGAAAATTAGAGACCAAAATGAGACAACACAGCAGATACAAGCAAAATTGAAAATGTTATAAGAGAGTACTTTGAAAACCTTATGCCAATCACCTAGAGAATCCTGGAGAGATTGATGCTTTCCTATACTCGATCTGAACCAAGAAGTAACACATAAGAAGTAATGAAAATGAAATGTCAATAAACCATATCCTATTCCAGAAAAATCGAGGACTCAATGAATTTATCATGAAATTAAGGCCTGCAAAGAACTTACAATACTCAGATCTAACTCTGCAATGGAATGGAAAGGGAAATGGAATTTTCAAAACACATTCTTTGAGGCTAGAAATTAGACTCTTCCCCAAATCACATAAGAACTCACCAAAAAAGAGAACTATAAACCCAAATCTTTGATAAGCATTGATGCAGAACTTATTAATAAAATTCTCACCAAGCAATTTAAGGAACTAACAAAATATCATATGTTATGATCAAATAGGATTCATTATTCATACAATTGGATTCAATGTGCTTGTCAATAAATATAATAAAAACCATCAGCAGAAGCAGGGACAAGAAACACATGAACCTCTATAGGGGTGTAGAAATAGCTTTTAACAAGCTCGAATTCCACTTTATGGTTCAAAGGTCTGAGAAGCTAGGAATGCAAGGAACATTACTCGATATAATACATAGTATGTATATAACAGAGATAATTAGCCTTTGCCTAACAGTGGAAGCATAAAGACATTAACATCAGGAATGAGACAAAAATGTCCTCTCTCTCTACTACTCTTCAATATGTTAGTGGACTTTCTAGCAAGAGCAATATACAAGAGAAAAACATAAAGCTGATACAAACAGGGAAGAACTAAAACTATCCCTTTTTACAGATGAAATGACCTTGTATTTAAAGGACCCTATATTTTCCTCCCTCAAGTTAGTAAAGCTGATGCTAACCTTCAGCAAAACCCATAAGAATCAGTAGTTTTTCTGACCAAAAATGGGAAACTCCAGGCTGAAATCCAAAAAACAACCTCATATGTATTAACCTCAAATCAAATCAAATCTAAACAAAACCAAACAACAACAACTAAACTAGGAATTAATTTAATTAAAAATGTGAAGGACCTCTACTTTAAAACTTTAAAAATCTGAAAAGGGAAATTGAAGGAGATTCAAGGAAATGGAAAATCTATCAATGCTCAATGTTGGAAGAATTAACATTTTGAAAACTGAAATACTGCCCCTAAACAATTGGCAATGCAATACTCATCAAAATCCCAACAATATTCTTCAATGCATTTGAGAAAGCCATTCAAATTTAATATGGAATTACAAAATTACACATGAAACAGAAGGCTTAGAAATGAGCCTATAGTCATGGGCCTATAGTCATCTTACACACACACACACACACACACACACACACAGACTCTCTCTCTCTCTCTCTCTCTCTCTCTCTCTCTCTCTCTCTCTCTCTCTCTCTCTCTCTCTCTCTCTCTCTCTCTCTCTCTCTCTCTCTCACATACACACACACACACACACACACACACAATGTAATTCTATTCACCCATCAGAAAGGATGACTTTTCACCAGTCTTAAGGAAAATGAAAGGTTTGGGAAAATTATAATATGAGAAAAGAGAAAGGAATGCAGACGCAGGGCAATATAGGTTTCATGGATTCATTCATTTATGGTAGCTAGAAAGTGCCCACAAATCGACAAGATTATCTCTTTGTTGCTTTGTTTGTCCCTCCCCCACAGTATAACCCCTGCTTTCACTATATTTGATGTCAGTATAACATGTGGAGGAGATGGGGAAAAACCAATTGTTTAAGGATACAGGTGGACCAGTTTCAACAATGAGAAGTACAAGTTGTCATGTCCAAAACGAGCTTTACAACGTCGGTGCGGGGGGGGGGGATGGGGGAAAGGAGAAGGATTGTGATTGGGGGGAAGGGGGGAGGCTGGGAAGGGATGTGAAGGGTAAACCAAAGCAGGAGGGTGCAATGCGTGGTAAAAAATGTACGAATTATCCTGCCCATGTAATTGTAACCCCTCTGTACAGTATGTTCACAAATAAAATTAAATTAAATTAAAAAAATCTACAAGTAAACAATACATATTCTACCTCATCCCAGTTAGAATGGTCATTATCAAGAAAACTAACAATAGCAATTGCTGGCATGGATGTAGCCAATTGGAAACTCAATTATTCTGTTGGTGGGAAATTAAACTTGTTCAACCACTGTTTAAAGCAATACCCAGTTTCCTAAAAAGATTTAATATAGATCTTCGTTAAGACCCAGTAATTCCCCTCATGGGTAGTAATCCAATAACTAACAATCTCACATGAAAGGCTACCAGTTTAACCATGTTCAATGCCCAGGCCCAGAGTTCAAGGACTGGAAAAAATGTTACCACTGCTGATATTTGTTCCCGCAAATAAGAACTGTTCGACATAAGATACCAAATCATTCTATTTGCAGTAGCTATCATAGAACTTAAAGGTAGTGGGTGATAAAATGGCTTCTTTGTTGAATATTAGGAAAAGATGCAGGCAGTCCAAGAAAAGAGAGATTTGTTGTTGCTGTTGTTGATCCAGGGGCTTGAATTCCTGGCTTGGGCACTGGCCATGAGCTCTTCAACTCAAGGTGAGTGCTGTATCTCTTGAGCCACAGTTCCACTTCTGGTTTTCTGGTGGTTAAATGGAGAAAAGACTCTCAGGGACTTTCCTGCCAAGGCTGTCTTTGAACCACAGTCCTCAGATCTCTACTTCCTGAGTAGCTAGGCTTACAGCTGTGAGCCACAGGCACTAGGCTAATTATGGGGGATTTTTAGAAAAGAAAATGCACCTCTTCACTTGTGTCTAGTCCTCAGATATCACAATTAGAACACTTCACCTTCAACTCCTTTCATCAGACATTTATAATTTTTTTTTCTTTTTGTTCATGTAGGAATACTGCAGTCAATATAAACTCAGCTTTGTGACTGGATCAATTGTAGGGAAATTGCTAACACCTACATCAAGAACTGTTACATCAAAACAAGTGAGACCCTCTTTTGGAATAATTGTTTTCTCTTTTTATTACAAATTTTTGCTTGATTACTTACTAATGTGATGTTGGTCCTCCTAACAGAGTGATGACATTTTCATTCTCTTCAGCTTTCTCCCACATGTGGTCAAATATTTAAGAATTCAAAGATGTCCATTGAAAATTCATTAAGCTGATTTCTTAGGAAATGTGCATTTCTGGATTTTGGTCTGTTGTCTTGTTCTTACATGTTCTTACACAGGCTTTCTTTGATGTATTGCTTCTACAAGGAATTCTACTTTCTAATCTTTGTGTGATCAATTTTAGTCTCTCTGATCCATCATTCTGACCTTCTCTCTGGAGCCAAATTTCAGTCTGCCTCATAAAAACTATATTATTTATCAACAAAATGACTCTCAGCTCTGTTTTTTTGCCTGACTTCATGTAGGCTGTGATAGCAGCCCTGACTGGTTATGCTTACTGGAGTTTTTGTTTGTTTGTTTTGTGTGGGTTTTTTTTTTTGGTTTTAGAGTTCTAGGATTACTATTCAAGATAGTAGATTCTCAGGGTCCCAGTGATCCCCTGACCTCGATTCAATGGCTTTTTCTCCTAAAGATAGAAAGACCAGCTGACTAAATTCCTGCTTTAATTTTCTCAAAATGAGGCAATCTGACATCCTTGCAAAGCCATCAATAATCCTCTGTAACAACTTACAGAAATATTCTATCAAGATGGTTTTTCAAGGTTGACTATGAAAAAATTTCATTTCCAAGTCACCACCATAAAGCAGATCACATTTCTCGGAACAGACTTTTGGAAGGAAGGTTCTCCTTCCTTCCTTCTCTTATGATACATCAAACCATAATATTCTACAGTTGTGACCAGCCTGCAGCACATTTTCTCAAGAATATTTTGTAGTGTAAAGAAGACCAACTATCAAAATAAAGGTAAAAATACTTGTCTACTACAGACTGGTTTATCTTGCTTATATCTGTTGTTATTTTCATTACTTCAAACACAGGGATATTATATTGGAATTAGACAAATGGGAAAGGATTAATGGAATAGACATTCAGTTTGCTTTCATATATCCAATATAATACACTTAACCCCTTAGGGAAAATTAAATCCAACTGTAGAAACAATGTCAGAATTATAAAATAAGCCTCAATATGAATAATATGGTACACATACACCATCATCTACTAAGAAATTCAGTCTCTCTATAAATATTTATTTGGTACAAGATAGTAAAAATTTAATTAATGAATATGACTTCTAAGTATCATCTGAAATACCCCTCGTGTATATAATTGTATATACTTTTTAGATGTCACCTAAACAGGAATTTAACATGCATGTAGAAATCAAATTTCCACAACTTAAGTGAGATTAGAGGAGTCATACACTCCTGTATTGTGTGGTGTGAATTTCACTAAAAGTGCTGAAACTTTCCACGTAATACCAAGAGCCATGTGCAATAATTTATTATTGGATGTTAAGATGAGTGCTGAGTGTAGGATACACTTTGAATTAATACATTAATTTACACAAATGAAACAATGATGATATATTGTTTGTTTAAATTCTAATGCTTCTCAATTTTAGAAATCATGAAATATATTATTAAAATTAGATTCCCTTTTTCTTTCTAGAGATGCAGAAATTAAAATCATCTATTTAACATTCACTATTAAGAAATAAGTAATAAATATATTAATATCAAAATGATATACTATTAAACTGTGATTTGAATTATAGTTCTAACAAATTGTAATGTAAACAACATTTAATAGAATTATGGGTAATACTTTTTAAACTTACCAGCTTGTTATTGTTTCCTAATTGTGTCATTTGTTATTCTTGGTCCAAGTCATCTATTCACCTTAATTGTTTAGTTTTCTATTTTATCTCTATTGGTTTGCTGATTATGCATTTTGTTTTTCCTTTATAGTGACTTACACGAGGATGAAAATCTGTATCCTAGTTTATTACTTCCTATGTTAAAGTCAAATTGCTGCTCTCCACAGCTGTTCTACACTTCTTGTATAGTACAGAATTTCCCCTAGTCCCATCGACTGTATTGATGCTCTCATATATTTTCTTTTATTTTTATTTAAATTTTATTGTCAAGGTAATGTACAGAGGGATTATAATTACATAAGTAAGGTAATGAATTCATTTCTTTTCTAACTTGTTACCCCTTCACCCATTTTTCTCCCTATTCCCTCCCAACGCAACTCCCAAGATTATATCCAACATATTGTTTTGTATCACTGTTGCATAGGTTCTCCCTTTGTCGTTTGTCTCACCATTTTGTTTTTTTTTCATTTCCCTTCTCAGGTTCAGATCAACATATTTACAATACCCAGGGTATCAAAATCAAATACAGTGACTACAGGGGATAAACCATAGGTGGGGAAAACACAAAATGATAAAAATAAATCACCTAGTACATCAAGAACAACAACAACAAAGAACATGTCTTGGAGTTCATTTCACTTAGAATCACCTTATACAGTCATATTTACATAGCTATTCTGCTCATCTACTAAGATTATCCTTGATGTACACAATAATGCTCCACTATTACTCAGTAATCCCACTTTTGGGCATTTAACCAGGTGACCACAAACAAGGCCACACTAAAGCTGCCAGCACAATTATGTTTATCACAGTAATATTTACCATAGCTAAGATATGGCATCTAATTTGAATTACCCTTTCTTTATCAGAGGGTAATCAACTTGAATGAGAACCAACTATACAATATTTTCACAATATACTTGTCATTATTTTGAAAAACACATATTTTATTATTGTCTCATAGTAAAACAGAAAACAGTTTAATTCAATTGAAAGTTCTAACTTTCAAAACTGAATAATTGTTAACAGGACAGAATATATGTATTCTTCAAAATTCCTGTAACTACTAACTATTCATTTTCAAATTCTGAACATTTCTTTCCAGAGACATTAAAAACAGTACCTGTTGGCATGTTATTTAATTCTGCAATAGATGCAGTTTCCAATGGTGTGTTACATATTGATAAGTCAACAGAAAATATAGCCACATTTTAGTAGAGGATAAAACTATGAAGTATTTGTAAAAATTAATTCCTCAAAAGTAAACATTTTTTCATCAGATTAAGCTATTATTTCTATGACCATCAATCCCAAGCTTTTATTTCATAAAGTCATCCCACCCCAACAGTTTCCAACTTGTAAGGTGTACCTTAAAATTCCCTTAATTCACATCATGAATAGCTTATGACTATTGAGAAAAAATTCTACACTTCTACTAATATGATGCCTTCCTATTGTGGAAAGAATACTACACTAAACTTTGCTGCAACATTCCCCCCTTGCCCCCCCACCAGTGTTATTCTTGAAATCAAAACACTTGCAAATATTATTTATAGTTATAATTTTTAAACTATCATAGATATTCAGGAGGCTAAGATCTGAAGATTATGGTGAAAGACCCCAGATTCCTGGGATACTTTCGTCAATGGGAGGGCGCCCCAGAAACTCAGACTCCAGGCCGGGAGATGCAATAAGCAAGAGGAGTTTATTTGACATTTGTGCAAACGGACTCCCTGCCCCGGGAGGTCAGGGAGCCCTGAGCAGCGGTTACAAGCATTCTTTTAAAGGCAAAAACCACAAGATTAATGCATAACACAAAGCATCCCATGATTGGTTCATTTAAAGGTCACCATATACACCAACAATCACTTTGCCACGGGGGAAATTTTGTAACAATCTTTGTAAAATGACTGGCCCATGGTTGGTTTAAGGGGGGTTTACATGGTTACAGGCCTATGATTGGTTGACATTTGGCTTAGCTTGTGGTCTTGCCAGGTGGTGGTTATCTCAAGGTCCTGTCTGGGAATTTCTAAATGGGAACTGAGGAACACGTACTGTCTGTTCTTTATCTACGACCACTGACCTTGTCCTGGGGCTGGCATCTGATCCCTGAAACTTCTTAACTCATTTCTGGGAAGGGAAGGGTCAATGCTAGCGTAAGCAAGTTTACAGAAGCAGAATCAGCAGTTAGCAAGTTAGTAATGGTAATGGTCAATTTTTTTAATCTTTCAATGCTTCAAAGCCCACCGAGGCAGGAAGGTTCCTTAGATTCTTATCTCCAATAAACTTCTCAGGAAAAGACAGACACGTGGCTCTGAGGTTGAAGTGGTATATAGCACGAGCCTTGAGCACAAACAGGCTCAGAGAGAGTGGCCAGACACAGAGTTCAAGCTCTAGGACAACATAAATAAAATAAAATAAAACAAGCCCCAACTCTAGCATTTTTCTCATTGTATACAGAGGCAAATAATTAAAGAAATTGCTTAATGTGTTAGGAGTAGATAGAAGGACTAAGATGTCACACATTTACTCTCTTCATAACATGTTACACCAAAGCCTCAAAAAATTGCTTTTTCTAAATCCATAAATTAATATCATCCATTTTTTGGCAACTCTGTCTAGAATATTCACATTATTTTATACATGAATTCTTGGAATTATCTATTAACTAAATTCTAATTATACCTTGCTTGAAAGAATATTTTAGGCAAATAGAATGTCAGAATCATTTGTGAATTTGTCAATTAAACCCTCTACTTAAAAAGAATTTTGTAGTATCCTATACAATATGAAATTACAAACAAATATAAATTCTAGCTTAGCAAGCACTACAAAATCCTACATTAGATGAACTTTGCAATTACTCCAGGCTTAAACTGTTGCAATCTGTCATCATTTCTTTGGAATCCAACAGAATGATCCTTATTTTTTAAAATTTTTGGTTGGAATCATGAGCCATTATCCATCTAGGAATGTTATGTAATGAAGAGAGATTAAAAACACAACTGAGTATTATTTTTAAGAATTTTTATTTTTTTGTTTTTCATGTCTCCTTTCTATCCGTCCCCTTCTATCATCCTATTCTTTTCTTCTCTCAATATCATCTTTCAACTTACATAATTTTCATGGGTTTCACTTTTTAAATTTAAATTTTTGTTTTTCCATTTTCCTTGTTTTTTTAAAATCTCTCTCCTATTATTCTGTCCAATCAATTTCCCTTTCTGAGATTAGGACTTGGTTAAATTCCCTCTTCTTTTTACCTCCCCAAATCCCTCTACTCATATTTTTCCCCTCATTTTTCCCTAAACCTAATAATTTCTGGTTTGCCAAATTCTTTGCTCTTCTCATCCAATTAATCCATAGTTGTTTGATGTTGAACGGATTGTATGTATTGAATTAGATTGTATAGGCAGCAACTATAGGACTTTGGTTGATCCTTGCCTCAAAACAGAGTTCTAGCACAAGACTGGTGACTTGCATTTCAATAGGAAACTTGACTCCTAAAAAGATAATGACAAAATTAGCCCAAACATCCAACCTTGTATACCTTTCTTGTTGTTTGGTATGTTTCAATGAGACAAAATTATACTACCTGGTCCAGGGAAGGTATCACTACTTAATTCCACTCTCTAACTTCCTGTCTTAGTCTGAATGCTAGAATTCCAGACTTTTATCACATTGCCCTGCCATAATTTGTTGGTTTATTTAATCCAGAAAGAGACTAGCAATTTTGAATTTCTCCAATGATCTTATCCAATAGACTGACTGCTCAGACTGTTTATGTACAATTTTCAAAGATTTTCTTACATTTGGCACAGGATATGAACATTTTCAGATGCACCTGCAGGGGTCTCTGATTCATTCCTCCATGGATCTGATCCATTTAATCATGATTGCATAATTCTCTTACTATCTCTGTTCCCTACCTATGTAAAAGTCAAACTTTTTTGAGGAATGTTCACTTGAGGACTTTTTAATATTAGAAAATGTCATTTAATCTAGTCTTACTCAGGACATATTTTCTATTGTTTTCTAACTTTTCTACATATTCTGAGAGTTGTTTCATTTGAGTATTTGTGTGTGCACATATAAGTGCCTCTGTTTGTATGTATATGTTTGAATGTATGTATGCAAAAGCCTCAAGCTCTTATTGAGCAATCTCAATCATGACTGATATTCCATCTCTTGAACCATTCTTCCAATGCAGCTTTGGCTGGCTAATTATAGATAGTGTCTCAAACACTGTTTTTCCCAGGCTGGACAAAATGAACTTCCCAGACTCTTTTACCTCCTTAGGTTTTATTTTTCCAGCAATATCAACTTTAAAACTAGAAATATTCTTGTGAGTGTGAACTCAAAACTCTAGCCCAGATTTTTAACTTAAGAATTCATATAAACATAGGTGAACAAACACATTACATTTCCTGAGTATATACTGTTAGATATGTGAGCTTAAGCCATGTGCCGTTGTCTCATGCCAATAATCCTAGCTACTCAGGAGGCTGTGATCTGAGGATTCCAGTTCAAATCCAGCACGAGTAGGAAAGATTCTGAGGCATTTATCTCCAATTAACCACCAGAAAACTGGAAGTGGTGCTGTGGCTAAAGTGGTAGATCATTAGCCTTGAGCTGAACAGCGGAAAGACATCGCCCAGGCCCAGAATTCAAGCCCCCCTATTTGCATTAACATAGAACAGAAAGAAAAAAACAAAGAAAAAGAAATGGCCTATTTTTCCAGTTAAGTCCATGATCTCTAACTTGCTTTGAAACCAGAATTATTCTTCCATTCTATGTTTAAAAATTTGATTCATTAACTACCATGATTTGGAGCTAAAAGATGAAAGAGAATGGACTCATCCTTCATGTTGCATGTAGTAGTAGTGCTGTCTCTGTATCACCCCGTAGTTCTACATACTGGCCTTGGCTTTATTGTTTCAAAGTTGTCTTCTATAGTATATTGAACCATTATATTTAAACACAGAACTATTCTTTCTCCTATTATTCCTATTGTTTCTTCTACTGTTGACTTATGTACACTTGGGAAATAATGCACAACACACACTAGCAAAAAAAAACAAACAAAAAAGCGAACAAACAACAACAAAAATAAACGTTTCTGAGAAACATATTCCCACTAAAAATTGGCCTTCATTTATGGAGTACTTATGAAATTTGAACTTAATATACTCCTGTATAAACGTTTTATCATATTTTATTATAAAAATAGTGTACAGAGGGGTTAATGTTACATAAGTAAAGTAATGAGAACATTTCCTATCGAGCATTCTTACCTCTTCTTTTGTTTTTCCTCTGATATCCCTTCCTACCCCATCTCCCCAACTCTCCCCTCCACTCCCGAACATGTAAAGTCCGTTTTCTACATAGTGTCTTTTTCATCTCACTGTTACAATGGGTCATACTGTATCCTTGTTTCAGCATTTTGTTTTTTCCCTTCCCCTCCCCACATTAGAAAAATGTATATACAAGATGCAGGGCACTGACATCAAATCCAGTGAAAACAGGGATTATATCATGGGGGAAGAGCATAGAAGAAAAACAAAAAATCACATAGTACATTTTAGATACATTGAAAACAATAGCAAGAAAGAAAACAATGTATGTTGTGTAACTATCTTTTGGTTCATTTCACTTAACATCATCTTATATGCCATATGTGAATGGATAAAGATTTTGTATACCATTTAAATTCCATATTTTGTCTTTACTAAATTGTCTCTGAAATATGTGTTACTTGTCCAAAGATGTCTTTGTGCTATTTCAATGAAGCCAGAAAACATTCATTTTACCTCGAGCAGCACCACAGATTGTTAATGGAAGTTAAGTGGAAGGAACTGTTATTTCAAGTGGAAACTGATCCCAAGAGAGGAATTGAACATAGAGAAATGAGAAAGTTTCAGTTAATTTGTGCTGTCCTTTTTACTGTACAAGAAAATATTCTAAGGATTGAAGGAAACTCTGTCCCTGAATTGTTCGAGTGGTTTATTTACCCATATAAAACTGTACCATGAAGCCACATTCCTAGAGCCCTATGTAACTTTCTTAAGATGGCATTACTTTTTCATTCTGTTACTATGTATTATAATTCAGGCCATGTGGTAGAAAGAAGTGGAACACAATACTAAGTCCAGGAAGGCTGACATTCCTATCGCATCAATAAGGAAATATAGTGTTAAGACCTGCAGGACTCATAGGGCTGTTACATGTGAAATTATTACATAAAACATCATTAACAGTCATCTCTGACACCCATAATATTCTGCATCCATTTACAATCTGAAGAGCCAAATATCTAAGCCTTTGTATTGATTGGGTATGTTTCCTAGGAAGGAAGAAGGAGGACGTGGAAGGTGATGGTGGAATAATACATATATTGGCTCCCTGTCCACATTTTCTGCATTTTTTAAAAGTGCTACTGATAAACTCTCATTTACATCTAATTGACTATGAAATCTGCACAAGATGCAGACATATGAAGGCATTTATTCTGGTGGATAGTCACAATGTTTAACAAATTTCAAAAATGATACTAGGTAAGAAAGTATAAAGTATTGTCGATAAAATGCTTTCTTCTCCTAGCAGAACAAAATGTAATATTGAAATAATTACTCCATGATTCTTTGAGATTTTATGTTGTCTCAGTATCAAAATGTTCTCTAATTCTTTGTCCTTGGAAAATTTTTTAAACCAGTTTTTTAATAAATAGAAATTTTTAAATTTTTAAAAAATAATTTTAAATAAATAGTGATTTGTTGTTTGTTTTTGGCAGGCATAAGACTGCATTAACATTGTGTGAATTGAGAGGCTAAATTTTTATCAGAATCTAGACATAATGAAAAATAGATGATTTTAAAGCAAATAGCTTATATGTTGTTCAAATTTAATGACAGGATAGCAGATTATAGTGGAAAGAATGCTAAACAGCAAAATACCTTCCCAATATATTTATCATCCCCAAATATATAATTCCTCAAACGTAGATGTACATATATATATATATGTAAAATAATCACCTTCCATCACCCAAGGAATGCCAATTTGAATAATTATCAGATGGGAGAAAAATACTCAAATAGGTACTTAAAAGTCCCACCTGTATTTCGAAAGGGACATGATAAGGTAAGAACCAGCACAAAGATGTAAAGAAGCTACATCAGAAGATAAAGGTAAAGACAACAATCCAGATTCTGAAGTTTCTGGAAAGTGGAAGGGGAAGTAAATGCCTTTCCACTAAAATCATCTGAAAGTATTTCAGCTCTGTCAGTGGTTCGATTTTAATCTAGTGAGACTTCTTTTAGATTTCTGTCCTTTAGAACTGTAAAATTATAAATACAGATGGTACAATCCACTTAACTTGTAGAAATTTGTTACAGCACAGTTAGTTTAGTAAACTAACTCAACTACTGCCTTTTCCTGATGCAAATACAGGGACAACATATGTCCTTGTTTCTGAGAATAAGAAAAAGTTGCCACTGGTGATGTACACATGTATGATGTACATACTACTAAGGGTCTTGCATTAATGAAGTCTGGAAATACTAAACAATATCTAAATAAGAAGCTCCCTATCTTTATTTGCACATTTGTGCATCACTAAGTACCAAAGTTATGTAGAAGTCTAGGGTAAGACTATGGAAACGAAATCTGTCTCCTAATATTATAAAAATAATTTATGTCATTTTGAGCTACACTTTCTAAAGTAATTTAAAAAAATAAGGTAAAACAGAAACAGGAACTCAATTTTCCATTTTTCCTAACATTCCAACAGAAATTAGAGAATCCAGTAATGATATAGCAATCCCAGGATGGTATAGGATGTTATAGAATCACTGGATGGTGAAAAAGCAGATAACAAAAATGAATTTCCTGATACAATGGGAAACAAAATCTGAAACTTCAGATTGTGATATAGCTAGAAAGTAGTTTCCATAGCTGTCTTTGATATTTTGGGTTTGTTTACACAGCAACATTCCTCTCAGGAAATGATTTTATTAATACTCAAGGGTTTGCAGCTTATAAACCAGTAACAAATTATGCTTCTAAATGTAAACAAATACCAAGGCTACTTCCATTGCTATAGCTGATAAATAAGAATGATCTGGGGAATACTCAGTCTTGAACTTTTTCATACCTTTCTTCTTCTCCAACATGAGAAGTCCAAGACAAGATATGTAATACATTATCAGACGATTTTTAAGTGTTTTATTGTTCAAACTAAAGGAAGTACATTTTCACACATTGGGGGCCTGACTTTCAAAGAGACAGACCCTCACAATTATTTTATAGACAAAAGTATAATGCTTTGGATTAGATGTTTTGTAGCCTTTCGGTTTTGCTCTCTATTATTTTGGCAACTACATTGAAAAACATGATAAATCTATCATGTGTATGTTGGATTGTTCAAAGTCAAGCCATCTCCAAACAAAGTGAAAATACATCTCCAAAGTGAAAGTACAAAGGGGTTACATTTACATGGGCAAGGTAATGAGTACATTTATAATCAAGCATTGTAGCCTATGCATTTGTTTCCCCTTCCCACCCCTTCCAATCTTCACCCCCACCCACAAAATCCTCCCCCAAAACCCACACCAAAATTGTAAAGTTCGTTTTCGACATAATTACTTGTACATCTCATTATTTCTTTTCCTTCTAATTGGTCAGCTTTGATGGCTTAAAATTCTTTGTTGAAGCTTTGTTTTAGATCTTGTATGAACTTCTTTACTTCCTTAATTTGGTGTTCAGTGTTTATTCTCAAATCACTTAGTTGATTGGTTATGGTTTCCTTGAACACCCATTCCTTCTGTTGGGTTCCATTCAGCATTCCCTTTGTCGTCTCCCTGACTTACTTCAGCTCTTT
The DNA here is from genome assembly GCF_024711535.1 of Dipodomys merriami. NCBI lineage: Eukaryota > Metazoa > Chordata > Mammalia > Rodentia > Heteromyidae > Dipodomys > Dipodomys merriami. The sequence goes on along the minus strand of NW_027203271.1, from coordinate 2,264,177 downwards.
GGTAATGGATTCCATGAATGCCTTTAGTGATTTGGTGTATTCTCATCCTGCTCTCTCAGTTCCTGTGTTACTCTTTGAATAGCTTCCTCACCTTCACACAATTCTTGTAGTTCTCTTTGAGTGTTCTCAGCCTGCTCACGTCATTCCTGCCTTTCTCTTTGAGTGTTCTCAAGCTGCTCACACAATTCCTGTATCAGTTTTTGAGTAGCTTCCTCATGCTCATGATATTCCTGGATTAACCTTTGGTTTGCCTCCTCTCTCTCCCTATCACGCTCATACAGAGTTCTTTGTGAGTTTTCAGTCTTTTCATTTACCATGTTTACCAGCAATGTTTGTAGAGCTATTTGGGAAATCTCCTCTGGATTATTCATTATCTGTTCTGTCCCTTGATTATCAAGAGTGGGAGTTGAGATACCGGGACTTGCCATTTTTCTGGCGTACTCTGCCCATTTGGGATTAAAGTAACAGCAGTTTTGTGCTAGAACACTATATTAAGTCAAGCATCAACCAAAGTCTGTAGTTGCACAATCAAAAGTCCACAGATACAATCTAGTTCAACATGAAACAACTATATATTAATGGGCTACGAACTGCAAAGAAGAATTAGGCAAACCAGAAATTATTAGTTTTAGGGAGAGATGTGGGTAAAAATAGGAATAGAGGGATGTGGGAAGGCACAGGGAGAGTTAACTTAACTATGTCATAATCTCAAAGCCAGAAATAGGTTGGATAGAATGAAAGTTGAGAGAGAGGAAAAAAGAAGAAAGAGAAAGAGAAAAAAGAGACAAGAAAAAATAGAAAAGAAAAAAAATTAAAAATTAAAATGTGCCATGCTTAAAAATTATGCAAATTAAAACAAAATGTTCTGAGAGGAACGTGGATAAAATGAGAGAATGGGGGAATATAAAGGAGACGTGAAAAACTTACAAAAAATGCTTAAAATATTATATAGGTATAAAGATTTAGTACTGCTATTAAGGAATTTAAGTCTAAGAGGTTTGAATTGAGTCATAAATTTCTGGATTAAGTGTGTACACAATGGGAGATAAGGTCTAATAATCGACTATGGGTACATCTGAGGATGTGCAGAACATCAATTAAGTCACACAAAGAATAACGAAAGAGAAGAAAGGGTGAAAAGAATGAGAAAGAAAGAAAAAAAGATCAAAAGTTCAGTAGAGCTAAACAAAAAACAAAAAAAATAAAATTTTTTAAAAGAATAAAAAAAAAGAAAAATGCACACGCACATATACCCCTAAAATAAAAATTGTAAGAGGAAGCAAAAAAAGTTACTAGAAAATAATTTTTTAAACTTAAAAATTAAAAATTAAAAAAAGTTTTAGAAAAAAATTTTATACAATGTACCAAAATAAAGTTCTTGACTTTTTTTTGGGGGGGGGGATGGGAAGATCCTGTATCTTCCGTTTGTCCATAACCAATCTCTTGTTGGAGTGTCTGGTCTGCTTGTGGTGTTTGATTTTCTTGTGACTTGGTTGGTTTCTTAAGTCAGACTGTTTGAGCAGACCTAGAAATGCTTTGCTTTACCCAGGATTTTGTGTTCTTCCATCCAGGCTAGTTCAGTGGGAGATCTGTTTAAGTATCAAAAAAGAGGGAGATGGCTGTTTGCTCTAGTTTGGAGATGCTGTGATGAGGCTAGGTTCTGGGTAGAGTTGAGGCCTTTCAGCAAACAGTAGCATTTCCCAGAGGGTCTAGCTTGTGAGACACTCACAGAGTCCAGCCTGGAGCCATACTCAAGGTTTATGTTTACTGACTTTCCATTGATTGACAAGGCTGCTATAGGGAGGTGAAGCCCCTGGCTCTGTTTACCCAGTGAAGAAAGCCACTCCTTGGGCTGGTGGCACCGGCTGGGTGACTTTTCCCTGGGTGGAGCTGAGTGTGGCAGGTCAGGTTATGTTCTTGTAACCTGCTAAATGACTCTACTTTTCTTCCAAGGCCTGAGTTGGAGCTAGCAGTTCAGCTGGGCTTTTGTCAGTATCAAAGATGGAGATCTCCAGTAGTGTGGGGGGAGGGGTGGCTTTCCCTCCTCTGCTCCCTGAGAAGGAGTGAGGATTTGAGACTTCTACTCACACCAATTCTTGGTTCCTGTGTCCTCTCTGGTCTGCGAACTGCAGGATGAAGATGTCTGCTCCTTTTCGGTTCTTGCTGGTATTGAGTAGAATCCGTTCGCCCGCTGTGTCTGGCTCCTTCATTTGGGGCTCTCTGTCCTGCAGGTATGGCGGCTATGGCCACCCTCACTGCAGCTCCAGCCGCAGCTGCGGCTGCTGGCAAGTGCTCAGATCTATCTCCTTGCCTGGATTTTCCCTCTCTGGCATAACACTCTGTACTGTGATGGCAGACTGGGTATGATTCTCCGGCTTAGGATTGTTCACTGGAACACTAAAACTGCTTTCTATGCAAGAACTTGTTTAGCCTCCAGCTTCTCCTCTGCTATCTTCCTGGAACTCTTCCAAACAAAGATTTCTGTTACCTTCTTCACTGCTAACTAAAGTTGAATTATTGCTCTTTAAATGATGACAAAACGTGTTACTTTAACGAATATTCTCATTGCATCAGGTGAAGACAGGTGTGTCTGTGATTGCTTTTTAAATTGTTTCCAAGTATTTTCCTACAATATTTTAATTATTGCCTTTGTTCTGGTCTTCTAATCAGGAACACAGAGTTACACAAAAAGATCTTCTAAAGATATAGGATGTTAGGCAGAAAAAAATATATGTATAATTAAAGATTTTCATCTCTTAAGATACTGAAAAGCTCAGAAGACATCTTGCTGTTACTGGCATGGTTATGATGACTTGAATGTTTTGGTTCTTAAATTAAGTGAAATGCATGTAAAATGTTACAGTTGTTCCAAACAATGATTAAGGCTTATACTTTTCTGCTCCAATGAGACGAAACCTCTGTCAAGGTTGGAGGGCATATCGATTTTCTGGTAGAAGTGTTAATGTTAGAAAGCCAAGGGAGATTCCTAAAACAGCACTGCCTATCACGAATCAGTTCATTATACTTATGGCATATAAGTATATAAACATACAAATATGAATTGAGTGAGAAATGTCTGATTTACACAATTGATTCAGTGTCAACTAAAAGCAGAAAACACTTCTTGACATTTATATAAACGAGTATATCTAGTGAGGATTTAAAAAATTTTAGAATATATATTTTAAAGTTTATGTCAAATTATTTGTTTATTTTTCACTGTTTATTTTTAATTGTTGTCAGTCGTGGGGCTTCAAATCGGTGCCTGGATATTGTCCCTCAGCTCTTCATCTCAAGACTAGTGCTCTACCACTTGAACCACTGCTAGTTTTCTGGTGGCTCATTGGTGATAAGAGTCTAACAGACTTTCCTGCCTAGGTTGGCTTTGAACCAAGATTCTCAGTTCTCAGACTCCTTAGCAGATAGGGTTGCAAACATGAACCACTGGCTCCTCGCTACACTATTATTATTTACACATTTATGAAGAATGGAGAGGTAATCACATTCATTTATATGTTGTGTCATGACCAAGCTATATCATAATCATTAATTTCTGTATGTAACATTCCTTTTTAGTGAGACTTCTAAAAATCTTATCTTTTGGCAGTGATGAAATATCTCTTCTTAAGTATAATCACTATGCTTCTTGTGCTATACAATTAATATATTTACTTTTAGACTTGGAAGTCTGTTAATTAAACTTATATAAAACAAGAAATTAATATGAAAGAAATTCATGGTTCTATTACTTGCTTTAGGAAAAAACAATTATGCCTGTTGTTTTCAATTATATTTCTATGGGAATGTGTAAAATTCATTGATTTAACTATTAAAATCAATAACAGTTACATTATATCAAGTTGATTCAAACTTGAATGTGAAAAATTGCACACTTAACCCAAATACACCTCCACTTTCTTCTACCACATATTAAAATACCAGTAAAGCAAAGCTTGGTGTTAGCAGCTCATGTGTAGAATCCTAGAAACTCAGGATCCTAAGACCTGAAGATTTTGGTTCAATGTCAGTCTAAGGAGACAAAAATGTGAAAACTTATCTCCAATTGTCCAGCAAGAAGGAGAAGTTGAGTATATGGCTCAAGGAATAGAATGTCATCAGCCATGAGCAAAAAATGCAAGGGAGACTATTAAAAATTGAGTTCAAACCTTAAAAATGGCATATACACACAAAACAACAAAAAAGTAGTATGAACATGAATAATGATGTCAAAATAGTAGAAAAGATCATGAGAAATACTGTGTAAACATCTGGAAGACAGAAATCATTTGACAGGGTTCTAATTCACGAGAGGGAAAAATCACAGTCTCATTTGTACAATCTCATTGTACTGATTTTGTTGAAACCTGGCTAATGGGTAACCCGTGAAAGAGTAGATTGGATGACTTGACATAGCAGACATTGCCAGTAATTATGCACCATGTCACTCTGGTGAAATCTAAAATTGTGCTTGTTAATTTAAATAAAACCTCATGAAAGAGTGTTTGGTTCACATATATAAGGATCTTTATTTTGAGGCTTCAGACCAGTGCTTTTGTTTATCACCACTCCTGCTTTCTTTCACTCCCTTGTACATCTAAACCTTACTAAACTGCACCAAGCCAAGGCTTTGAACTAAAGCCCCCTTCCTTAATCCCTCCTTTCTCCTGCTACAACACATTTCACATGCTATCTCTGTCTTAGCATTAGTTGCTGTCATTCTAATCCCCACCAGAAAACACTTTTATTCATGCAAACCTACAATAAATAACCTAGTTAGAAAAAGGAGTAAGGATTTAGCATTGGCTGAGGCTCTCGTCTGTAGGTTTCTTCCCTAATAAATCTGTGCTATACTATCACTTTTGTCTCCATGGCTTTTGAGTCAGACAAGTGATTGATTTGTTTTGATGTAATCCAATTTATCCAGACTTACTTTGGAAGATTTGACCTGTGCCAAGGAGCCCTTGTGTTTCCCCTAACTCTTCCTGTAACATTCTCAAGTATCTGGACATTGAGGTCTTCGATCCATTTGGAATCGATTCTGGTGCAGGAGGATATATAAGGAACTAAATTCATTTTTCTGTGTACAGCCAATTCTACCAGCACACTTTTTTGAAGAGGCTGTTTTTCTACCTTCCTGTGATTCTGGCTTCCTTATCAAAGATTATGTTCCCATAGGCGTGGATTCATTTCTGGGCCTTCAATTCTGTTGCATTGATGGAATTCTGTGCTTTCATTGAAAGAATGGCATTACACCATTCCGGAGGAAATGGAAAGACTGAAAATTAGCTAGATTTAAATAAATATATGTTGCATGGTTTTCCTCATTTTTAATAACTATATATGTCTATAAATCTACAAATTATCCAATAGATAGTAAAGGACAAATAATTACAATTGGACATGATTAACCTACAGCTCTGTAAGCATTCACATGGCAAGAACAAGGGAAGCTATTCTTAGGAGAGAATCAAAATGGCTCAATAGCTATGTGCATATGACCATATAAAGTGATGATTATTGCAATGAACTCTAAGAATCAATAATACATGTGAAATACATATATCTGTATATAATTTTAATAGATGTCATAAAATTAAACGACTTCTCTGTAATCTCAAAAGCAAAATTTTAAGTTCAGAAGATAAAATTGAGGAAAGTTTTCAACACATATACTAAAACACATAGGGGAAAATGTAAGAGAGAAAAGATAAGATGAAAATTAGAGTAGCTATCTATTGAAGAATTCATAAACATTTTCCAAAACTATACAAGAGAGTTGGGGTACAGCTCAGTCGTAGGACTAGACTAATATATACAAAGACATGGATTCAATATCCAAGAAGGCCAAATAATAAGTTAATAAATAGCAACAATAAAATAATTCTTTGAAATAAATACTTTCATATTAGAGAGGCCTGAATCCTACCAGTAAGAAAAAAATACTTTCAATTCTTGTATCCAATGACATGAAACTACAAGAATGAAGAGGAAATGGTTTTCCTTTTCTATCCTTTCCTTTCCTTTTCTGCTTTCTTCTTTTCTTTTTTCCTTTGGCAATACTGGTGCATGAAGCTAAAGCTCTGACACTTTGGATTATTTTTCAGAGGATGTCTTGCTTTTGGCCAAGCCTCCCTTGAGCAATAATCTCTTAACTATGGCTTCCACAAACGTAAAATAACAGGGAAATTACACTATATCTAGCTTTCTTTGTTTTTGTTGTCTCTCACGAATTTATTATAAGATATGGCCCTCGATATCAGTCATCTAAAATTCTGCCTTCTAATTAGCAAGGTATATTTCATCTCAGGTTGGACTCAGACAATTTTTCAATGTAAACATTCAATATTGACTTCTATTTTCTAGATATCATTAAATTTAATCGAGGTTAGGATAGATCTTTATGATGTTATAAGAACACAGAGAAAAAATACAATCCTCAACAGAAAGAACAGTGCTGGAAGAATACCAGTACCAAATTTCAAACTTTACCATAAAGCCATAGTAAACAAAACAGCTTGGCTACTGGCACAAGAACAGACCTCAGGACCAATGGAATAGAATTGAAAACCCAGGAATGAACCTACAGACCTATAGCCATATAATCTTCCATAAGGGAGCTAAAAAATAGAATGGAAGAAAGACAGCCTCTTCAGTGCATGATGCTGGAAAAATTGGTTAACTACTTGTAGAAAACTAATGCTAGATCCTTTTATATCACCCTGCACCAGAATCAACTCCAAATGCATCAAAGTCCTCGGAGTCAAAGGAAACACTCTGAAAACATTTCAGGATGGAATAGGAGAAAACCTAGGACTCCTTGGCTCAGGCCGAAATTTTCTTAATAGAGACTGAGAAACACAAGAAATCAAAGAAAGAAAGGTTGGACAAATGGGATTGCACGAAATTGCAGAGCTTCTGCATGGCAAAGGACATAGCTAGCAAGATCATTAGAAAGCCCACAGATTGGAAGAAGATCTTCACTAGCCATACAACGGACAAGGGTCTCATATCTAAAATATACCTGGAACTCAAAAAATTAAATCCCCCAACAACAAATCTTCAAAGAAACAACTGCCCAATAAATAAGTGGGCTAAAGACGTGAAGAGAAACTTCTCTGAAGAGGAAAGAAGGATGGCCAATAGACACATGAAGAAAAGCTCAACCTCTCTAGCCATAAAAGAAATGCAAATCAATACAACATTGAGATAACAACTCATCTCAGTTATAATGGCTATAATCAAGAACTCTAATAACAACAGACAGTGGAGAGGATGTGGACAGAAGGGAAACTTACTGCATTGTTGGTGGGAGTATAAATTTGTTCAACCACTTTCGAAAGTAGTATGGAGGTTCCATAAATGACTCCACATAGAGCTGCCCTATGACCCAGCAATCCCACTTTGGGGCATTTACCCAAATGTTCACAAAAAATACCACACTAAACCTACCAGCACGACTGTTTATTGAAGCCTTATTTACCATAGCTGAGATATGGAACCAACCCAGATGCCTCTCAGTAGATGAATGGATCAAGAAAATGTGGATCAAGAAAATTTGGTATCCCAAATAAAAGAACACAGAGAAATCCCTTGAATATTTTCCAGTTTACTTATATATTTCTAGTATGACATGACAAGTAGTACACTAATACTTCTCAAGTACCTTATACAGACTTCAGTTATTTAAATTATTTTGTGCAAATATTAAGTCTATCATAGTTTTATCAACTCTATATGAATATACCATATTTACAGGTACGTTTCTTACCAAAAATAAGTCTGTCTCATTCTTCACTTTTTTTTTGAGGTTTTTTTTGGATTTAATTTTATTTTATTTGTGAACATACTGTACAGAGGAGTTACAATTACATGGGCAGGATAATACGTACATTTCTTACCAAGCATTGCAGCCTCCTCCTTTGTTTACCCTTCACATCCCTTCCCAGCCTCCCCCCCTCCAATCCCAATCCCAATCCTTCTACTTCCCCCTCCTTCCCCCCCACACCGAGTATATATACACAAAGGAATTCTATGCCTCCATCAGAAAGGATGACATTGCCCCATTTGTTAGGAAATGGAAAAACTTGGAAAAAAATTATATTAAGTGAAGTAAGCCAGGCCCAAAGAAACATAGGTCCCATGGTTTCCCTTATTTGTAATATCTAGTATATGTATGAGTCAAGTGGAAAAGGTCAGATAATGTGATGTCAGGAAAATGAACCCTTAGATATGTATTTTAATGTTTTTTTCTTTCATGCATGTGTTTCTAAAGCATTTATAAGATTATCTCTTTGTTGCTCTGTATGTCCCTCCCCCACATTATAACCCCTGCTTTCACTATATTTGATGTCAGTATAACTTGTGGAGGAGATGGGGAAAAACCAGTTGTTTAAGGATACAGGTGGACCTGTTGCAACAATGAGAAGTACAAGTTGTCATGTCCAAAATGAGCTTTACAATCGTTCTTCACTTTTATAATTAAACACACTATTTCTCTTTGTTCCAACCGAAACCTGTTTTATCCTGGCAACCAACGCATATTTTCCTCTGATTTCTCCATCAAGCAATAAATAAGCTTTTAGGATTGCCTTCTTATCTTTGGTAGATTATTCCCAGGTATTGGATGCCTTAATATTGTATTGTGTTCACTCGAGTTGCTTTTTGGTTCTGTCATTATAAAATTTAGCATAATCTGTTTCCCATTCACCTGAAGAGAGCCTGAATTGATTTCCATTTTTTTGACTAAAGGAAATAATGCTGCTATAAACCTCTGTGTTTTGACCTTTGGGTGAACCTTACATTTTATTTCTATGAGACAATGCGTGAAGGGATCAATTCCTGTGCTATACTGTGAGTGGTTGCATATTTTATATTCTAGGAACCTGACAAAATTTGTTCAGAAGTGGCTTTCCTATTTGACATCCTGCCAGTTTCCAGTTTCTCTGCTTCTTGATAGCATTTAGTATGGTCATTATTGTATTATGGGAAGTTATTCTCATACATGTTTTATGATGTAATTTTAGTTTCAATTTACATTTATTTGATGACTGATGATGTTTCTCTTGTGCTTATTTTCCACAAGATGTATTGTTTTGGTTTGTATTTGATGTTCTCTTTTAACATTAGGTTTTGAGAGTTCTAGGCAGAGTCTAGGCTTCAGTCATTCTTCAGGTATAATATTTGCAAATATTTTATCCTTGACTACGGGTACCCTTCATCATCATTATATTCATCATCATCATCTACATCATCATCACTGTTAGTACTACTATTATTATTTTTGTACATGTACGTATCCTCTTGGGGTTTGAACTCAGGGTCCTTGAGATTTCTTGCAATTTGTTAACAATTTACCATTTGACTCATGCCAAACTTCTGCCTTTTTTTGCCATTAATCAGAGGTACGATTCTCAGGGACTTCATTTTGTGGGCTGCCTTCAAATAGTAATACTCAAATCACAGTCTCCCAAGTAGCTAGGATGAGATACATGAGCCCCCTACTCCCAACTTCTATTCACTACTTGCATATGAGCTTTCACAGACTAAACTATTTTACACTTTTATTGATTTCTACTACATCAAGCTCTCTTTTCCTATAATTTTAATGCCAAATTTAAGAATTCTTCATTTGAAAAATTGTCAACACATCTTTCTGTGCTTTACATTTACATCACTATCTCTGTTTGATATACCTCGTTTTAATCCTGATTGAAGTTAATATTTGAATAAATTATGTTTAAATCAATGTTCACTTTTTAATTCTCCCCAATACTCTCTACCCTATCACCACTTATTAAGGAGAATGTCATTCCACAAATGTTTGGTTTTACACTCATTAAATTTACCTTGATAATATGTATGTGGCTCTACTGGTGCCCTACAGACCCATTGAGTTGTATAATCTTTCCTCTACAATTTGTGTAACAATTTTACACTAACAGTGTTAATATTGTACAGAGATATATATTCCAGTTTATTTTTCTTTGTCAATGAGTCAAAAAGTGCTGATCAAGTGTTTTCAAAATTGTCATAAAATTATAAATAAAACTGTGAAACTGGGTACTGGTGGCTCATGCTTATAATCCTGTCTGCATAGGAGGCTGAGATCAGAAAATTACTGTTCAAAGCCAGCTGGAACGGGAATGTGTGTGTGAATCTGATCTCCAATTAACCACCAGAAAACCAGAAGTGACACAGTTGCTCAATGGGTAGAGGCGCCTCACTTTGAGCTGAAGAGCTGAGGGACAGTACCCAGGCCAGATTTCAAGCCCTATGAATGACCAAAAATAGCGGTGTGGGGGACAATTAATATCTTTGTTCAATTATATCCTCCAATCCACAAAAACTATATGTCTCCATTTATTTAGATTTTTGCTTTTATATTCAGCATTGTATAATTTTCAATGACAGTGGGTGAATAGCACTGAAATACATTTTGACGATGTGTGAAGCTAGCACAAAGATATTCTAAGAAAACAGTTGAAAATTAAGGGGCAATGGTAATGGAGAAAGACAGAAAAGGTTAATAAGGCCCTTAATCAATATGTTAGTGTAAAATATTTCAGTAAGATTACTTCTTACAAATAATATACACCAACTAATAAATATCTTCCAAAGGCATTGGTATTCAAGTATGACAAAAATGATATAAACAGATTTTGTGTTGAAATGAAAGAAAGATAGATGAGAAACGTAGCAATTGTGTAAATTAAGAAATTTGGTCAATATTTTGAGGGCCCATGGCTCACTGGATTAAAAGTCTGTTGGTATCTAAGATAATACTTAAATGTTAGACATGAGCCTATCTTTAGACTGCTTAAATCTATTGTTTTTGAGTCAGTATTCTTTTTGCTGTTGTTGTTTACATGGACTTACTTTGGAAACACTAATATTACATGGGAGAAATTTGTAAAATAGAGTACATTATCTAATTATATGAGGTTTTTAAATTGGCCCATCTGTAGATGTAGAATATGAAATAATTGCTGCTCAAGTGGAGGGTAAGTTGAAATTATGACAGGAAATGACTACTAATATATATTAGAGTATTTTGAGAGGGTAGTGATGATAAAATGTTCTAGAACTGAAGGTGATATTCATAGTCCAACTCTTTGACTTTCTAAGAATTGTACTTTATTGAAGAAATACAGATTGCATTTGCTTTAACCTTAGGAAAAATTTTAGATTAGTAGTGGCTGAATATAAGTGATAATTTAGAATTTAATATCACACAATTTTCAAAGGTATAGGTTTAGTATGTTGATGAATAAGACTATCAATAAAATATGATGTGATATATCCTCTGAGTGACTACATATGACATTGTGAATCAGTGAATATTCTACAAAATTATGTAAATTGCGGGATGAAATAGAATTGAGATGGATGAGAGATAATGATCATCAAGATGCAGTATATTGGAGTGGGAATGTGGCTTAATGTAGACTTAGTGGTATTGTTTTATATGCATGTGTATACTTGTGTAATACCCTCAATGGGCATGTCAATATGTTATTATATGTTATTGTAAAAGGTTTTGCTATGTATATTACTGTACATGTGTCTCATGGGACATATGTTGAAATATATTTTGTATATATATTTATGATTCAAAATGTTGTATCATAGCGGCAACTTTATGTGTAATATCTAAAAGATTGCCTCTATGTTTAACAAACTGACAATATCACTTTAAGTGCGAAGAACCAATGTATAAGGATTCCAATTTCTACATAGTGGTTGTGCAGTACTCTCTTATTGTTTCTTTTTCCACTAATCACTATATGTATGCAATGTCTAGGTATGTTATGACCTTTCAATATGTTCTTTGGTTGTTTGTATATTAGTATAGAGATACTTATTTGGATTTTTTGCTATATGTTACTTCCCCAGCCCTCGGCCCCTTTATAGAAGATTGGTAAGGGTCCGGGTCTTGCAGATTCCTCTTGCAGGTCCCATACGGCACCTTACCTCCCCCCAATAAGGGGAGTAGGGTGTGGGCCTAGGACTCTCAAGGGCACCCAAGTCATAGGGGGTAACATTCACCCTCATTTTGACTTCTACTGTACATGTCTTGCTGCGTTCTTGGTGGAATTTGATCCATTCCTTTTCTTTCATACTTCCCAAGTCCTCCTTTACTCCCTCTAGGCCTAATGCTGCCTCCTCCTCCTTCTTCTGTGAAATAACATTACCCTTACTAAGGGTTTCACTTACCTTGATAGAGCGTTTAGCTTCAGCCAGTAACTTTTCCTTTCAAGCCCCACATTGGGAGCCAGATGTCGGGTCTTTGTCTGTTCCATGAAAGACTTATGGGGTCCAAGGAAAGGTTAGTGTGGCCGCTCGCCTGTTCCCCAGCCTCCCTTAGCCCAAGAGACAATCAGACACACCAGGAATTCAAGTCAAGCAAGGACTCGTTTATTAACACAGATCAAGCCCTTTCTAAAGAAAAAGACTGCATGGGAGGGGAGGAAATGGAACCAACCAATCACTGTAAAGGTCACACCTTATCATGCACTTAAGCTTCCACAAGCTGTTTACACACTGAACTTAAACAAATCAGGCTCTCCCACTCAACTTCCCCTCAGGGCAATATTTGATGCCTGTGTGCCCACACTGTCCTCATAAGTCTTGTGTTGTTCCCTTTATGAACTCATAATCTGTTTTAAAACTTGTAATATTTCAGTTATGATATATGATATCAGAAATCCACTGTGACATCTTGACCATTTTGACATCATACTGACAGACATCATGAACACTGTGATATCATAATCCTCCTAGGACTTCAACAAATTTGCAAGGACACCTTCCTTTGTAGATACCACAATCCATTCGTGAACTCATATTCTCTGTGATTTCATGACAAATGAGACCCTTTATGCCATTTGGATATCACCAACCAATTGTGACATCATAGACCTACTGTGACCCATTACCTGTATGGCATCACCAATTAATTATGACATCAAAACTTTTGTGATGTCACAATGTGACATGATGATCATGACATCGGTCAGTGTGATGTCACAGTTGTCATGATGTCAGTGGATTTCTGGTATTTCATGTTACATGAAATATGAGGTTGAAAAATAATGAGGGCAGAAAGGTCTAAGATATCACAATGTTAACATAACACAAAAGTTATGAGGACAGATTTTAGTGATATCACATTGTGTTAGTGATATCACAATGGCAGTGTGATATCTCAATGTGATTATGACTTCAAAATGGTTATGTAGGTTATGTAGGCACAAAAATGTGTTTCTGATATCAACTCTCATGTCACATTTGAAATACAATGAAATCACAGAATAAGCATTCACAATGTGTCTATGATGTCACAATGAGAATTGTTGTCATAATGGGATTATGTCATTGAGTTTGGTGATATCACAACGAGTTGATGCTCTCATAATGAAAATGTGATGTCACACTGTTGAGAATGTCTCAAACACTTTTTGATGTTATAATGGCATGTCTGCTCTCAATTGTCAGTTAACAACAAGGATATGGGTACACAAAGGGACTGTGCTGTTGAAAAGGGCATGGATTTTTCAAAGGAGCTAAGAGGTCATAACAGATTTGAGATGTCACAATGGAATCATGATGTCACAATGACAATATTGTCACAATGGGTTTGTGATGTTGTGCTGATGATGATGTCAAAATGGGTTTGTGATGTCACAATGAGTTTGTAATATCAAAATCAAATTTCCAATTTCAATAGCTACTAGTTCACAAGGAGGATACTGTAATAATCAGCAGGGCCCCAATAATCTATAGGGTCCCATAATCAGCCAGGCACCATCTCATGGGCAGCTGGAAAGGACAAAGTATGCCACCAAAGAAGGTGGGGCATTCTGTGGGAGGGGCTGGTGCATTAATCAACAGGTGTTTAGCTGTTAAGTGATTGGGCTGTAGGCAGTTTGGGATGTGACAGTTGAAAGCTGTTAGGCAGTTGGAGTAGAGAAGGGTTACAGACTTTATATAAGATACTTGTTCAGAGAAATAGAAGGAAAGAGAAAAAAGGAAAAGTCCTGGAAGGAAGGAAGTGGTGTGATAGCAGAAGGGGAAAGAACCTTGGAGGAGAGGAAGTTGAGGGGGGGCAGGAGGTGAAGGATGGCAACTGACGACCCAGGCAAAGCAGTTCAGACATGTGGAGAGTGGACAGGCCTGAAGAGAAGAAGGAACTGGTAGAAGGGAAAAATGGAAAGACAACGAAGGATGTATAGTTCTGTAGCCAAGGAGAGACAAAGGGAAGGGGGAAAAAGGCTTGCCCTCCCCTTTGTTTGGAGCCTTGGCTATCATAATTTTGGGGGTTGGTGGTTTGGAAAACATTTATTATGTTAAACGTGTCTCGATGGATTCTCTTGAACTACAGAGTTCCTAATTTTCAGAAACCCCATTGAGATAATCCATTTGGAAAGCATCAGGCCTTGTCCCAAGGGAAAAATCCTCTTAGGTGAAAGTGTCAACCCTCAGCGTTAAGAGTCTACCTTGAGTGTTTGTCTCCAGAGGACCAACATTGACAAAAGTCACTTAGGTTCCTTTAGCGGTGTGTCTAGGACAACTTGCCAGCCTGTTTTGGAGACCCCCTCTGGAGGTCATTTGCCGCTTCTGGGAACTCCTTGAGAGGTCATGTAGGGCTTCCTTGGGAAGCAATCTGGAACCTCATCAAGAGTATATCTGCGACTTCCTTGAGAAGCCATCTGAAACCTACCCTGGAGGTCGTCTGGGACCTTCTCCAGGGGCCATCTTGGACTTTCTCCAGAGGTCATCTGGGGCTTCCTCGGGAGGCAACCCAAGAACTCTTCAAAAATAGGTCTTAGGACTTCCTTAAGAGGCAATCTAGGACCACCTCCTGAGGTCATCTGGGACTTCTTTGGGAGGTCAGCTTGGGTTACCTTGATGAGAAATGTATGACCGTCTTCAGACATCATCTGGGACATCCTTGAGAAGCCATATAAGACCTTCTCTGGAGGTCATGTGTGGCTTTCTCAAGAGGGTTATCTGGACCTTCCTCTGGGGTTCACATATAGCTCTTTGAGTGGCCATCTGGGAGCTTTTGGAGAGGTAATCTCAGCCTCATTGAGAGGACATCTTGGACCTCCTTTGGAGGTCATCTGACACTTCCTTGGGGAGCTATTTGGAACCTCCATGAGAGATTATCTAGGGCCTCCTAGGGACGACATATGTAACATTTTCCAGGGGTCATCTGCGGCCTCCTCAAGAGGCAATCTGGGACATTCTCTCTGTCATCTGGGACCTCTTGTAGTGGTCAACATTGAGACGTATGGGACATGTAAGTTAAGCGTCTGTGGCTATTGGTCTGTTTGTTTATGCTGATAGTTTTACCTGTGTCCTGTATGCATCTCTGTTTACTCCTTTCCTCAGGATTGGAGAACAAGGCCATATCCAAGTTGCCATATCCAAAAAATATTCTCCCCCAGGGTTATAGAGTCCCTCACAGGAAGATGCACTGATGTACTCTCTCCTATTCTTTGCCATCAGCACCTGTCATGTTAAGTCCTCCTATACCAAACGTGGTTACTTTTATCAGCCTGAGGTGGTAAAATGTGGTATGTTACCATTATTACCCTTGAAAGAGGAACATGGAGGAGATGGGGGGGCAGGCCCCCATTTGAATATATGGTCCCTTTAAAACTAGTGACCTCTATAACTGGAAACAGCAAAGTCCATCCTTTTCAGAAAAAAAAAAAAAACAGTGACTCATTATTTCATTAGAGGCAGTAATTTTCACACACAAGCACATCCAGAATGAGTGTCAGCAAATTTAACAGGTGCTTTTCACCTGGTAGAAAAGGGAATGAATCCTGCTTGGTGATTTCAAAGTAGTACTTGGACCAGACAGTAGCCCAAATATTGAACCAGACCATTTGAATCAAGTCTTTCCACAGACTTAGCCAAGCTGAGAGTAACAGTGATCGAGGTATGGAAGTGCTTACCTATTATTGCTAGGTTTGATTAGCAGGGATACCGCAGTGGCTAGAAAGCCAAGTCATCAAACTAAGGTGAGTGAGATGGTACAGTTCCCCAGTGAGTACCCTAATGCTTTTCTGGAACTTCTCCCAGAAGACTATAGGACATATAGGCCTATAGAACTTGAAGCCCTGGAGAATCAAAGAGCCCTAAATATGGCCTTTATTACCCAGTCAGCCCCAGATATTAGAAGAAAGCTTCAAAAGTTAGAAAGTTCTGAGAGAAAGGTGTATTCTAAGTTGGAAGTGGTTACCCAGTAGGTGTTTGATAACAGAGATACCCTGGATAAAAAAGACTCTAAGATTTGGGCATTTACCCAAATGTTTACAAACAACACCACACAAAATCTACCAGCACAACCATGTTTACTGCAGCATTATTTACCATAGCTAAGATATGGAACCAACCCAGATGCCCTTCAGTAAATGAATGGTTCAAGAAAATGTGGTATATAAACACAATGGAATTCTATGCCCCCATCAAAAAGAATGACATTGCCCCATTTGTTAGGAAATGGAAAAACTTGGAAAAAATTATATTAAGTGAAGTAAGCCAGGCCCAAAGTAACATAGGTCCCACGGTTTCCCTTATTAGCAATATCTACTATATGTATGAGTCAAGCGGAAAAGGTCAGATATTGTGATGTTAGGAAAATGAACTCTTAGATATATATTTTAATGTTTTTTCTTCATGCATGTGTTTCTAACGCATTTATAAGATTATTTCTTTGTTGCTTTGTATGACCCTCCCCCACAGTATAACCCCTGCTTTCACTATATTTGATGTCAGTATAACTTGTGGAGGAGATGGGGAAAAATAAGTCGTTTAAGGATACAGGTGGACCTGTTGCAGCAATGAGAAGTACAAGTTTTCATGTCGAAAACGAGCTTTACAACATCGTGCGGGCCGGGGGGGGGGTGGAATGATTAGGTGGGGGGGAGGGGGAGGCTGGGAAGGGATGTGAAGGGTAAACAAAGGAGGAGACTGCAATGCTTGGTAAGAAATCTATGCATTATCCTGCCCATGTAATTGTAACCCCTCTGTACAGTATGTTCACAAATAAAGTAAAATAAAATAAATTTTTAAAAAAGACTTTAAGAAAGGGGGTTGAGTTTTGATAGGAGCACCAGAATAGGGATCAAGAAATCCTGGGCAAATACAGTACATTCCTTTGCAAATGGCACTAGTGAACCTCTAGGACTAGATCAGTGAGCTTATTACAAGCAAAATGGATATTGGGAAAAGGAATGTCCCAGGAGGAGAAAGATAGAATACGACAGGTTATGTAATCACATTAAACACCTGGAAAATGTGTTCATAGCTCTGGACTAACATGCAAAGGAGCTTGGGGCTCGGAATTCCAACTGTGTTCAATTTAAAAAGCTGCCCTCTGAACTTAACAAGAAATGTGGCAAAGAAAAATTCACACACTTCTATCTCAAAACACAGGCTTATAAAAGACTGAATCTCCAATATGTGCCAGTCAAAAGCAACCGAGAGGTTAAAAGCACATAGAAGAGCACATTGGAAAAAACAGAGAATTATTTGACGTGAAGAAAATGTTTGAAGATATAAACTTGTGAGAGTCAACAATGAGATGAAAATCATCAAAAGGAACCTAGAAAGCACTCAGAATCAAATGAAATTCAAGTTCAATAGTCTGGATGAGTATGAGGCAAATTAGGGGATCACAGGCCAACAGAAGCACAAGACAGCAATACTGCCATTCTTGCTAACCACAAGAGAGGCAAAGAAGAGATCCTGATGCTGCATTAAGAAATCGTGGACATGAAAAAGGAGCTGGGCCTGATATAAGAATGTATTAGGCTGAAGTACATGTGAGTTATAAGCTTTGAAGAGTCTCACCAGAATTTCAAAGCATTAGAGAAAGAAGGAAAGAATAGTTAGCAGAGAAGATGGGGAAGTGCTGTGTCATAGAAGATGAGGCCAAGAAAAGTAAACAGGAAAATATCAGGCTCAAGAAAGAGATTGTTACTCTTCAGAAAGAGTTAAAGACCACATGCTCTGATAGGGAATGCTGGCGAAAGGAAAAGAGCATTAGGAAGAAAAACAGAACAGCTAAACAAACAGTTGAAAGATCTGTCACAAAAATACACTGAAGTGGAAAACTAGAAAGAGAAACTAGTAGAGTAAAATCTCCAAAAGACTGCTGAGATCTTCATTATAAATGTAATGCAGAAGCATCGTGTCCCAATGAAACAGGTGGAAGTGGGAAAAAAATACCTCACAATAGCAACTTTGCGAACTTAATGGAGGAGCTAAAGAGCAAGCAAAGGTGTTGTGAGAAGGAGCAGCAACCAAGAGGTTAAAAGCACAGTCAAAGGAACTCTCCTGTGACCCTGCCAAAACAGTTAGAGGTTAAGGAGCACATTGATAAGGAGAGTGGGATCTTGAAATCAAGTTTGAGAGAAAAGGAGGAGAATAAAATGGAAGAAGTCTCCAAGGTTCAGAGTACTGTACAGGAGGTAAAGAAACTAGAGACCCTAAGATACAGGGAAACATCTGAGCTGATCAGGTAACTTGGGAGATCACTCTAAAACCAGTGGGGACTCTAGAGCTATTAGTCGTTAAAATTAAAGTAACAAGCAAAAACAGTTTTATAAGTATGCAAGTGTTGACACTGAACTTGTAAAAAATTCATACAGGCTCAAGCTTTCTGTCAGTTTACATGTAGATATTTGCACCCTGGTAAATTTTCCGAGGCTACTACCTAAAACTATTCTGAAAACCAGTGGGGCATTAGCCTGACAATACTTTGTAAGGTTTGTAGGTAATTTCCAACAGGTAAATGCTGAAAAGCTGGTACCTATGGAAAGAATTCATACGTGAGGATCCTCAGATGGTGAATTTGGGACAGTGGACTTCTATTTTTTTTTTTTTTTTGTCGGCCGTGGGGCTTGAACTCTGGGCCTAGGTGCTGTCCCTCAGCTCTTTAGCTCAAGGCAAGTGCTCTACCACTTGAGCTACAGCGCCACTGGGAAAGTGGACTTCACAGAGGTAAAGCCTGGAAGTATGGCTATTGTTATCTATTAGTAATAGCGGCCACACTTTTCCCCACCTGGCCACACTTCTTCCTTTCTCTAGCCTAGATAAGTCCTTTCCCAGAGGTGGGTTGCCTCCCTTCCTTTTAAGCCATGCTTCTCCACTATACATGGTGTAGGAAGCAGTTCAGTAAATAACTTTTTTTCTGCCTGAAAAATAAGAAAAACAAATTGCCCAAACAGAACCAAGAAGAAAGAAATCAATTGAACATGTCAATTACCTACAATGCTATAGTAGACATAATCAGAAATCTTCCAACAAGAAAACCCCAAGACCTGATGGATTCACTACAGAATTCTATAAGACCTCAAGCTCTTCAGAGAAATAGAAACAGAGGGAGTAATCCCAAACTCATTCTCTGAAGCCAATATAACATTCATCCCCAAACCAGGCAAAGACCCAACAAAAAAGAACTACACACCAATCTGTTTGATTAAGACAGATACAAAGCTCCTCAATAAAATTTCAGCTAAAGGAATCCAGAAACATTTCAAAAAAATCATATATTATGACCAAGTGGGTTTCATTCCAGAGATGCAGGGATAGATTAACATATGTAAGTCCATAAATCTAATCCATCACATCAACAGATCCAAGGTCAAGAACCACATGATTATCTCCATTGATGCAGAAAAGGCTTTTGATAAAATTCAGCACTCATTTCTGTTAAACGCTATGGAAAAAATAGGAATAGAAGGAACATTTCATAAGATAATAAAAGCCTTACATGGCACATCAAAGGCCAATATTCTACTTAATAGGGAAAAAATTCAACCAATTCCCCTAAAAACAGGAACAAGGCAAGGATGCCCACTCTATCTACACTTCTTCAATATAGTTCTGGAATTCTTAGCCAGATCAATAAGGCAAGAAAAAGACATTAAAGGATCCACATAGGACAGGAAGAAGATAAAGTATCTCTTTTTGCAGATGGCATTATTTTATAAATTACCGTTCCCTAAAGCTCCATCCCCAAACTCTTAGAACTTATAAACCAATCTGGCAAAAAAGCAGGATACAAAATTAACCCACAGAAATCAAGGGCCTTTCTGTATAGTAACAATGTACAAATAGAAAGGGAAATCAAAGAAACAACCCCATTCACAATAACCTCAAAATAAAAAGTATCTAGGAATTAACCTAACTAAAGATATAGAGGGCCTGTTTCATGAAAACTACCAAAGCCTTAAAAAAAAGGAATCATTGACATTACCAGGAAATGGGAAGAAATGGGAAAAAATATTTACCAGGAATATAACAGACAAGTGTGTAATATCCATTGTATTATAATATCCATTATATTATATATGGTGAAGTCAAGAAACTAACTCTTCACAAACCACAAACCAATATTGAAATGGTCAAGGAAGCTAAAGAAAGACTTATCAGAAGAAGAGATAAAAACGGCAAAGGAATACATGAGGAAATGTTCATCATC
Organism: Dipodomys merriami; assembly: GCF_024711535.1. Lineage (NCBI taxonomy): Eukaryota > Metazoa > Chordata > Mammalia > Rodentia > Heteromyidae > Dipodomys > Dipodomys merriami. The sequence continues at coordinate 2,243,677 of NW_027203271.1, read as the reverse complement.
CCTGGCTGTAAGGGAAATGCAAATAAAAACAACTCTGAGATACCACGTTGGCCCACATCCTAAATTCAGCCAATGACAAATGCTGGAAGGGATTCAAAGAAAGACACATTACTACATTGCTAGTGGGAATGTATACTAATACCACCACTTTGGAAGGCGGTCTGGAGGTACCTAACAAAGCTAAATATCGACCTTATTATGATCTGGCCATACCACTCCTAGATATCTACTCTGAACAACAGGAACCAGTATACAAAGGCACACACACACACACACACACACACACACACACACACACACACACACACACACACACACACGTCTATGATTATTGCAGCACTGTTCACAATAGCCAAGATTTGGAAACAACCCAGATGAGCCATAAGTGATAAGTGGACCCAAAAATTGTGGGGCCTAAATACAATAGAATAACATGTAGCCTTTAGAAAGGACAAAATAATGGTATTTGCAGGGAAATAGATGGAACTAGAACAAATTATTTGAGTGAGGTAAGCCAAGAACAATGAGACAAATGGCATATGATCTACCAGATACGTGGATGCTAAAGCCAAAATGCAAGAAGGTATGACAAAGTAAACAGAACTCGAGAAACAACGGACAGCCACTCATTTTGTTTTATCACCATTAATGACTACATGTTCTTGACTATGTAGACGGTAGAAATATTCACCCAATGGAGGGAAGCCAGGAGGAAAAACACAATAAGTGGAAAATGGAACAACATACAACAAAGGGGCCCATCAGCTGCACTGGACATAGAAGAAAAATAACTAAGCAACCCAAACACAGTAATGGGAAGAGATGAATGAGAGGGAAAGAAGGCAAGAGGGAATAGCCTACATTAAGCAAAAGGAAAAAAATGTAAATATCACCTGAGGTGGGAAAAATAATTTGGATTGTTAAAGCTAATAGAATTAACAAACTTTGGACCATGATAACAATAATTTGCCTTGTCAAGGTTAAAATATGTTTGTGACTTTAACTAAGTATCACAATTCCATAATACTGTGAAATATGTGAAATATATGTAATCACCTACCTCAATTTTTACAAAAATGTGTGAGAATGGAAGGTTTAGGAGGGATGAGTGACAATGTTGTCAGACACCTTGTATTTGTGTACTGTTTTGTAGAATGGGAACTTCTTTGTACAACTACTTAAAGATAATAATAATAACAAGTATTAAAAAATAAACATTAGGATGAAAATAAAAATTTCAAATATAAAATAAGAAATTAAATCCAGTTGGAAGGAAAATTTCTTTGAGGAGATTAGTTTAGTTTATTCTATAGCAAATCTCACTTCAGAAATAAGTTAAAAAACTAGACCCCAGGTAAGTGAAATAAACTAAGAAATGGAATTGAAAAAATAAAATAGGAAACTCCACCCACTGTTTCTTGCCTGGACAGCTGGTGTGGGTAAAAATTCATCACGCTCCTGAATTGAAACCGAAGGGGCTAGGACCTTAAATGGTGGTGCTAACTTCACAGTCGCCTATTGAATTAGCACGAAAACAGCATTGGATCCATCAGTCTCAAGTGGAATAGCTAGTGGACCAGTATACAGAGAAGGCTGCAAGATGGACTGTTAAGGATTTGACTTACTAAGTGTTAATTAGTGCTAACTAGTATGTTTCTATAATTTACTTGTTTTCTATTAAATTTACCTTTTTAGCCTGTTCATTGGGTGGAGAGAAGGGAATTTTTAGGATTTGGTAAGAAGGAATCAAGGATTTGATTAGACATGAAAAAACAGAGGGGGATATATAAAGCAGCATGGTCCTAATATTGAGCAGGGCCGACTAAACAATGTTGCCTCATGACTTGGCCCACTGGAGTGCATGTGGCATGCCACACAAGTGAGCATTGCATGCTGCTAGAGGGGGTAGGATGTCATCCTCACATGATGAGCTGTGAAGAATTGATTAGGGAACAGGAAGTTTGTGAAGTGATGGTTGAAAACTGTTAGGTAGGAGACCCACTGGAGTGATGGAGGGGTTCAACCTATATATAGGCTATATGGTCAGAGCAATGGAATTGGAGAAAATCAAGGAATGACCTGCAAGGAAGGAAGTGGTGAGACAGCAGGAGGCGAAAGACCTGGGAGAAGTGGAATTTGAGGGAGAACAGGAGGGGAAGGAAGCCAATTGGCCACCTGTCCAGAGAAGTGTAGTTGAGAGGCCTAAAGAGAAGAAAGAAGAGATGGAAGGGAAAAAGGGAAATGCAGGAAAAGTCTATAAAGAAGGAGGGAATAAGGGAAAAGGATAAAGGCTTACCTATTGAAGTTTGGAGGGTAGAAATGATAATTTGGGGGGTTGGTGTTTTGCAAACCAATTAACTATGCCTATTGGAGGTCTGATGTTTGGTGGTTGGGGATAGGCTGTCACTGAGTGTACAGCCCAGGACAAGGTAAATGCAGGCCCATTTCTAGTGTAAATAAAGTTATCTTCAATGTGCCTCATTGGATTGTCTTGTGTTTTATGCATCATAAGTGTGCAAGTTCACAAGTTAATAGGCTCAAAGGCCACGAATTTTGTAATTTGTTATGAGGTAATAATGGGTTTGAAAAACCTAAAGGAACAGTGATATCACAATGGCAACATGATGTCACAATATCGAGTGATAATAATATTTTGATGTTATACTTAGATGGTGATGCTATAATGGGGATGAGGTCACAATAGGTTTACGATGTTACAATATTCACAATAGGTTTTTTTTTAATTGTGAAAATACTGTACAGAGGGGTTACAATTACAGGGAAACTATAATGAGTGCGTTTCTTATCAAGCATTGTAGCCTCCTCCTTTCTTTCCAATTCCCATCCATTCCCATACTTACCTGGCAGGGGAAATATCACGATCACACAACAGGCTTATGAAGACAGTTATGATGTCAGTTATGATGTCAGTTCCACCCAGGAGAAAGTCACCCAGCCCAGGCAGTAAAAACTCTGCCCACAGAAGAGTGACTTTTTCACCAGGTAAACACAGCTAGAGACTGCCTCTCCCTACAACAGCCTAGACAAACAATTGAAATTCAGTAAACATAAAGCCCGAGAAAATTTCCAAGCTGGGCTCTCTGAGTGTCTCTGGAGTTAGCGACTCAGGGTAAAGCTACTGTTTTCTGAAAGACCTCAACCATACCCAGAACCTAGGTGCATCACAGCATCACCAAAATAGAGGAAACAGCCATCTCCCTGTTTTGTGATCCTCTAAGCAGATCTCCCTCCTACTGAAGTAGCCTGGGAAGAGGATCAAAAAACATGCCTAACACAAAGCAGTATCTGCCTGCCCAAACAGACAAGAAACCAATCAAGCCATAGGAAAACCAAACACTACAAGCAGACCCGAGACTCTCCCAAGAGACTCGTTATGGACACAGGGAAGTTAGGGGGTCTTCCCATTCACCCCCGAACAAAACAAAAAATCAAGGAAAATTTTTTGGAAACTTGTCTTAAATTTTTATTTTATTTATTTATTTTATTATTTTTTATTTATATTTATTTTATTTTATTTGTGAACATACTGTACAGAGTGGTTACAATTACATGGGCAGGATAATGCATACATTTCTTACCAAGCATTGCAGCCTCCTCCTTTGTTTACCCTTCACATCCCTTCCCAGCCTCCCCCCTCCCGCCCACTCAATCATTCTCCCACACACACATAGATGTTGTAAAGCTCGTTTTCAACAGGACAACTTGTACTTCTCATTGTTGCAACAGGTCCACCTGTATCCTTAAACGACTTGTTTTTCCCCATCTCCTCCACAAGTTATACTGACATCAAATATAGTAAAAGCGGTGGTTATACTGTGGGGGAGGGACATAAAAAGCAACAAAGAAATAATGTTATAAATGCATGACAAACACATGCATGAAAGAAAAAAACCTATAAAATAAATATCTAAGGGTTCATTTTCCTAACATCACATTATCTGACCTTTTCTGCTTGACTCATATATATACTAGATATTGCAAATAAGGGAAACCATGGGACCTATGTTTCTTTTTTTTTTTTATGTCGGTAGTGGCGCTTCAACTCTGGGCCAGGGTGCTGTCCCTCAGCTCTTCAGCTCAAGGCGAGCACTCTACCACTTGAGCTACAGGGCCACTTCCCGTTTTCTGGTGGTTTATTGGAGATAGGAGTCTCCTGGTCTCTTCTGCCCGGGCTGGGTTTGAACCGCGACCCTCAGATCTCAGCCTCCTGAGTAGTTGGAACAGGTCCACCTGTATCCTTAAAAGACCTGTTTTTCCTCATCTCCACCACTAGTTATACTGACATCAAATATACTGAAAGCAGGGGTTACACTGTGGGGGAGGGACATACAAAGCAACAAAGAAATAATCTTATAAATGCGTTAGAAACACGTGCATGAAAGAAAAAAAAACATCAAAATATATATCTAAGAGTTCATTTTCCTAATATCACAATATCTGACCTTTTCCGCTTGACTCATACATATACTAGATATTGCTAATAAGGGAAACTATGGGACCTATGTTTCTTTGGGCCTGGCTTACTTCACTTAATATAATATTTTCCAAGTTTTTCCATTTCCTAACAAGTTGGGCAATGTCATTCTTTTTGATTGAGGCATAGCATTCCATTGTGTATACATACCACATTTTCTTGATCCATTCATCTACTGAAGGGCATCTGGGTTGGTTCCATATCTTAGCTATGATAAATAATGCTTCAATAAACATAATTGTGCTGGTAGCTTTAGTGTGGTCTTGTTTGTAAACATTTGGGTAAATGCCCAAAAGTGGTTTTGCTGGGTCATAGGGGAGCTCTATGTGAAGTCTTTTGAGGAACCTCCATACTGCTTTCCAAAGTGGTTGAACAAGTTTACATTCCCACCAACAATGAAGTAAGGTTCCCTACTGTCCACAACCCCTCCAGCATCTGTTCTTGTATAGAGTTCTTGATTTTTGCCATTCTAACTGGAGTGAGGTGGTATTTCAATGTTGTTTTGATTTGCATTTCTTTTATGGCTAGGGAGATTGAGCATTACTTAATGTGTCTATTGGCCATCCTTCTTTCTTCTTCAGAGAAGTTTCTCTTTAAGTCTTTCGCCCACTTATTTAATGGGCAGTTGTTTCTTTGAGGATTTGTTGTTGGGGGATTTAATATTTTGAGTTCCAAGTATATTTTAGATATGAGACCCTTAAGAGTTCCGGGAAGATGGCGGAGGAGAAGCTGGAATCTGAACAAGCTCTCGCATAGAAAGTAGTTTTAGAATTCCAGTGAACAGTCCTAAGCCAGAGAATCACACCAAGTGTGCCATCACAGGACAGAGAGTTAGACAAGAGAGGGGAAGCCAAGGAAACGCATCAGCTGCCGCTCCGGCGGCGGGGTCGCGGCGGCGACCACCGCCGCGGAGTCATACCTGAGACACAGAGAGTCGGGAACGAAGGAGCCAGACGCAGCAGACGAGCGGATTCTACTCAACACCAACAAGAACCGACAAGGAGCGAACATCTTCATCCTGCTGTTTGCAGACCAGTGACGACCCAGGATCCAAGACTCGGCGTGAGTACAAGCCCGACATCCTCACTCCTCAGGGAGCAGAGGAGGGAAGGCCACCCCTCCCCCCCCAGCACCGGTGATCTCCACCTTGGATACCGACAAAGCTTGGAGGAGCTGCTAGCTCCAACTCAGGCCTTGGAATAAAATGAGTCATTTAGCAGGTCACAAGAACTTAACGGCAAAGTGACCTGCCAGACTCAGCTTAATCCAGGGAAAAGTCACCCAGCTCAGGCGCCAGCCATCGGAGTGGCTTGTCTCACTGGGTAACCAGAGCCAGAGGCTGCCCCTCCCTCTAGCAGCCACCACAATCAATTGAAAAACAGAAACCCTGAGAATGGCTCCAGGCTGGGCGCTGTGAGCTTTATCACAAAATAGCCCCAGGGAAAAGCTACTGTTTGTTGAAAGGCCTCAACTCTACCCAGAACCTAGCCTCACCACCACATCCCCCTCTTTTGTGATTCTCAAAGCAGATCACCCTCCCAGAAAACTAACCTGGGAGGGGGATCTCAAAATCTTGGGTAAAGCAGAGCATTTTTCTGCCTCTTCCAACCAACCGACTTAAGAAACCAATCAAGCCACAGGACCTCAAGCTGACCAGAGACTCCAACAAGAGACTGGATGCAGACAAAAGGGAGATACAGGATTCTTCCCACTCCTCCCCCCCCCAAAAAAAAAATCAAAAGACTTTTTTTTCTTTTTTTCTTTTTTTTTTTTTCTTCTTCTTCTTCTTTTCTTTTTTTTTTGCTTGTTTTTTGTTTTTTGTTACCTTATATATATATATATATATATATATATATATATATATATATATATATAAATTTTTTCCCTTCTAAAACTTTTATTAATCTTTAATTTTTGCCTCTTCTGAAAAAATAATTGTTTTCCAGTAACTTTTTTTTTCTCATCTTATAATTTTTATTTTAGGAATATGTGAATGAGAGTTTTCCTTTCTTTTCTTGTCTTCTTTCTCTTTTTCTTTCTTTCTTAATTATCTTTTTCTTTTTTATCTAGGTCTACTGAACTTCTGATCTTTTCTTCTCCCTTTCCCATCCTTAAAGATTTTCACATCTCCTCTATGTCCCTCCCCTTCTCTGAACATATTCACATTCCTCTCTAAATAGACGGTCTTTTAACCTCTATAATAACATTAATTTTTATGTTTCTATTCTTTTTCTGGTCTCTCTTTATTCCCCTTTCCGTCTCTTCTTTTTCTCTCTCTCTCTACTTGCATCCTACCCAACCCATTTCCTGCACTGTGATTAGGACATAGTTAACTCTCCCTGTGCCTCCCCACACCAATCTATTCCCATCTTTTACCCACATCTCTCCCTAATCCTAATAATTTCTGGTTTTCCAAATTCTTTTCTGCGGTTCGAAGTCCTTTAACATATAGTCGTTTGATGTTGAATAGGTGTATCTGTTGAACTAGATTGTATCTGTAGACTATTGACTGTACAAATGCAATTATTGGTTGATGGTTGCCTTAAGATAGTGTTCTAGCACAAAACTGGTGCAATCTTTATCTCAAATGGGCTGAGTAAGCCGGAAAAACACAAGAAAAATGGAAAATTCGGGTATCTCAATTCCCAACCTTGATAATCAGGGATTAGAACAGATAAAGAATAATCCAGAGGAGAGTTCCCAAATAGCTCTACAAACACTAATAGCAAACATGATAAATGAGAAGTTTGACAATGTACAAAGGACTCTGTATGAGCTTGATAGGGAGAGAGAGTCGGCATCCCAGAAGTTTATACAGGAATATCATAAGCGTGAGGAAGCTTCTCAAAAACTGATACAGGATTTGCGTGTACAACTTGAGAATACTCAAAGAGAAAGGGAGGAATGGCGTGAGCAGGCAGAGAACAATCAAAAAGAACTGCAGGAATCCCACAGAAGGGAGGAAACTAATCAAAGAGTAATTCACGAATTAAGAGACCAGGTAGAGAATACACAAAGATCACTAAAGGCATTCATGGAATCCATTAACAAAGAGCTGAAGGAAGTCAGGGAGACCACAAAGGGAATGCTGAATGGAACCCAAGAGAAGGAATGGGAGTCCAAAGAAACCATAACCAATCAATTAAGTGATTTGATAACAAACACTGAACACCAAATTAAGGAAGTAAAGAAATTCATACAAGACCTAAAACAGAGCTTCAACAAACAACTTGAAGCCATCAAAGCTGACCAATTAGAAGGAAAAGAGATAAAAAACAAAGTAGAGAGTCTTGACAGCAGGTTAGACCATGCAGAAGATCGAATCTCAGGGATTGAAGACAGCCTAGATATTATAGAGAAAGAACATACAAACATCCAAGACAAGTTCAAGAAATATGATAGGTATATCCAAAACCTGGAAGACACCAACAGAAGGCCCAATCTAAGGATAATGGGTATAGAGGAGCACCTAGAAACAGAAGTTAATGGTCTAGGAAATTTGTTTAACAGGATCCTAGCAGAGAACTTCCCAAACATACAAAAAGATAGGCCTATTCAGATACAAGAAGCTTTTAGAACCCCAAATAGACCAGACCAGAATAGGACATCCCACAGTCACATTATAATCCACACAGGATCAACCCAGACCAAGGAAAAGATCCTTAAAGCTGTGAAGGAGAAAAGGTTAATCACCTATAAAGGGAAACCAATTAGAATTACCTCAGATTTCTCAGCAGAGACAATCAAAGCAAGAAGAGCCTGGAATGACGTATGCCATGCCCTAAAAACAAACAACTATCAACCAAGAATACTGTACCCAGCTAAACTCTCCTTCATAACTGAAGGCCAAATAAAAACCTTCCATAGCAAAGAAAAATTGAAACAATATATCTCCACCAAACCAGCCCTACAAAATATTCTTAAAGAGGTCCTACACATAGAAAACCAACAAGAACGCAACAAAGGCCAAGAAACTGCACCCAAACTGAGAATCCAAGAACCTTAGGAAGAACCCAGCTTTCACAGCCCCCAAGAAGGTGGATAACATGGCAGGAACTCCCAAATACCTCTCAGTCCTATCTCTTAACGTTAACGGACTGAACTCTCCAATTAAGGACATAGACTGTCTAATTGGATTAAAAAACAAGACCCTTCTATCTGCTGCCTGCAGGAGTCACATCTTGCCCGTAAAAACAAACATATTTTCAAGGTTAAAGGCTGGAACAAAATCTACCAAGCAAACGGCCCTCATAAACAGGCGGGAGTTGCAATCCTAATATCAGATAAAATAGACTTCAAATTAAAATTCGTGAGAAGAGATAAAGAAGGTCGCTACATACTAATTAAAGGATCTCTCCTTCAGGAGGATATTACAATTCTAAATATCTATTCGCCAAACAATGGAGCACCCAAATTTATCAAAGAAACACTACTTTCCCTCAAATCCCATATAGATCCAAAGACATTAATTGTTGGGGATTTTAACACACCACTCTCCCCACTAGATAGATCAACTCGGCAAAAACTCAACAGAGAAACCGCAGATCTAAACAGCTGCATAGATCAACTAGACTTAACAGACATTTACCGAATATTTCACCCAGCAGCATCAGAATACACGTTCTTCTCAGCAGCACATGGAACGTTTTCTAAAATAGATCACATTTTAGGCCACAAAGCAAATTTGTCTAAATTCAGAAACATTGAAGTTATACCTTGCATTCTCTCTGACCACAAGGGAATAAAATTAGAACTCAACACCAAAAGCCACCAAAGAAAGTCCGGTATCACATGGAGGCTGAACAACACACTGCTGAATCATGAGTGGGTCATGGAAGAGATTAGAAAGGACATTCAAATGTTCATGCTATTCAACAAAAATGAACACACAAATTACCAGCTCCTCTGGGACACAGCAAAGGCAGTACTCAGAGGCAAGTTTATAGCTCTGAGCTCCTACATCAACAAATTGGAGAGATCGGAAACTAGCAATTTAATGACACATATAAACCTCCTTGAAAAAGAGCAGCAAGATAAACCCCAATCCAGTAGACGGAAAGAAATAATCAAAATTAAATCAGAATTAAATGAATTAGAATCCAAAAAAACTATAGAAAGAATCAACAAAACAAAGAGTTGGTTCTTCGAAAAACTTGACAAAATTGACAGACCCTTAGCAAACTTTATCAGAAAAAGGAGAGAACACACCCAAATTAATAAACTCAGAGATGAGAATGGAAACATCACCACGGAAACAACCAAGATTCAGAACATTATAAGGGAATACTTCTCAAAACTTTATGCTAATAAGTTTGAGAACTTGACAGAAATGGACCTTTTCCTAGCAAATATTGACATGCCAAAACTAAACCAAGATGAGTTAAACCAGCTTAAGAGGCCCATATCAAGCATTGAAATAGAAACAGCAATAAGAGACCTCCCAGCTAAGAAAAGTCCAGGACCAGATGGTTTGACAGCGGAATTTTACAAGGCCTTCAAAGCAGAGCTCACACCAATACTCCTCCAACTCTTCAATGAAATTGAAAGAGAAAGCTCACTACCGAACACATTCTATGAAGCCATCATAACCCTCATCCCAAAACCAGGCAGGGACTCATCAAAGAAAGAGAACTATAGACCCATTTCTTTGATGAACATTGATGCAAAACTTCTCAACAAAATTTTGGCCAATCAACTTCAACAATTCATCCAAAAAATCATACACCATGATCAAACAGGATTCATTTCAGGGATGCAAAGCTGGTTCAATATACGCAAATCAATTAATATTATTCATCACATCAACAGGATCAAGAACAAGAACCACATGGTTATCTCAATAGATGCAGAAAAAGCATTTGACAAGATCCAACACCCCTTTATGATGAAGGTTCTGGAAAAATTAGGAATCCATGGAACATTCCTCAATACAATAAAGGCTGTATATGACAAACCTACAGCCAGCATTATACTCAATGGTGAAAAACTAAAGCCATTTCCTCTTAACTCACGAACAAGACAAGGATGCCCACTCTCTCCACTTCTCTTCAATCTAGTATTAGAATGCCTAGCTACAGCAATAAGACAAGATGCAGACATAAAGGGGATCCAAATAGGGAAAGAAGAAATAAAACTCTCCCTCTTTGCAGATGACATGATCTTGTATTTAAAGAATCCCATAGACTCCACTCCCAAATTACTCAAGCTGATTCAAAACTTTGACAAAGTAGCAGGTTATAAAATTAACCCCCAAAAATCAATGGCTTTTCTATATGCAAACAATGAGAAAAGTGTGGCTGAAATTAGGAAAGCAACTCCATTTGTAATAGCCCCACAAAAAATAAAATACCTAGGAATTAACTTAACCAAAGTAGTGAAGGACCTCTATGATGAAAACTTTAAAATCTTGAAAAAGGAAATCAACACAGAACTTAAAAAATGGCAAAACCTCCCATGCTCCTGGATTGGCAAGATTAACATCGTGAAAATGGCAATACTTCCCAAGGCTATCTACAAATTCAACGCGATACCTATCAAAATTCCACCCTCATTCTTCAAGGAAATAGAGGAGGCAATCCAAAAATTCATATGGAACAATAAAAGACCCCAAATAGCAAAAACGCTCCTCAACGGAAAGAACACTGCTGGAGGAATATCAATACCAAATTTCAAACTCTACTATAAAACCATATTAATCAAAACAGCTTGGTATTGGCATAAGAACAGACCTCAGGACCAATGGAATAGAATAGAAAACCCAGAAATGAACCTACAGACCTATAGCCATCTAATCTTCGATAAGGAAGCTAAAACAATAGAATGGAAGAAAGACAGCCTCTTCAGTAAATGGTGCTGGCAAAATTGGTTAACTACATGTAGAAAACTAAAGCTAGATCCTTATATATCACCCTGCACCAGAATCAACACCAAATGGATCAAAGACCTTGAACTCAAAGCAGACACTCTGAAAACATTACAGGATGGAATAGGAGAAACCCTAGGTCTCCTTGGCTCAGGCCGAAATTTTCTGAATAGAGACCCGGAAGCACAACAAATCAAAGAACGTTTGGACAAATGGGATTGCATAAGATTGCCCAGCTTCTGCAGGGCAAATGACATAGCTAGCAAGATCAATGGAAAGCCCACCGATTGGGAGAAGATCTTTACTAGCCATAAAACGGACAAGGGTCTCATATCTAAAATATACTTGGAACTCAAAAAATTAAACCACCCAACAACAAATCCTCAAAGAAACAACTGCCCAATAAATAAGTGGGCGAAAGACTTAAAGAGAAGCTTCTCTGAAGAAGAAAGAAGGATGGCCAATAGACACATGAAGAAATGTTCAACATCCCTAGCCATAAAAGAAATGCAAATCAAAACAACATTGAGATATCTCCTCACTCCAGTTACAACAGCAAAAATCAAGAACTCTAACAACAACAGATGCTGGAGGGCATGTGGACAGAAAGGAACCTTACTTCATTGTTGGTGGGAATGTAAGCTTGTTCAACCACTTTGGAAAGCAGTATGGAGGTTCCTCAAAAACTTCACATAGAACTCCCCTATGATCCAGCAATCCCACTTTTGGGCATTTACCCAAATGTTTACAAACAATACCACACTAAAGCTACCAGCACAACTATGTTTATTGCAGCATTATTTACCATAGCTAAGACATGGAACCAACCCAGATGCCCCTCAGTAGATGAATGGATCAAGAAAATGTGGTATGTATACACAATGGAATTCTTTGCCTCCATCAGAAATAATGACATTCCCCCATTTGTTAGGAAATGGAAAGGTTTGGAAAAAATTATATTAAGTGAAGTAAGCCAGGCCCAAAGAAGCATAGGTCCCATGGTTTCCCTTATTTGCAATATCTAGTATAGGTACGAGTCACGCAGAAAAGGTCAGATAATGTGATGTTAGGAAAATGAACCCTTAAATATGTATTTTAATTTTTTCGTTTCTTTCATACATGTGTTTCTAACGCATTTATAAGATTATTTCTTTGTTGCTTTGTATGTCCCTCCCCCACAGTGTAACCCCCGCTTTCACTATATTTGATGTCAGTATAACATGTGGAGGAGATGGGGACAAACAAGTCGTTTAAGGATTCAGGTGGACCTGTTGCAACAATGAGAAGTACAAAATGTCATGTCAAAACCAGCTTTACAATGTCGGTGTGTGTGGGGGAGGGGTTTATAATTGGGTTGGGGGAGGGGGAGGCTGGGAAGGGAGGTGAAGGGTAATCAAAGGAGGAGGCTGCAAAGTTTGGTAAGAAGTGTATGCATTATCCTGCCCATGTAATTGTAGCCCCTCTGTACAGTATGTTCTCAAATAAAATAAAATAAAATTAAAAAAAATAATAATAAAAATAAAAAAAGAAAAGAGACCAGAAAAAATAGAAAAGTAAAAATTAATAAAATACTGTAGACCAATAACAATCTATTAAGAGAAGAAAGTGAATATATTGAGAGAAGGGGAGGGATATAAAGGAGATGGGAAAAACTTAAAAATAAAAATGCTTCAAATATTACATAGGTATAAAGAGGTAGTACTGCTATTAAGGAATTTAAGTCTTAACGGTTTTGAATTCAGTGATAAATTTGTGGATTGAGTGTGTACACAATGGGGGATAGGGTCTAATAGTCATTTAAGGGTTTATCTGAGGATGTGCAGGACAAGAATTAAGTCACATAAAGAAGAACAAAAGAGAGGAGAAGGTGAAAAGGATAAAAAAGGAAGAAAAAAAGATGAAAAGTTCAATAGAGCTAAACAAAAAACAAAAAGATAATTAAAAAAGAATAAAAAAAAAGAAAGAAAACAAAAAAAGAAAGAATAATGCACAATCACGTATCCCTAAAATAAAAATTATAAGAGGAAAAAAAGTTACTGGAAAACATTCTTTTTCAAAAAAGGCAAAAATTAAAGATTAAGAAAAGTTTTAGAAAAGAAAAAAAATTATATAAGGTACCAAAAAAATTAAAAAAAAGAAGAAGAAGAAGAAAAAAAGTTTTTTAATTTGTTTGGGGAGGGTTGAGAAAAATCCTGTATCTCCCTTGGGTATGTAACCAGCCTCTTGTTGGAATCTCTGGTCTGCTTGTGGTCCTGTGGCTTGGTTGGTTTCTTAAGTCAGTTTGTTCAAACAGGCAGAAAAATGCTCTGCTTTACCCAGGATTTGGCGATCATCCTCCCTGGCTAGTTCATTGGGAGGCAGATCTGCTTTGAGTATTGCAAAAGAGGGGATGCAGTGATGTGGCTAGGTTCTTGGTAGAGTTGAGGCCTTTCAACAGAGGGTAGCTTTTCCTGGGGCCTAGTTTGTGAAAAACTCACAGAGCCTATCCTGGAGCCATTCTCAGGATTTCTGTTTACTGATTTTCAATTGATTGTCGAGGCTGCTAGAGGGAGGGGCAGCTTCTGGCTCTGATTACCCAGTGAATAAAGCCACTCCTAGGGCTGGTGCCCTAACTGGATGACTTTTCCCTCGGTGGAGGGGAACCAGCACATCAGACAATTCAAAGTTCTTTATCCCACATGGAAGACGTGAAGTTTATTTTACCAAATGACATACAAGTTGACAGACAGTAAAAGTAAGTCCTTACTCCTGGTCAAGATGTGTTATTAATGTGAAACAAAATTACTTAGCAAAATATCTCACTACTGTGATTATACTTTCAAACTTACCTTACACTTTAATATCAAATCACCTATATTAGCCAATGATTCATTCAAATTACCTGTAATCATTTATGTCTATCCTATCTTCTAGAATTAGGGAGAACTAGAGCTCACACAATTAACTAAAGTGGTAGAATTTGAAAGGATCACAGTTCTGAATCAGTCTAGGAAGGAAAGTATCACCCATATCAACCTACTAGGTAGGGATATTGGAATGCAATCATGATCCCTGCTTTTTGGGATGGGTGCAAAAATTGCTACCCTATAAGTAAAGTAACTTAAACTAGAAAGGATTGGTGGAGTGACTCCAGTGATGGAATACTTGTCTGGCAAACACAACATCAAAACTCAAATCTACTTCCTAAAGATTAAATAAGAAAAGGAAAGAAAGAACAACTCATACTGAGCATGTGTTCAATGTAACGATTTACACTAAATTATTGTAGTTATAAATGCCATCATTTATTTCTAGGTGCACACACATTTTCTGTCAAGACTAAATAAAAAAATAACACCATATGTATAAAGCTTTGGTAAAACACAGGTCTAGCTTACAATGGTGAACACTTAAGTTTGCGTGTGCAGTGGTGTTGCAGGTTTATTAAGTTTTATGGAAGTCCTTCTTTTTGATGAACTTGACATGATGAAATTACCTAACCATACATAACCACACAGTTCACTGGACAGATGCTGCTGATATATATATATATATATATATATATATATATATATATATATATATATGTATATATATATATATATGTATATATATATGTATATATATATATATATATATATATATATATATAGCCCAAACATGGATGCATTTATATTTTAAGTGACATGTAAATAAAAATAAAAAAATTATAATGAATAAATTTAGTCTACAGATAACTTTTCCAAAGTATTACTTTGCCTGAACCAGTTCATGTCTTAAAGTCTCCAATGCTATATCACACTTATATGGTTGCTGATCCCCTTCAGCTTTTTTATGATATTGTTTTTTCTTTGTTTTTCAGGTGAAAAGCCTACCAATAAATATACTTTCATGACATTCCTTTCTTTAGAAAATGAGAAGCATGTTGTGATATCTGGCTCGTTATGTATCATCAAAATATATATTTTTTATAATTTCAAGTACCTATTGTCTTAGATCTCACTCATTCTCTTCCAATAGTACCTATGGGAAGGAGAAAATGAAGGATAATTCTGTTACTTTGGGAGTTTCTGTTATTAATAACTGCAATAAATATGAAAATTAAACTCTGAAATTATTTAGAGAGGTAACTTGAATTTTACCATTCTACACACTCATGTTACTCCCCCAACTAAATCACAGAACTTAAAATAAGTAACATTTTTAGCTGGGTGCCAGTGGCTCATGCCTGTAATCCTAGCTACTTAGGAGCTGAGATCTGAGGACAATAGTTCAAAGCTAGCCCTGGCAGAAAATCCATGACACTCTTACTTCAAATTAGCCTTGATCTGAAGAGCCCAGGGACAGCGCACAGTCCCAGAATTCAAGCCTCTTGACCAAGAAAATTAAAAAGAAAAAAAGGGGGAAAAAGTAATATTTTAAAGCTAATGTGCATATATACACAAAATTTGTCTCGAAATAAAACTATAACAGCCCCTGGACTGGCAAAAAAAAGAGATTAAAATGAAATTGCCTTCAATAATTCATTTAGATTACCTATACTGAGGGCAGGCTACTGGAACTCACATCACTAATTACATACACAAATATGTAAAACATGACAAATGAAGAAAAACAGTAATAAATATGTAATGCAGACTTATATGGTTAGGTATTTTTAATGTTTAAGGGCTATGAAGTGATTGTGTGATGACCTAAAATTTAAGAAATTGGTAAGGTCAACTAAACTTTGGGTCAACCATAGCTGATAGTTTAAGTAAAACGGGGCCACAATAGTGTGTCCTGTTTTACCAAAGTGAAAATAGGCCAATATTTGGAAAGCCACTTTTTGGACATGTGGTTGGAGTGGCAATTACTGCAGTTTGTTCAACTGTCAATAGAAAACTACAGGTTTAGCGCAATGATAGAAATCTTTCAGGGATCTGGTAGATTTTCCCTCTGTCTTTCTGTCTTCAATTTCCCTTTTATTCTGAGAGCTAAAATATCATTACTGGAAGCCTGTCTAAATTGTGCCTTTGGCAATTAACAGATAGTCAGTCTATCAAATGCCCAAATAAAAGAGAATGGGAACAGGTCTACATTGAGCACTCACAGTAGACGGATCTCTGGACTTTCTCAGGAAGAGCCTTATGCCATTGTAGGATGCATAGGGCTGAATAATATGCAAAATAGACACCATAGATTGAAAGTATTCTGCTAAGTTGACACTTGAGATATCAGATGTTTTAACTGCATTGTATTGATTTTTATGAATCAGTTAATCAGATTCTTCATACCATACGATGTTACTAGACTGTAAAATGCATGCTTATTGCATTTCCTTTGTATAACATATAGTATGTTTTGAAATTTGGTATAAAATATTCGTCTTTTCATTTATTTATTTTTAATATGGATTACTTTAGTTCTCAAGTGTAGGGAAATGCCCTGGAACTTTGTAATTTGATGTCTTATATAATTTATTTTTTTAATTCTTATTTATTGTCTATTGCAGCACCGGCTATATGTAATTTAAACTGTAGTTTTCTTCAAGTGTATCATCCTACACTGAAGTTTTTTCTTACAAGCTTTCTAATAAATATATAATCTATTCAATTTTGAAAAGTACTGCTGTACCTCCCACTTATTTGTGGCATTTCTGAAATCCAAGTTCCTCTATGTTTCAGGGTGGACACTTTTGCCTGTAACAGTTTTGTTATTAAATACATAGCATCTGGCTACTTAGGGAACAAAGGATGTGAAGCTGCAGTATACGAATAAAGAACGTCCAGGTCAATTCAAGGGCAACTCATATACTCCCTGTGTTAGTGAATAGGAGCAAGAAAAGAAATTCTTATACATGAAGGTGAATGGGAGGGTGTGCACATAAGTATTCACTTATTTATCTGTTGTTATAGTTTTACATATTCACTATTATTAAACTATATGTTATATATATTTAAATATATATATGATCTATTTCATATATATATATATATATATGATCACAATTTCCAAAATCCAGAGAACCACAACCATGGGCATTGCTTTCCTATGTTGTTCTCTGGGTAATAAGAAGGAAACCTGGTATTGTACTGTGGTAGAGAAATAACTCAGGGATTCAATCATTTTTCTTTCAATATGTTGCCTGTTCCTACATCTAAAATTAGGAAGTCTGATAATACATAATACATGTTATAATACATTTAATATATAATACAATATATAATATATTCTATATTATAATATATTATATAATAACTGACAGTATTATATATTTATAAGAAAAATATAACAAACGTATCAATGTCCATACTTTCCTAGCCATGGTTAGGTTCAGTAGAGTTAGAGGCATTATATCTCAACAGGAAAAGTCTACTGAAGTTCTAATGACCTTGAGCTAGATAAGGAGAATTTATGTAAAAGGAGCCTCTCTTCAATTATGAGAAAAGATAAGTTTGGAAGTTTTTTCTTTTGTTTTATTTTTTTGTTTTTATTTAGGCCGGACAATGCGCCTGAACTCTGGGCCTGAGCACTGTCGCTCACCTCTTAAATTCAAGGCTAGTTCTCTACCATTCGAGCCATAGCAGCATTTCTGGCTTTTTCTGCTTATGTGGCACTGAAAAATCGAACCCACGGTCTCATGCATGCAAGGCAAGCACTCTACCACTGAACCACATTCCCAGCCCAAGTTTAGAAATTTTTGAGAAGAGGAATTTGGCATTTGCTTTGCATCCTTGATTAGTAAAAAATAGGTATCATTTTGCTCCAAATTTTGTCTCCTTTTATGATCGCTAAACAGTTACACATGATCATCATTCCATCACATATCTTTAAGTCCTTTGATTTCTTTTATCATTATTGTTTCTTGTTGTTTTGCTGATCCTAAAGCTTGCACTCAGGGCCTAGGCCTTGTCCCTGAGCTCAAGGCTCATGCTCTACCACTTGAACCACAGCACCACTTCTGGCTTTTTCTTCCTGGGCTTGCTTTGAATCATAATATTCAGATCTCAGCCTCCCGGGTAGCTAGGATTACTGGTGGGAGCCACAAGTGCCCAGAAAGTCACTCTCTTTTAGATATTATTCTAAAAGCCTCCTATCCAAGGTTACTCCTAAGAGAGTAAATGGATCTATGCCAATAGTTCCTTCATACTCTCATCTACTGTTATGGCTATGGTGTATCTTTCCATTGTATCCTGAACCTACTTCACTGTTCTCTTCCTAATCCGTGATTCTAGATGTATTACTAATAATTACCTAATTTTGTGGCTATAAACCCTAAATTACTTACCTATTAATTTAATTTAATTTTTTCAATATGTTTGTTGTTCTGTACAAATCTGAGCTTATATTCACCTCTTGAATCTATCTCTTGGCATGACCATAGCCTGGGCCTATTCTACCTTAAATGCAAGAGGTTAGCCAAAGAACAGCCTACAGTATTCCTGCGTAGGAGTCAGGACAGGTAGCTGTGTGCCTGAAAGAAGGAATGCATTCCTGACATGAGAAGGGGTGAGAGAGACAACAGCCTAGAGAGCAAACTGGCAGTCACAATATTTAACAACTTCTCCTTTGGGGAAACTGACCTCCTGCAAAGTGGCAGTGAGATAACTTACCTAGTGAATTTTTTTTAAGAAGGAAGTTTTCATGTCTCACTACATAACTCCCTTGTAATCAAAGAGAGGGTCAATCTTTTGTTTACTCCTTAGGCCCAGTCTCAGTTTATCTCCATCTTAGACTTTGCTCAGACTCTATTCCTAACAGAAGGTCCTTGATGAGGAGGAAAGTGTGATCTCTTGGTTTCTGATTGGCCCTTTGGGACCTGAGGCCACTTTTAGTTTTCAACCTGTTCCTTCTGACAATGGGAAAGCTGATTCTCTGAATTGTGCCCTAGTATCAAATCTCTTCAGAGAAAGTCAAGGAATGACAGATTCTGTCTGAGGGAGTGAGTTTCTCCATTTCCAAAGAGGTCAATTAATATCAGATTCTGAGACCCAGGTGGAAGTTCTTTACCAGATCCTCCAAACTGGTGGACGTTAGCTCAGACTCCAAGCCATCCTCATATTCTCCAGCTCTTTCTCATGAACCAAAAGGTTACAGGAGTTTAGTTCAGAAACAAGGAGAAATGAGAGTAACAAAAGAACCATTGGCAGTGTGAGGAATTAGAAACTTTTGGTGAAAAAAAGGGCTCAGAAAATCTAGAATCAGGGAGCTGGGAAGGTGGGTGAGTGGTAGAGATCTTGCCTTGCATGCCTGAGGCCCTGGGTTTGATTCCTGAACACCACATAAGCAAAAAGAAAAAAGGTGGAAATGGCGCTGTGGCTCAAATGTTAGAGCACTAGCCTTGAGCTGAAGAGCTGAGGGACAGCGCCCAGACCCAGAGTTCAGGCCCCACAACCGGACCCCCCCCCAAAAAAAAAAAAGAAAATCTAGTATCACTCACATCATTTGGGAATCACATCATAAGATTAGGGAATAAAAGTAATAAATTACTACCTAAATTACTAACTCCACTACTCTACATTACAAGTGTTCTGTCAAAAGTTAGCTGTCCTAGCTCTATTTTGATCAGGAAAACGGAGCACAGTCTTTCCTCACAAAGTTCTACTGAGTATCTTTATCCATACCCCAGGTTGTTCTTACTCTCTACTTCTCTGTTACTTTCCTTTGCTGGATTCAATCAATGACACTTGAAAGTGTTAGCATCTTCAGACATATAATTACACTTTCTTCTAATCCATTTGTTATAAAGTAAAACAAATTATGGGGAAACGTATATCTATGGTACATTTTCTTCCATGGCATATTTATTTGATGTTATTAAGTATTATTTTAATAGTTTCATTGTTAAAACTTGAGAAAAATGTTTTACTATTAGCAGTAATTAGTTTCACATGTTTTTGTATTTTTCCATGTCTGTGAATTTGTTAAGCTTCTAAAAGCGTCGTTTTCCCCAACTGTTGCCTTCTTAAAATTGGTTCAAATTATAAACTATATATGATGGTCCTCTATGTGTTCATTGATATATTTAAATTTTGATCTAATATCCACATATTATAGGATATCTTCACCCTATTGTAACTGGTCTGAAAATCAATATGGACATTCCTCATTAAAGCAAAAACACAATGCCACAAAACGTAGTGAAAGTAGGATTAGGAATATATTCAAAATATTTAGCAATGATACAGTAGAAACATTCACTTCTCATATACCAGAACATGTTCACAGCTATGAATAGCACATTTTCTTCATTCCCTCTTTCTGGTGCATCTAGGTTGATTACACAGCTTGGTTGCTGTGAATATTGCTGCCATGAACATGGATCTTCATGTTGATTTATATTCCTTCAATATGTATCCAAATGCGGTAAAGGACATCAACATATCTGTCTTTTTGATATTGTGTAAACTTCCATTAAGATATCCCTATGGTTTGCACTAGTATACAATGCCACAAAACCAAATATAGTTCCTGATTTATTTCAGCCTCTCCAGCATTTTATTTATTTGAGTGGTGATAGCTATTCTGGTGTGTAAGATAGGATCTCAGTGACTTTCCTCTTTATTTTCCTTCTTATTTTCTTTTTGGATATGAATCTCAAACATTTCATTTATTTATTAAACACTACATTTTCCCTTCATTCCTGATTAGTGTCTTTCTTTTTCTTTTGGTATTTGATCGATTTTTAAGATTTATAACATTTTATTTTTTCCCATTACAAATACTCATTTTAGTATAAAGATTTTTTTTCATTACAATTGTGCACAATTAACTAAAAACAACAGATTGTACATTTTTATCACTGGATTTTTTTTTGTATTTACAGCCAGGAAATTGTTTCAATTAAGATGCTGAACTTCTTTCACTGATATACTGACAAGTATAGTATCTCATATTGGCCTAAACTGATCTCAGAATTAACAGGCACAGCCTGGGCCACCACAGTCTGGGCTAAGTAAAACCACTAACACAGCACAAACTGCATTTAAAGAGAGCAAAGTGCTTCATAAATGTTAGAAGAAAGACTTCACCTTCATGAAGCAAATGTTGAAGTTCATAAGCAGACCTTAGGAATCTGAATATCAAGAAGATCAAAGGATAAAAGTATTTAGAAGGACAACTTTAGAACTCAAAATTGGGGAGGTGGGACTAACAATAGATACCAGAACTCAATGCTGAAGGGCAAGAGTATTTACCCCAAACCTCAGCTGTGTCTGACTCTCTCACATAACACACACACACACACACACACACACACACACACACACACACACACACACACACACACACACACATACACACACACGCCTAGTGAGAAGTTTTTGCCAAAGTACAGGCAATCTAGACTTAAACTCCAAATACTCTGAAAGTATCCATTGTGAAGACCTTTACTGAAAGTACCCGTTGTAAGTAGACTTTTACTGAAAGTTAGAACTCAGGTTCCTGGAAAAAACGTGAAATATCACAATAACGTTCTGCCCATAACTCCCCTAGCAATAGCCATCAGCGGATGACAGGAAGTACCTAAAGCTACAGATTTTTTTTTAATTTTTAATTTTTTTTTTACTTTTTTATTGTGAAAACATTGTACAGAGGGGTTACAATTACATGGGAAAGATAATGAGTACATTTCTTATCAAGCATTGTAGCCTCCTCCTTTGTTTCAACCTCCCATCCCTTCCCATCCTCCTCCCTGCCCCCTCATGGAATCGTCCTCCCCCCTTCCCCTCCAACAAAGTTGTAAAGTTCGTTTTTCTCCATAAGAACTTCTACATCTCATTGTTGCAATGGGTCCACCTGTATCCCTATTTAATCGTTTTGTTTTTTTTCCTTCTCCTCCACAAATTATTGTTTATTGCTTAGCCTGCACTGGATAGCTAATAAGATTGTTATAAGATTACCCAGTTAACTGAAGGGTCAGGGCTCTCAACTCTGACCCACTGCAATGGTGACAGTTGTGAGTCCAGGCTCGAGCTTGCAATAAATGTCTCCAATGTGGTCACATGAGACTGGCTTCGTGGTGGTCTTTGGGGATCGTTATCTATGCACAAAACTAGTGTACACAGAGAACCCCAGGGGCAGCTGTATCTGGGACAATGAAGCTTTTTTCCTCTTCTTTTTAGATAATCAATCAAGATGTTGCAGTTGGCTCCACAGCTGCTCCACACCTGAGCAGGAGAGCTTTGTGTACCCCTGGATTTCTGTGTAAGAATGCAGTTTGTGGTCCTCTAGGCAGGGATCGCCAAGCTGAAATGGGGGTATGCTTTGCCTGGAAGATGGCACCCTGTGAGCTCTGCATTCATGGTGAAGCAGCCTGGAAAGTCCTGTGAACATCTCCGGGATGGCCTCTCATTGGCTTGGAGACATTGACTCCTGTAGTTGGACATGGCAGGAGGCAGGAGGAGAGCAGGAATCCAGAAGATGGGAGAGGCACAGAAGCAAATGTACCTCTCCATTGAGACTCCTCGGCTATTCTAAGGAGGTTCACAACCCACACGTGGCAGCCACTGTACAGGTCTGCAAAGGCCCTAATTGTCTGGAGCAGTTCCTGATCATGATCCAGAGCTGGAACTTCCCAAGTGGCCCTGAGCTTGGCTGGGCTGGAGCAGAGCCTACCAGCCATACTACCTCTGCCCTTCTGTGTATAGCCTCCTAGCAACTGCCCAGGCTACAGCACCCACAACAGGCCACCTCCTTGGGGCAGGCTGAGACTGTGCTGACAATTCCTGGTGCCTGCTTCAAGGCAAGAGCCAGGCCTAGCCCACAGCAGAGCTGGCCCTCACTTCCAAGCGCATCAAGGGAGGCATGACAACCACAGGCCCAACCTTGCTGTCCTCACTGCCCCTAGAGGTTACCTATAAGTCCCTGCCTTTGTTCTTGAAATTCTTCATGCATTGGTTGTCTCATTTTTCATTATCTGTTTGGCTGGGACTGGAGACTTCTTCCTCTCCTCACCAAACAAACAAGCCCTAGCAAATTCACCCCAAATTCAACACCTCACAGACACTCCCCAGAACCTATCTGCCTTTAGGGCTGCTGCTGCATGAGCTCTTACCCAACTGCCTCTTCCTCCCTTCACAACCTCTGTCAGGGCCTCCCCACCATCCTCTCCCCACCGCCCTTAGCCCCAACCAAAGCTTGGCCTCCCCTGTTACCTCCTCCCTCTCCACACAGACCCCATTCCCAAGCCCAGCAGGGCCCCTGCTCTAGGGAAAAGAACTTTGGGCCTGGCACAGCAGAATCAAAGCTGTCACAGTGTGAAGCCTGCTGAGAATTGGAGGCAGCATAGGTCTCTGATAACTGTCTTTCACTTACACATGTATTAATGTATTAATTTGGTATTTAATATTGGCTCTCATAACTTCTTATTAAGCCTTTGCAAAATAGCTAGTAGAAGTATAGTCCCAAATTCGTATTGTCTCTTGTTTAATTCTTCCGAGATTCAGAGATATTTTAAGTAGATATAAGCATCAGAAATTCTCATTTACATAACAGAGTGTTATTCAGAAAATATTTGCTTATGCATCTGTTATCAATTATTTCCAAGACTAGAAACTTTTAAAGTTCCAAATATTATAGGAAGATCTTTGATTCATGTTGAATGGATGTGAGTAGGTTGAGCTGTTGCATACATTCATGTGTATGTGTATGTGTGTGTGTGTGTGTGTGTGCGCGCGCGTGCGTGCGTGCGTGTATGGGGGGTTATATGTATCATTGAAATCAAGGACAAGGAACTTTTTTCCTTTTTGTGAGATATGCATTATGGTGTTTCTATGTTGGTGGTAAGCTCTGATTTCTTGCTTTTGCCTGATGTGCACATTCCAGCTCAATTTTTCAATTAAACCTTCTTATTTAATTTTGAGCATATGGTGATCTGATATTGCTTTGTCTTTAATTTGTCATCTAGGATCTTCTTTTCCTCTTTAACTATTAACATTCAATATAAATTTTACCTCCTGACTGTTTTTCCCCTTTAATTTGCATCTTGAAATAAGAATTATAAGACCTTTGATCTCTGTATTCATGAAAAAAAACATTTTGAATTTTCTGTTTCATGTAATAACACCTGGACACATTTGTTAGCAACAAGATCTTAAAATTTATTTTGTAGTTTTAGTTTAAAAACCCTCCTCCATGTTTTTAGTATAGGGAAACAAACACTTCCTAGTATCAATGATAAGAGTTTTATTCAATAAAATATCAGATAATTCATAATTTTGAATATGTCTAGTGGCAATTGAATACATTTGCTCAATAGATTTGCTTGATAGACCTGTGCACAAACGTACCACTCATAAGAGCTGAGAAGGTGGATCAGTTGTAGACAGCTTACCTTGAATGCACAAGACCCTGGGTTTGATTCCTCAGCACCACCCAAGCAGAAAAAGGTAGAAGTGGTACTGTGGCTCAAGTGGTAGAGCACTAGACTTGAGCTGAAGAGCTGAGGGATGGCAACCAGGCCCAGAGTTCAGCACCACCCACAAATTAAATCAATAAATAAAACAAATACTCAAGTACATTAATTTCAAAGATTAATTACCATTTTAGTTAGGGGCAGGTTGCCAAGATATAGCAGACCTTTGTCACAAAGCTTTAAGAAGGATTCAATACCTGACAAGTACTAAAAACAAAAAGTAAAAATTTAGATCTGACAACATATAGTATCACCACACAAAGAGAAAGAGATACTAAGAATGAAATACTTTTTATAACATTTCTTAAGAGATTCTGGTTCTACATTAATTATCATATAATGTGACCTTCAAAAACTCCAGGTGAACCTAAGTCTTAAGGACCTCTACAAAAACTGGAATAGAGAATCATCAACCTGGATTTTCAAATGGTTTTTGTTAAGGTAGTGTATATACAGATCACCATTTTATAAGTCGCTAATGAGTTCACTTCTTGTTTGACAATCTCATCACTTTGTTCTCTCTCTGGTTTTCCATCCTGTCCCTGTCCACAAGTTTAGCTCATTGTGAATATAATATGTACAGAGTACAACTGCTGCATTGGTTTGCCTTTTCTCCTTGAATTTCTGTGGCTCCTTCAATGTCCATAAAAGGATAAACAAGAACAGAAAAACCCCTCTTGTTTCCAATTCATGGAATTCATTTCAATATAAATACTAGTAGTTTTATGAGAGTGTCAGACTCAGTCCACTCATCCTGAACACTTATACTTCCTGCACCTAGTCATAACTCCCACTGGATTCATAGGTCCACAAAGTAATTCTTTTCACTTTCCACACAGGAAGAACCTGAGTGTCAGAAAGATTAAGTAACTTACTGGAAATAATGGGCTGAGCATATTGGCTCAGATCTGAAGATCATAGTTTGAAACTAACTCAGGTTGACATATCCATTACATGTTTATCTCCAGTTTGAGGCAACCTGGACATCAAAGTAACCCATCCTAGCTACAAGAGTCTGGATATCCAGAGCCACAGAGAGAAGTTGGAAGAGCATCAGCAAATGCTCTTGCCCTATTCTAGGGAGTGGCTTGGTGCCAGCTTAGGGTATAGTTTCACCAGTGAAGGGGAGTAAAACAGGAGTGGTTATTTAAAAAAGCACTGGTCTGAAGCCACAAAATAAGGACCCCAGTCTGTGTGGACCAAAAAGTCTCTACCATGAGGTTCTTTTGAAATTAACAGGCACGATTTTAGATTTTTGCAGAGTGGGATGGTGTATAGTTTCAGGCAATGTCTACTATGTCAGGAAATCCAGTCTGCTCTTTCACATGTTACCCAATAGCCAGGTTTCAACATAAATGACTTCAATGAGATTGTTAAAATTATACTGTGACTTTTACCTCTAATGAATCAAAATTCGAGCAAATGATTTCTGACTTCCAGATGTTCACACAACATTTCTCATGATCTTTTCTACTAGTTTTGTCTTTATTATTGATGTTTATACTACTTTTTTGTTGTTGTCTTTTGTGTGTATATTCCATTTTTAGGGCTTGAACTCAATGTTTAATTGTCTCTGTTGTATTTTGTGCTCATGGCTTATGACACGCCATTCCTTGAGCCACATCTTCACCTTCTGCTTCCTGCTAGATAATTGGAGATAAGTTTTCACATTTTTGTCTGTTTGGACTGGTATTGAACTAAAATATTCAGGACTTAGCATCCTCAGTTTGTATGATTCTACACATGAACAGCTAACACCAAACTTTCCTATACTGTTATTTTAATTATGTGTTAGAAGAAAGTGGAAGTATATTTGTGCTGTGTGCAATTTTCAAATACAAGTTTGAATCAATTTGATATAATATAATTGTTACCAATTTTAAGTGAAATCAAAGAATATTACACATTCCAAAGAAATATAATTGAAAAAGTGCATAATCATTTTCTTTAAACATGTAATGGAACTATGAATTTCTTTCACTTTACAATTCATGTTTGATATAACATTAATTAGCAGACTTCCATGACTAAAAGTAAATATATTAATTTTATACTACAAGAAGCAAAGTTATTATAGTTAAGAATAGATATATCACCATAGCCAGAAGAAAAGTTTTTGAGCATTCTCACTATAAAGAAGTGTTACATGCAAAAATTAATGGATATGATGTAGCTTGATCATTAAACAACATATAAATGAATGGGATTACCACTCCATACTTCATAAATGTGTAAAAATTAATTATATAGCTAGGCGCCAGTGGCTCATGCTTGTAACCCTAGCTACTAAGGAGGCTGACAAGTGAGAATCATATTTATTTTTTATTTTTTATTTTTTATTGTGAACATACTGTACAGAGGGCTTACAATTACATGGGCAAGAAAATGAGTACATTTCTTATCAAGCATTGCAGCCTCCTCCTTCGTTTACCCTTCACATCCCTTCCCAGCCTCCCCCGCCTGAACACCCAATCCTCCCCCCCACACCAAAGTGGTAAAGTTCGTTTTCGACATGACAACTTGTACTTATTGTTGTAATGGGTCCACCTGTATCCTTAAACGACTTGTTTTTCCCCTTCTCCTCCACAAATTATACCGACATCAAATATAGTGAAAGCAGGGGTTATACAGTGGTGGAGGGACATACAAAGCAACAAAGAAATAATCTTATAAATGTGTTAGAAACAAATGCATAAAAGAAAAAAACATTTACAATACATATCTTGTAATACTTGTTTGGTCAAGTTGGTCAAAATCACTCCATGAGTATTTCTTAAAAATATATCCAATTTAAGAGGTCAAATACATATTTTGTCCTGACAGTCATCTTACAGCAATAACTTACTACATAATTATATGTGTATCTTCTTAACTAACATATACTAAGAGCTGAAAGTGATCTCTTTTATCTAACTTAATGATGTAAATGCTTTGATTATGATGATGTTATTATTTGACAAATAAAATGTACAGAAGGGTGGTTCCACTGAAATGACAGGACGGAACATTGATAAATAACAACATTGCAACACAGCTCTTTTTAGCCTCACTCTGTCTACATTGGCAAGCAACATTGCAACAGCACACACACACACACACACACACACACACACACACACACACACACACACACACATACACCCACATGTGTGCACATGTACACACACATATACATGCATGCCAAATTCAGGGCTCATTGTACAAAAAAGTTCAAATAAAATATTAGTGATTAGGAAAAATGATAATTTAACTTATTACAAAATAATACATAATCCAGTCACCACGGTTGTTACATTTTACCTGTCTCTCCACATGTGACCACTTAATTTATTTTTAGTTCATTCATTCATTCATTCATTCTTTCATTCATTAGTTTAGAGGTAATGCTAGAGCTTGAACTCAGGGCCTGGCTCTGTCCCAGAATTTGTTATTTTTTTTGTTTTAGTTTTCTCAAGGCTAGCATTTTACTGCTTATACTGCAGCGCCATTTCTAGATTTTGTTGGTTACTTTCAAATGAGAATGTAATGGACGTTTTTTGTCTGGTTTCAAAGCACAATAATCAGATTTCATCTTTCTTATTAGGTAGGATTAAAGACCTGAGCCACCCGTGTGGCTCCTACTTTTTCCTGTACTTATGTAAGGCACATACTTAGATATTAATTTAAAACTGAGAATATAGAAGCAAGATGTACAGTGATGATATTATCCTGTCAGAAATTCAAGTTAGTAATGTAAATTTCTTCTTAAGATCATACACAAAAATACTTAAGAAGAAATCTGATGATGATGATGATGATGATGTGTGTGTGTGTGTGTGTGTGTGTGTGTGTGTGTGTGTGTGTGTGTGGGCGTGTGTGTGCTGTTGCAATATGTTCCACAAATAAGCACTGTGCAGGGGTGTCCAGCCATTCACAGTTATGTCATGAATATCTGCCTTGAGATACCAACTCATTGACAATGTCTAGGTGTCCACTCTAGGCTTCCAGATGAAGAGGGGTATACTCATCCTCATCCCTAGTATTCATATGAGTGGCCTTTTTGGAAAGTTGTCTCTGCACTGTAGTAAGCTGCAAGACAAGCACTCTACCACTGAGCCACCTTCCCAGCCCAAGGATTAAGATTATTCTCTTTATGTAGGCGACTAAAATGTATTTACTAATTTCTATATATAAATATTATTTCCGTCTCTTTTAAAAAATTAAAAAATTGTTTGCTCTGTAAATTGATTAGAAGCATGGTTTTTGTGGCTAGTTCAGTCATTGCACATCTATATCTCTTCCTCTTTCTCTTTCATGGTTCTTATAGACAATATGGTTGCTCCATAATTATCCTAATTTATTTTGCTTTTATATTTTTGGTTGCATCATTTCACCTTCTGCTCTGCCATTTCCCAAAACAGCACCACACAAATAGAAAAATCCAGAAGTGGTTCTATGGCTCAAGTGGTAGAGCGCTTGCCTTGATTTGAAGAGCTAAAGGACAGTGCCCAGGCCCAGAGTTCAGGCCCCACAACTAAGTTAATAAAAAAAAAATCTAAATACTTGATAATTCTACTAACAGATCTGACTGAAATCAGGTGAATTACACTTTTCCTGTACAATGAAGGAATATGTCCAGGCTAGGAAATCAACTAGAGAAGGCAGGCAGATTGTATCTGTGACAAAACTATGTGGAAAATGGAATCGCGGATTACTTACTGGTGATTCACTTGCAGTTGAACCATGATTCTGAACTATTGCTTGCTGATTGTGAACTATTGCTTTGATCATTATATTCTCCAAGAAGAAAAAGTGAAATTTAATTGATAGCAAAGGACTACTAATACATTTTGACTTCTCATTAAGCATCTTCAATCATCAAAATCACCTGAAGACAATAGACAGGACTATTTGTAGATGAAAACAAGTGTATTAAAAAAAAAAAAAAAAAAAAAAAAAAAAACAAGAATTGGGAGTTCCGGGAAGATGGCGGAGGAAAAGCTGGAGTCTAAGTAAGCTCTCCAATAAAAAGCAGATTTAGAGTTCCAGTGAACAGTCCTAAGCCAGAGAATTACAAGAAGTGTGCCATCACAGGATAGAGAGCTAGGCCAGAGAGGGGAAACCCAGGCAAGTAGACACTTTTGAGCTCTTGCCAGCAGCCGCCGCGGGGGTGGCAGCAATGGCGATGGTGGGCAAGCGCAGGAGCCTACCTGAGTCACAGAGAGTTCCAGGACGAAGGAGCCAGACACTGCAGGTGAGCAGATTCTACTCAACACAAGCAAGAACCGACAAAGAGCGGACATCTTCATCCTGCAGTTTGCAGAACAGAGACGATCCAGGAACCAAGACTCAGTGTGAGTAGAAGCCTGACATCCTCACTCCTTCTCAGGGAGCAGAGGAGGGAAGGCCACCCCCCCCCCAGCACCGGAGATCTCCATCTTGGATACCGACAAAGCTCGGAGGAGCTGCTAGCTCTAACTCAGGCCTTCGAATAAAATTAGTCATTTAGCAGGTAACAAGAACTTAATGGCAGCATGACCTGCCAGACTCAGCTCCACCCAGGGAAAAGTCACCCAGCTCCGGCGCCAGCCCTTGGAGTGGCTTTCTCCACTGGGTAATCAGAGCCAGAGGCTGCCCCTAACTCTAGCAGCCTGGGCAATCAATTGAAATTCAGTAAACAGAAACCATGAGAATGGCTCCAGGCTGGGCTCTGTGAGTTTTCACAAACTAGCCCCCGGGAAAAGCTAGTGTTTGTTGAAAGGCCTCAATTCTAACCAGAACCTAGCCTCATCACTGCTTCCCCCTCTTTTCTGACACTCAAAGCAGATTTGCCTCCCAATGAACCAGCCTGGGAAGAGGATCGCCAAATCCTGGGTAAAGCAGAGCATTTTTCTGCCTGTTCGAACAAACTGACTTAAGAAACCAACCAAGGCACAGGACCACATGCAGACCAGAGACTCCAACAAGAGGCTGGTTACAGACCCAAGGGAGATACAAGACTTTTCCCACTCCTCCAAAAATAATTAAAGACCTTTTTTTTTTTTCTTTCGTCTTCTTCTTTTTTTTCATTTTTTATTTTTGGTACCTTCTATAAATTTTTTTTCTAAAACTTTTTTTTTAATCTTCAATCTTTGCCTTTTTTGAAAAAAAATTGTTTTCCAGAAACTTTTTTTTCCCTCATATAATTTTTATTTTACGAATAAGTGAGTGTGCGTTTTTCTTTCTTTTTTGGTTTTCTTTCTCTTTTTTTTGTCTTTTTAAATTATCTTTTTGTTTTTTGCTTAGCTCTACTGAAATTCTCATCTTTCTCTTCTTCCTTTCTTATCTTTTTCACCTTCTCCTCTCTTTCGTTCTTCTTTATGTGACTTAATTCTTGTACTGCACATCCTCAGATAAACCCTTAGATGACTATTAGACCCTACCCACATTGGGTAGACACTTAATCCACAAATTTATCACTGAATTCAAAACCGTTAAGACTTAAATTCCTAAATAGCAGTACTACCTCTTTATACCTATATAATATTTTAAGCATTTTTATTTTTAAGTTTTTCACATCTCCTTTATATCCCTCCCCTTATCTCAATAAATTCACCTTCTTCTCTAAATAGATTGTTATCGCATCTACATAATGTTATTAATTTTTACCTTTCTATTTTTTCTGGTCTTTTATTTTCCCGTTCCCTTTCTTCTTTTATTCACTCTCTCTACTTTCATCCTACCCAACCTATTTCCTGCTTTGAGATTAGGACTTAGTTAACTCTCCCTGAGCCTCCCCACATCAATCTATTCCTATTTTTTATCCACATCTCTCCCTAACCCTAATCATTACAGGTCTTCCAAATTCTTTGCGGTTCGTAGCCCATTAATGTATTTTTGTTTGATGTTGAATAGATGGATCTATCGAACTAAATTGTAGCTGTAGACTGACTGTGCAAATTCAGACTTGGGTTGATGCTTGCCTTAGGATAGTGTTCTAGCACAAAACTGGTGCTATTTTTACCTCAAATGGGCAGAGTAAGCCGGAAAAACACAAGAAAAATTGCAAATCCGGTTATCTAAATTCCCAACTTTGATAATCAGGGGACAGAACAGATAATGAATAATCCAAAGGAAAATTCACAAATAGCTCTACAGACACTGCTGGCAACATGAGAAATGAAAAGATTGAAAGCATACAAAGGACTCTGTATTGTAGAGAGCTGCGAGAGGCCGCACCTGGAAGATGGCGCCGGCTTCCGCCCTCCACCTTCCTGATGGCGAGTGCTCTCGTGGTAAACAACTCCTTATATGGCTAAGGCAAAGAATCTGGCTTGCTTCCATGCACATGAACCTATTGGTGGTTCCCACGTGGTGTATCATGGTTGGCTACCCAGTGGGTACTTAAGGCTGTGGGGAATTCTCCCCGGGGTTGGGGTCAGAAGATTACTCAAAGGTCCTGAATAAACTGCAGAGAGAAGAGTCCGGTGTCGCGTCTTCCTTGCTGGTCAAGGCGGTAGCGACACTGTATGAACGTGTAGGGAGAGCCAGGAGGCAATCCAAAAGTTCATACAGGAATATCATAAGCGTGAGGAAGCTACTCAAAAACTGATACATGATTTGCATAAGCAGCTTGAGAATACTCAAATAGAAAGGCAGGAAAGGCATTAGCAGGCTGAGAACACTCAAAGAGAACTACAGGAAAAGCACAAACGGGAGGAAGCTAATCAAAGAGTAATACAGAAATTGAGACAGCCGGAAGAGAATACACAAGATCACTAAAGGCATACATGGAATCCATTAACAAAGAGCTGAAGAAAGTCAGGGATACCACAAAGGGAATGATGAATGGAACCCAACAGAAGGAATGGGAATCCAAGGAAACCATAACCAAACAACCAAGTGATCTGAGAATAAACACTGAACATCAAATTAAGGAGGTAAAGAAGATTGAATCTCAGGGCTTGAAGATAGCCTAGATATTATAGAGAAAGAACATACAACCATCCAAGACAAGTCCAAGAAATATGATAGATCTATCCAACACTTGGAAGACACCATCAGAAGGCCTAATCTAAGGGTAATGGGTGTAGAAGAGCACCTAGAAACAAGAGTTAATGGCCTAAGAAAATTGTTTAACAGGATCCTAGCAGAGAAATTTCCAAACATGCAAAGAGATAGACCTATTCAGATACACGAAGGTTTTAGAACTCCAAACAGACCAGACCAGAATAGGACATCCCACCATGACATCACAATCCACAGGATCAACATAGACCAAGGAAAAGATCCTTAAAGCTGTCAAGGAGAAAAGATTGATCACCTATAAAGGTGAACCAATTAGAATCACCTCAGATTTCTCAGCAGAGACAATCAAAGCCAGAAGAGCCTGGAATGTTGTATGCCACGCCCTAAAAACAAACAACTATCAACCAAGAATATTGTACCCAGCTAAACTCTCCTTCATAAATGAAGGCCAAATAAAAACCTTCCATAACAAAGAAAAATTGAAACAATACATCTCCACCAAACCAGCCCTACAAAAGATTCTTAAAAATGTCCTACACATAGAAAACCAAGGAGACCACAATAAATGCCAAGAAACTGCACCCAAACTGAGAATCCAAGAACCATAGGAAGAACCCAGTTTTTGCAGCCCCCAAGAAGGTAGATAACATGGCAGGAACTCCCAAATACCTCTCAGACCTTTCTCTTAACGTTAACGGACTGAACTCTCCAATTAAGCGACATAGACTGTCTAGTTGGAATAAAAAACAAGATCCTTCTATCTACTGCCTCTAGGAGTCACATCTTGCCTGTAAAAACAAACACATTTTCAATGTTAAAGGTTGGAACATAATCTACTAAGCAAACGGCCCCCATAAATAGGCGGGAGTTGCAATCCTAATATCGGATAAAATAGACTCAAATTAAAATTCGTGAGAAGGGATAAAGAAGGATGCTAAATATTAATTAAGGGATCTCTACTTCAAGATGATATTAAATTCTAAATATCTACTCATGAAACAATGGAGCACTCACATTTATCCAAGAAACACTACTTTCCCTCAAATCCCATATAAATCAAAAGACATTAATTGTTGGGGATTTTAACACACCACGCTCTCCACTAGATAGATAAACTCGGCAAAAACTCAACAGAGAAAACACAGACCTAAACAGCTGCATATATCAACTAGATTTAACAGATATCTACTGAATATTTCACCCAGTGGCAACAGAATACATGTTTTTCTCAGCAGCACAAGAAACATTTTCCAAAATAGACCACATTTTAGTCCACAAAGCAGACTTGTCTAAATTCAGAAACATTGAAGTTATACCTTGCATTCTCTCTGACCACAAGGGAATAAAATTAGAACTCAACACCAAAAGCCACAAAGAAAGTCTGGTTATCACATGGAGACTGAACAACTCACTGCTGAATCACGAGTGGGTCATGGAAGAGATTAGGAAGGAAATTCAAATGTTCATGCTATTCAACAAAAATGAGCACACAAATAACCAGCTCCTCTGGGACACAGCAGTACACAGAGGCTATTTTATAGCTCTGAGCTCCTACAACATCAAATTGGAGAGATCTGAAACCAACAAAGTAGTGACACATCTAAACCTCCATGAAAAATAGCAGCAAGATAAACCCCAATCCAGTAGACGGAAAGAAATAATTAAAATTAAATCAGAATTAAATGAATTAGAATCCAAAAAAACTTTAGAAAGAATCAACGAAACAAAGAGTTGGTTCTTCAAAAAAAATTAACAAAATTGACAGACCCTTAGCAAATCTATCAGAAAAAGAAAAGAATACACCCAAATAAATAAACTCAGAGATGAGAATGGAAACATCACCATAGAAACAACCAAGATTCAGAACATTACAGGAGAATACTTCTCAAAACTTTATGCTAATAAGTTTGAGAACTTGACAGAAATGGACCTTGTCTTAGAAAATATTGACATCCCAAAACTAAACCAAGATGAATTCAACCAGCTTAACAGGCCCATATCAAGCATTGAAGTAGAAAAAGCAATAAGAGACCTTCCAGCTAAGAAAAGTCCAGGACCAGATGGTTTTTCAGCGGAATTCTACCAGTCCTTCAAAGCAGAGCTCACAACAATACTCCTCCAACTCTTCAATGAAATTGAAAGAGAAAGTTCACTACCAAGCACATTCTATGAAGCCAGCATAACCCTCATCCCAAAACCAGGCAGGGACTCATCAAATAAAGAGAACTATAGATCCATTTCCTTGATGAACATTGTTGCAAAATTTATCAACAAAATTTTGGCCAACCGACTTCAACAATTCATCCAAAAAATCATACACCACGATCTAACAGGATTCATTTCAGGGATGCAAAGCTGGTTCAATATACGCAAATCAATTAATATTATTCATCACATCAACAGGGGCAAGAGTAAGTACCACATGGTTATCTCAATAGATGCAGAAAAAGCATTTGACAAGATCCAACACCCCTTTATGATGAAGGTTTTGGAAAAATTAGGAATCGATGGAACATTCCTCAACAGAATAAAGACTGTATATGACAAACCTAAAGCCAGCATTATACATAATGGTGAAAAATTAAAGCCATTTCTTCTTAATTCAGGAACAAGACAAGGATGTCCACTCTCTCCACTTCTCTGCAATCTAGTATTAGAATGTCTAGCTACAGCAGTAAGACAAGATGCAGACATAAAGTGTATCCAAATAGGGAAAGAAGAAATAAAACTCTCCCTCTTTGCAGACAACATGATCTTGTATTTAAAGAATCACATAGACTCCACACCAAAATTACTCAAACTGATTCAAAACTTTGGCAAAGTAGAAAGGTATAAAATTAATCCCCCAAAATCAATGGCTTTCCTGTATGCCAGCAATGAGGAAAGTGTGGCTGAAATTAGGAAAATAACTCCATTTGTAATAGCCCCACAAAAAGTAAAATACCTAGGAATTAACTTTACCAAAGAAGTGAAGGACCTCTATGATGAAAACTTCAAAATCTTGAAAAAGGAAATCAAAACAGAACTTAAAAAATGGCAAAATCTCCCATGCTCCTGGATTGGAATGATTAACATCATGAAAATGGCAATACTTCCCAAGGTTATCTACAAATTCAACACGATACTTATCAAAATTCCAACCTCATTCTTCAAGGAAATAGAAGAGGCAATCCAAAAATTCATATGGAACAATAAAAGACCCCAAATAGCAAAAACGCTCATCAACGGAAAGAACACTGCTGGAGGAATATCAATACCAAATTTCAAACTCTACTATAAAGCCATAGTAATCAAAACAGCTTGGTATTAAGAACAGATTTCAGGACCAATGGAATAGAATTGAAAACCCAGAAATGAACCTACAGACCTATAGCCATCTAATCTTCGATAAGGGAGCTAAAAATTAGAATGGAAGAAGGACAGCCCCTTCAGTAAATGGTGTGGCAAAATTAGTTAACTACTTGTAGAAAACTAAAGCTAGATCCTTATATATCACCCTGCACCAGAATCAACTCCAAATGGATCAAAGACCTCAAAGTCAATGCAGACACTCTGAAAACATTACAGAATGAAATAGGAGAAACCTTAGGTCTCCTTGGCTCAGGCCGAATTTTTCTTAATAGAGACCTGGAAACACAACAAATCAAAGAAAGGATGGACAAATGGGATTGCATGAAGTTGCAGAGCTTCTGCATGGCAAAGGACATAGCTAGCAAGATCAACAGAAAGCCCACGGATTGGGAGAAGATCTTCACTAGCCATACAACAGACAAGGGTCTCATATCTAAAATATACTTGGAACTCAAAAAATTAAACCCCCCAACAACAAATCCTCAAAGAAACAACTGCCTATTAAATAAGTGGGAGAAAGACTTAAAGAGAAACTTCTCTGAAATAGAAAGAAGGATGGCCAATAGACAAATGAAGAAATGCTCAACATCCCTGGCCATAAAATAAGTGCAAATCAAAAGAACATTGAGATAACACCTCACTCCAGTTAGAACGGCAAAAATCAAGAACTCTAACAACAACAGATGCTGGAGGGGATGTGGACAGAAGGGAACATTAATTCATTGTTGGTGGGAATGTAAACTTGTTCAACCACTTTGGAAAGCACTATGGAGGTTCCTCAAAAGACTTCACATAGAGCTTTCCTATGACCCAGCAATCCCACTTTTGGGCATTTACCCAAATGTTTACAAACAAGACCACATTAAATCTACCAGCACAACTATGTTTATTGCAGCATTATTTATCATAGCTAAGATATGGAACCAACCCAGATGCCCCTCAGTATATGAATGGATCAAGAAAAGGTTTGTATATATACACAATGGAATTCTATGCCTCCATCCGAAAGAATGACATTTCCCCATTTGTTAGGAAATGGAAAGACTTGGAAATATTTATATTAAGTGAAGTAAGCCAAGCCCAAATAAGCATAGGTCCCATGGTTTCCCTTATTTTCAATTTCTAGTATATGTATGAGTCAAGCAGAGAAGGTCAGATAGTGTGATGTTAGGAAAATGAACCCTTAGATATATATTTAAAAGTTTTTTGTCTTTCATGCATTTGTTTCTAACGCATATAAAAGATTATTTCTTTGTTGCTTTGTATGTCCCTCCCCCACAGTATAACCTTTGCTTTCTCTCTATTTGATGTCGGTAAAATTTGAGGAAGGGATTGGGAAAAACAATTCATTTAAATAAGGATACAGATGGATCAGGTGCAACAATGAGAAGTACAAGTTGTCATGTCGAAAACGAACTTTACAACTTTGGTGTGGGGGCAGGATTGGGTGGGAGGCAGGGGGAGGCTGGGAAGGGATGTGAAGGGTAAACAAAGGAGGAGGCTACAATGCTTGATAAGAAATGTACTCATTACCTTGCCCATGTAATTGTAACCCCTCTGTACAGTATGTTCACAATAAAAATTTAAAAAAAATTCAGAATTGTATAGCTATTTAAAAAAAACATGAATTTAGGTAGTCATACAAAGGTCTTCTATTTTACTACTGCATTATACATTTTTTCTAATGTTGGATACCATCATTAGAAAGCTATTAGAAAGCTCTTAAAGCTTTTATGTTGAATAGTGAGTTCTTTTACACTATAACATGGTATTTCCCAAATCATTGACATAGAAGACATTGTTTCCTATTTTCTCATTCCTAGAATAAGCTACACATGAAGACCCCACTGGTCCTCATTTTCAGTCTGTACTTTTGAATACTGAGGAAAATCATTCCTCTGCTCTCTATCAATTCCCTACTATGCAGTTAGAATAATTTAAAATAGTAAAAATGGAAAAAGAGAAAATAAATCATGGTGAAAAAACATATGCAGGAAATTCACCAGATTTTTCTGACCAGTTCAACCATTGTGAACTCTTGGTGAAATACGTGGACATCTCATTCCCACTTGCACTCAAAGTCTCTGGTTAGGAAATTCTGACAAAGACGAGGAACAAGATGAAAAAGTGAGAAATGGTATCAATTGCAAGAAAAAAAATGGAGTAGGATCCAAGCAAATTTATTCTTTGGGATGATGAAATTAATTGGCTTACTACTGTGTGTAGACAACTTTCCCAAAAGGCCACCCAGATGAATACTAGGGATGAGGATGAGTATAACCCTCTTCATTGGGAAGCCTAGAGTGGACACTTAGACATTGTCCATGAGTTGGTAGCTCAAGGCAGATATTCATGCAATAACTCTGAATGGCTGATAACCCTGCACAGTGCTTATATGTACAATAATATTAGAGTGGCTTCTTCCTTAATTCATCATGATGCAGATACCAATACCCAAACTAAAGGCCTCTTGACTGCCTTGCATCTTGCTGCTAGGAATAGAAATAGAAAAGATACACTCTTGAATAATTATATCAAACCAGGTCTGAAGAAAAACTTGGAAGAAACTGCATTTAATATTGCCAAAAGGATAAGTATGTATCACTACCTCTTTGAAGTTGTGGAAGGCTGTACAAATTGTTCTCCTAAGTCGTAATGGTTTGGTTAAGTGTCTTAAATTTCAAAAATGCCAGTCCATCCTTTGTGTCCCTTAATTTTTTTTTCACAATACAAAGCAACAGCAATATCTTACTTTAAAAATTCATGGATTCCATGGTATTCTTCCAAGTGATTTGCCTGACTTTGATGTCAAAATATATTCAAGAGTTGTTTGTATACATCTATAATGATTTCTGCAGTTTGTGATTTTTTTAAATCAGAAATAATTTTAACTTATCTGTTGAAATGAATAGTATAGAAACTAGTTTTTCCTCGTAGTTTTCTGAAAAAAGTATATCTATGTTTGTATAATATCCATAATCTATTTCATTCACTCCTAGATATAATACTTGGAATTCTACATTGTTATATAAGGTATAGGTTCATTAATAAATGTGTCCTTTCAGATTGCATTCCATATAGAAGAAGTTTAAGATTTCTTTTTTTCCTAGGTCCTTATATTATTTTATTTCTTTGGGATAAAATTACAATGTTATCTAATTTCAAGTTTTGTAAAGGTTATGCTATGTAAAGGCCTTTCTAAGGTGAAGAATTAATACACTGATGTCAAACTAACCTTTAAGTCTATAAATTACATGTATTTTTACACTTTTTTTGTAATTAACTTTTTAATAACTGTTTTTCATTTCTTGCATCAGAAGAATGAAAATTATGGAATACTTCACAAATTTTCATATCATCTTTGTGCAAGTTTCATGTTAATCTCTGTATTGTAATTTGGGTAGACCTGCTTCTGAAGCATGTAGTACCCTCTAAATTTAAGTACTTAATGATGCAATCTTTATACAGGCATATATCCATGGTTCCCTATTCGTAACAAGGAACTCTTATTGTTCCTAAAAATGCTATTGATCTTATTTCTCTAAAATTCTGTGTATAGTGGAAAAAAACATATCGTTTGGTCGATCACTCACATTTACAATTTTTTTCAGTGTCTATTTTGTCATTTTCATTTTAAATTTGATCATATTTTGAAACCTTTTCAGCTAAGTCCAAAGGTGATGGCTTTTCAGGTACTTATTTATCAACTCAGTTAGCTTTGTAGATCTAATGGATTCAAAGTAAGCCTTACTTAAGAGCTACTTCTAAACTTCTGCAGCTTAAAATTTCCCAAATGAGGTCTTGATGGGACAAATGTCTACCTGAACCTTTACCCTTCTTCCATGTAGGAACAGACCAACCAGAATATCTTACCCTGACAGCATAGATTGTCTTACTGGAACAAAACTAATCTTAGTTACAAGGGATCATAGAGAGATGAACAGTTCAGACAGAATTGTTCAGAATGGAAGGTATTTTATCAAAATATAATTGTTTATTATACTTATCATTTCAAAAGTAGCTAAAGCCAAGAAGGTGAAAAAATTATTCATATGCATTATTACCTACTGTTCTAGCATGTCTATCATCCAACCTGGCAGGAATTTACACTACTGACTTTCTATCACCAAATATTTCCATAGTTCCTGGAGAAGGCCATATGTTTCTCCTTGATATTAGGCCTTAAATTGGTAATGTTTTAATAATAGTGTTTCCTCTTAGCTCTAGGGTGTAAATCTACAAATGTTAAAGCTTTAAGTCTAACTCTACCAAAAACTGAGCTAGAGATAATGGAATAATACTTTAAAACAGAGTTGCTTTTGATTCCCTAACCACAACACAATAATGCAAAACAATTTTTATTTTATATATACTTATATATTTTATATTTATATGTGCTGATTTTAAATTTCACACAGTGAATCTTTCTAAAAAATAATTGAAGACTCATCTCAATTTCTCATTTCTACATTATTTCAGGACCCCAATTCCTTACAAGAATTAGCAGAAATCAATTGTGAAATGCAAGGCAACTTAAAATGAAAGATGAGATCACAAAATCTGAGAGAAAGTACTGTAATTCAAACTTTCAATTTACAGATGACCAGCCCATATGAGTGAACAAAATCACAAATGAACAAGACTATTTTTAGTACTCCTCTCCTAATGATTAATGAAAGATTTCAGTGCAGCCAAAAAATAGTTTCTGTAGGGCTGGGAAGGTGGCTCAGTGGTAGAGCACTTGCCTTGCATGCCTGAGGCCCTGTATTCGATTCCTCAGCACCACATAAGCAAAAAGAAAAAAGCCAGAAGTGGCGCTGTGGCTCAAGTGGTAGAGGGCTAGCCTTGAGCTGAAGAGTTGGGGGACAGTGCCCAGGCCCAGAGTTCAGGCCCCACGACTGGACCCCCCCAAAAAAATAGTTTCTGTAATGATAAATCCATAATTGGTCTACCAAGGCTAGGAATACTTGATTTAGAGGTCAAATATAATTTAGAATAACATTAACTGGGAAGATCCTTAGTGCTTCAAAACACTGGTAGTTCAGTAAAACTAGGTTCTGTAGTATAAAAATGTTGTCATTCTCAAACCAATGATAACCTACATTTTATCTCCTGAAAGTATATTCATTTTCAAATAAACTATTTAAAATCACATTTGCCAAAATAACCCTTGACAGGTAGATGATAGTGACTTTACAAGGTTTTCAAGTGTAGGGAGCAAGTTACAATAGAGTCGATTTACGTACCCAGCACTAATACCAAACAAGTTAAACCATTCATTAAATTGTAGAAATAGTACCCCTCACCATTTGTGTTGTTTAGTAGGTGCCTTCCAGAAATGTGTTAAATAGATCAGCCTCCCATATTTCAAACACAAATATTAGCTAACAAAGTAAATTTCATCAAAGAAGAAGGTACATTTTAAAAAGTCACTAATAGCTGCCTTATCATGCATTGTTTTATGTTTTCCCTATCTGTCTAACATAGTAAGAAATATGATTTTAAGTCTTGAATATGGGTACTGATGAGAGATGTGACAAACAAAATCTGTCTTCTATTTCTGTCATATTCCTCTAAGAAGTAAATTTTAGTTTTCTTCTTTTTCCAAAACTTATAGGTAGTAGAAAAAATTATCCTATGTAAAATAAAAATAATCACACACCATTGTCCAAAGCTATTTATAAAAACTGGTAGTTAGGAATAAATTCTAAGCCATTTTTATTGATTATTGATTAAAGATTAATCTTCCAAATGAATGAGAATAAAATCATGTCTAAGTGCTTAACATCTCCAGTCTTGCAAATTGTTATTGCAGATGAATGAATTATGGAAATATAAGCTGACAACAGTTCAAGTGTATGTGGGAGTGAAACTCCATGGAATGCATATAAGCCTTTCAAAGTATTAACAGGCAGTTTAACAGAATGACTATCAGGAAATTGAAACCAGAGAGGAACAATAGTCAAGAAATAGAACGAATGAAAAATGGAACAAGGGGCAAGTACAGCTAGAATACTCAATGTACATATGTAATAAAGGAAGTGCTAAATCTGAACTCAATCTTGGAGAAAGGGTTGGTTGAGATTGATAGAAGGAGTGACTCTGATCCAGGAGCATTGGACAATTAGATGGACATATTTAATTGTAACACACTTGCACAACCTTTTGAAATTCACTTAAAAACAACAATAAAAACACACAAAAATCACAACCAAACAGCAATCTCTAGAGAGTATGAATATGACATTGCAAAATTTTAAGCAGTTAATGCAGGGCGGTCTTTGGAAAAGCAAAGAAAGCTGTTAAAAGAGGGAAGCTTGGGGTAGGGGAGAATTTTGAACAGATTTAAAAAGATTGTCTAAGGTTATAAATCACCTATATCTACTGCAAATATTTTCTTCTGCGAGTGCTCTTTATCTGAACTGGATACTCCAGTCCTGAGGCACACTTGATAGCTTGTGAAGAAAGAATGGAAGTAGCAAGATCAAGAACCTATTACTCCACTGGAGAGAAAATAGTCCTCTATGTTTTCTCTCAATCTCTTCACTACTCCATTTTCATACTTTTAATAACGTCATGTGATTTTGAATTTTCTTTCCTTCTTTGTTCTCACAAAATAATTGTTCACAATAATTCATTAAATATTATTTGCCATTATTTTCTATCATGCTGTTCACTTGTTCAAGCGAGTCCATTAAACTTCCCCTTTTCATTTGGTTGCCACGAAAACCAAACAACTATGTTAATGAGG
The DNA here is from genome assembly GCF_024711535.1 of Dipodomys merriami. Classification (NCBI taxonomy): domain Eukaryota; kingdom Metazoa; phylum Chordata; class Mammalia; order Rodentia; family Heteromyidae; genus Dipodomys; species Dipodomys merriami. The sequence continues at coordinate 2,200,857 of NW_027203271.1, read as the reverse complement.
ACCAACACTACTGCAAAACTTTGTCTCCAAAAATCCAGTCCAAGAACCTATAATCACAACTATTTGGCTATAATTTTTTTTCATTTTTCTTTTACCTTGAAATTTTCTTGTGTATAAAGTGCCCACAAAAATAAGTACTCCACCACTTTTTGGTTCAATCACTTCTAACCTCAACGATATATTTTGCTAAAAAGATATTTAGAGGAAACCTAAGAATATTCTACTATTATCTTTTCTCTTAAGACTTTTATCTTCTCTCTTAAGACTCTCCTTAGGTACCATATCAGGAACAGTGAAGTTATTCTTTGCAAAATTATTTAAATAGATTATTTTCCTCTTGTTCTTGTATTTGATCAACATGATGTATGGAGAAGAATAGAGTTAAATCACCTATTCCTTGGATGACATTGTCTGTTACGAAGGACAATACTTCTATGTCCTACTTCTATGTCCTCCTCTTAGCTCTTGCTTGATTTCCAATTAATCACAACTTCTTGGCTTCAAGTCTAGTGAAGCTGAAGGACTATAAGATGTCCCCCACTACTACATCTTCATGGTTTCTCTTTGAAAACTCTTTTACTTGGAGGTGGAATTTATTGTCATGTCTTCATTCAATTTGTTCTTCATTATACTGAGCCAAATAGGCTCTGTAAAATCACTTTAGGTAGCAAAAACATTAAGACAATCTATATCAAAAAGTTTTGGTCCCCTCCACTGCTGAAACCAAAATGCTTAGCTAGGGTTCCTAATAACGTGTTTTCTTACCTTTTCAATTTGCTCAATTCTTTTCTGATCCCCAAACTTTTTGGCTTATGTAAAAAAAGAAGTCTTCACTATCTCATGTTAATAAGGATATTATATTTTTAAGCTACTATGAAATGTGAAATCATTGGTTTGAAGTATCCAATCAGATTTTTTTCTGTGTTTCAGTGCTTCACGTGCAAAGACATTGTGGAAAGTATTAAAACAGAAAAGTGTAAATTCAATACGTTGTTTCATTGTGAAGGGCACTTTCTCCCTAAATATTTTGACTCAAATTATCTTTTTAAGGGAATTACTGTTTAGTAATTAAAAGTCAATTCCCAAATTTTGATGTCTTATTTAAAAAAAAAACTTTTAATTTAAATTCGATTACAACCTTGTTTCACGCAGTAAGAGTATATTTCCTGGGTAAGGACAATTCTCATGGGAACCTACAGGATTTACAGCAAGGTTTGTGAGGTTTGTTTGTTTACTGTGAAAATGAGCCATCTTACCAACATTTCTCCTTCTCAGCGAAGTCTCCATGAATTTCTTTGCATGAAAGCCTATTTTCTCAGGCAATTTTAAATTTTCTTAATAGGCTAAGTTAAAATTTTGAACAATTAAAATTGACCTGTCATAATTTTAAAACTCTTTTGAAATTCCTTTATCAGAATCGCGAATTTACCAATCCTAATTCCACCTTTACCATCAAAAACAGTTAACATGTTGTTTTCATGATATAGTATCCATGAAACTATTATTTTCAAGTGACTTTGTTATGCTTATATATGAACATGATGCTGAGCAAAATGAACTCTAAGATATGGAAAGAGATATTTATTTGCAGTTGTTTTTAATGTACTATGTGATTTCTATTTTCGTTGGGTTTTTCCCCTATGGTTTATCTCCTACTGTGTTTGATTTTGGTACCCTGTGTATTGTGTATACATTTACCTTAATTAGGGAAGGGAAGAGGAACAACAAAATGGCGAGACACAGGAGAAAAGGAAAACCAATGCAATAGCAATACTCAGAAGACAATATGTTGGAAATGTACATTACAACTTGTGAGGGGTTTTGGGGTGAAGGAAAACTGTGAGAAAAATGAGAGAGGTGATAATAAGTTTGAAAAGTTATGTATTCACTGCCTTACAATTGCTAAACCACTGCACATCACTTTCACATTAAAATTAAATTTAAAAAATAACCTGCATGAAATAAAATTTCACTGTATTGGTATAGTAAATATTGTTCTTTATGTAGTAACTTTTAAAAAAATCAGTACTATTTGGCCACTAATTTGAATGAATTACCCCTTCTTTATGGGAGGGCCACCAACTTGAATGTTATCCAACCAGACAATTTTTTCACAATATACTTGCCAATATTTTCAAACAAGAATTAACTAGTACTTTCTCATACTAAAACCGAAAACCGTTTAATTCTATGGAAATCCATAACTTTTAAAAGTAAATAAGTTGTTAAGAGGAAAGAATATATATGTTCTTCAAAATTCATACGACTAATAATTACTCACTTTAAAATTCTGAACATTCCATACCTGAGAGATTCAAAATAGTACCTGTTTCCATGTTATGTAATTCTGCAATAGATGCATTTTCCAATGGGGTGTTACAGATTGAGAAGTGAACAGAAAAATAGTCACATATTGGTGTAGGATAAAACTGTAAAGCGTCAGTTATAATTAATTCTTCAAGAGTAAGCAATTGTTTATCAGATTAAGCTATTATTTCTATGACCATCAATCCCATAATTTATGCCATAAAGTCATCCTAGACCAACAGTTTTCAACTTGTAGGGTGCACCTCAAAATTCCCTTAATTTACATCACAAATAGCTTATCTCTATTGGGAAAAATACTACACCTCTGCTAATGTGATGCCCTCCGTGTTCTGGAAAGAACACCACAATAAACTGGGTTGCATCATTTTTCCTCACCTGGTATTCTTGCAAATATTATTTATATTTATACTTTTTTAACTATCATAGATATTCAGGATGCTAAGATCGGAAGATTACAGTTCAAAGCCCATGAGGCAGGAAGGTTCCCTAGATTCTTATCTCCAATAAACTTCTCAGTAAAAGCCAGACACAAGTGGTACTGAGGTTGAAGTGTTAGGGCACAAGCCTTGAGCTTAACAGGCTCAGAGACAGTGTCCAGGTCCAGAGTTCAAGCCCTATGACAAAGCAATAAAACAAAAACAAAAATAAAAACAAACCCCAAACCTTGCATTTTTCTCACTGTATATTCAGAGGCACGTAATTAAGGAAATTGCTTCCTGTGTTACATACAGGTAGAAGAAAGAAGATGTCACACAATTATTCTCTTCATACCATGTTATATTAAAGCCTCAAAAATTGCTTTTTCTAAATTTATAAATTAGTATCATCAATTTGTTGGCAACTCGGTCTACATTATTCATATTATCATTTTCTACATGAGCAGTTAGTTCTAATTATAACTCTCTTGAAACAATATGCTAGGCAAATAGAATGCAAGAAACATTTATAAATTTGTCAATTAAACCCTCTACCTAAAAAAAAATTGTAGTATACTATAGAATATGAAATTACAAACGAAACCAAAGTATTTTTTGAAGTCTTAACTCTAATTTAGCAAGATCTATAAAGACCTACATTCGATGAACTTTGCTATTCCTCCAGGCTTAAGCTTTTGTAATCCTTCATTCTTTCCTTGGAATCTAACAGAATGATGATTACTTACTTTTTCAAATTTTGGATGGGAATCATGAACCATTTTGCATCTAGGAATGTTCTGTAATGAAGAGAGCATTTAAAACACAACTGAGGGTTATATACCAGTTGCATTTCAATAGAAAACTTGGCTTTTCAAACCATAATGAAGAAATTAGCCCAAACTTCCAACAGTGCATTCCTATCTTGTTTGGTTTGTTTTATTAAGACAAATTATACTACCTGCTTCAGGGAAGGTATCAGTAGTAATTACAGTCTCTTATCTCCTGTCAGTCTGAGTGCTCGATTTCAAGGCTTGTATCACATTGACCCACCATAGTTTCTTTCTTTATTTACTTATTTGTTTGTTTGTTTATTTTTGGGTCCGGTAATGGGGCCTGAACTCTGGGCCTGGGTGCTGTCCCTCAGCTCTTCAGCTCAAAGCTAGCGCTCTACCACTTACGCCACAAAGCCACTTCCAGCTTTTTTCTTTTTGCTTATGTGGTGCTGAGGAATCAAACCCAGGGCTTCATGAATGCAAGCCAAGCTCTCTACCACTGAGCCACATTCCCAGCCCCTTCTTGTTTTATTTAATCTAGAAACAGATTAGCAATTCTGAACTTCTCCAGTGATATTATCCACTGGACTTCTCAGACTGTTCATGTACTATTTTCAAAGATGTTCTAACATTTGACACAGGGTATGAACATTTTCAATGCATCTGCCGGGTCTCTGATTCATTCCTCCATAGATCCAATCCCTTTAATATTGATTACTTGACTCTCTTACTATATCTGGTCTTTATGTAATATTCTCAAACTTTTTTGAAGAAAGTTCATTTGAGGATTTTCTCATTTTAAAAATTATTACTTGATTCTAGTTTTACTCAGGACATCTTTTCTATTGTTTTCTAGCTTTTCTACATATTCTGAGAGTTGCTTCAGAGGCACATATAAGGGCCTTTGTGTGTATGTGTATGTTTAGATGTATGTTTGCAAAAGCCTCAAGCTCTTATTCCTCATTCTTGCTCATGACTGTTATTCCATCACCTGAGCCATTCTTCCAATCCAGCTTTTGGCTGGTTAATTATAGATAGTGTCTCAAACACTGTTCTGCCCAGGCTGGATGCAAACTGAACTTCCCAGACTCCTTTACATTCTTAGGTTTCATTTATCCATTAGAATCAACTTTTAAACTACAAAAATTTTTCGAGTGTAAAGTCTAAGCTGTAGTCCAGATTTTTAACTCAAGATTTCATATAAAGATAGATGAATATACAAATTACATATGCTGAGTGTACACTGTTCGAAATGAGATCCTAAGCTGGGTGGTGTTGAGATCTGAGGATTGGAGTTCAAAGCCAGCCCCGGTAGGAAAGCCCCGGAGACTCTTTTCTCCAATTTACTGCAAGAAAACTGGAAACGGCACTGTGGCTCAAGTGGTAGAGCATTAGACTTGAGCTGAATAGCAGAGGGACAGTGCCCAGGCCCAGAGTTCAAGTGCCAAGACCACCACCAACAAAAATATATAAGTAAAGGAAAGAAAAAAATTTGATCTTATCCACCAGTTCATGGCTAGTATAATCCCTGCTCTCTCAAGATGGACTTTTTTTTTCCCAATTAAGTCCATGCTTTTATATCTGACTGGCATTTGAAACAGAATTATTCTTACATTCTACTTTCTACAAAGTTGTGTCATTAGCAAGCATGATTTAGAATATACTTCGTGTTCCACGTAGGAGTAATGCTTTCTCTATATCACTTTCATAAATCTACATACTGGACTTGGCTTTATTTTTTCAACGTGGTCTTATTTGTATAGTCTTCTGTAGTGTATTGAACCCTTATACTTAAACACAGAATTTCTCTTTCTCTTATTATTGCTATTGTTAACATGAGTTATCAAATTCATGTACACTTGGGAAATAATGTGCAGCACATACTCTCACAAAAAAATGATCTGAGAACCTTCTCCCCTTTAAAATTCACTTTAATTTACAGAGAATTTGCAAATTTTGAACTCAATATACTCATGGATAATATATTTATAAGAAATATAAATTTCATATTTTATCTTTACTAAGTTGTCTCTGAAACACGTGCTAACACAGGTCCAAAGGTGTCCTTGTGTTATTTCGGTGAAGCCAGAAAACATTCATTATACCTCAAGCAGCACCATAGATTGTTCCTGAAAGTAACTGTTACTGGATGTGGAAACTGATCCCAAGAGAGGAATGGAACATAGAAGATTGACAAAGTCAAAATTAACTTGTGCTTTCCTTTTACTGTAAAAGAAGAATATCCGAAGGCTTGAAGGAAAATCTGTCCCTGACTTATTCTACTGTGTTTTTACTCATATATAATTTTTCTGTAAACTTCTAGTTGAGAGAATTACAAAAAGAAATAATGTGCCATTTGATGGCCAGCATAGAACAAAAGGAAATAACGTTGCTTTAAATATGATGTACTGCAGGGGCTGAGAAGGTGGCTCAGTGGTAGAGCACTTGCCCTGCTTGCCTGAATCCCTAGGTTAGATTCCTCAGCACCGCATAACCAAAAATAAGCCAGAAGTGGTGCTGTGGCTCAAGTGGTAGATCGCTAGCCTTGAGTTGAAGAGCAGAGGTAAAGTGTCCACGCCCAGAGTTCAGGCCCACGACTGGACCACCCCCCCCCAAAAAAAAATTCTACTGCAAATAAACAAATACATGTTGGTTTAAAAGTGTTTTATGGATGGATATTTCACCCCTGAGATGATTCTTTTTTTTTTTTTTTTTTTTGTCGGCCATGGAGCTTGAACTCAAGCCTGGACGCTGTCCCTCAGCTCTTCAGCTCAAGGCGAGTGATCTACCACTTGAGCTATAGTGCCATTTCCGGTTTTCTGGTGCTTTATTGGAGATAGGAGTCTCATGGTCTCTCCTGCCCGGGCTGGCTTTGAACCGCGATCCTCAGATCTCAGCCTCCTGAGTAGCTAGGATTACAGGCGTGAGCCACCAGCGCCTGGCCCCTGAGATGATTCTTTTGTTGCAGGAGTCAGTTATCAATTCCTTTAGTTTGATCCTGAGTTCTCTAGACCAATAAGGATTCCTAAAAAGCATCTTGTGTGTATGATCAGCAAAAGGAGCCACTTTTCAGACCAGTACTCCTTTAAGGAAGGTCCCAATGAAATATGTTTTTTTGTTTGCTTTTTTGTTTAGCTTGTGTTGGTTCTGGGGCTTGAACCCAGAGGCTGGACCCTGTCCCTGAACAGTTTTCTTTCCTGCTCACCTACCCGCAAAGCTAGTACTCTACTGCTTGAACCAAAACTCCACTTCTGTATTTTTTGCTGTGAAATTACAGATAAGAGTTTGACAGACTCTCCTACCTGGTTTGGCTTTAAACTAAGATAGTAAGAAAGCCAAGTGACATCAACTGTATAGACTACCCTTTTCAAAAAGAAATTTTAGATGAAGTTTATTGTAAAGCTAATATTTGACATTTTTCTTTCTTTATTAATGTGAGCATACCGTACAGAAGAGTTACAATTACATGGGTAAGATAACGATTGCATTTCATATCAATCATTGTTGCCTCCTCTTTGTTTCCCCTTCCCATCTCTTCCCATATACCCCCTCCCCACACTTGATCCTCCCCCCCACCAAAGTTGTAAAGTTCGTTTTTCGACATAACGACTTATTCATCTCATTATTTCAATGGGTCCACCTGTATCCTTGGTTTAACGATTTGTTTTTGGAGAATATGTCCAGCAAAGAATCCATAACATAACTCAGCAAAAGTAGGTGCACTGAATCATTTTGGAATTATTTTCTTTTGCTTGGGAAGATTATTGATCTTGTCGTTCCTTTTGGGGAAACTTAAAGTCATATTTCACCTTTTTTTGTTCGTTGTGGGGCTTGACCTCTGATCCTGGGTGCTTAGCTATAGCACCACCTTCGGGTTTCTGGTGGTTAATTGAAGGTTAGGGTCTCATGGACTGTCCTGACAAGGCTGGCTTTGAACCAAAATCCTCTGGTCTCAACCTCCTGAGTAGTTAGGATTAAAAGTAGTAAACCACCAACACCTGGCTCATATTTGCATTTAGGTGCACTGAATGACACTGTGTAGACAAAGAATGGAAATTTTAACCAAATGATGACATTGCAGCATTTCAGAAAAATTGAAGTAGCAATACATATATCCTCCTTTTCCATTTTGTAACATTAATGACTGATGAGCTATGGGACCCTTACATTAGCATCCTCTGCCATCTGTATAGGTGTATTTAGTATCAGGAAATGTTCATAGAGAAATATAGTAATAATATTTTTAGAAAGCAAAGGAGATAAGGTATGAAAGAATAGCATAGAAGGAGATACATTTATCAAACAGAGATTAAGAGCTAGCCTAAGAGATTTAGAATGCTAAAGGCAATGAAGAAAAGCCTAGTTGACAACTAGTTCTACAATAACCAAAAATGGTTCTCAAGAACAGTTTCTGGTATACCTTAATTACTAACATTTATTCCTTCTATCTGGAGTTATTCCTTATTTTCTGTCACAACTATTAATTAGCCTCTGCCTTTTTGGTGCCATAATTGACCAAAAAGATTTCAAGATTACACATAGCCTACCTTTCTCTTTGTGATTATCAGTGATGACACAAATCCTGGAATGGTTGAATTTTCAGAATTAAACTTTAACTGACATCTAAGCACATTCCTGGCATTAATTGCTGTGACTTAATGAACAAAACTTTTTTCAACACAGTATCCTCATATAAGTAAAGTACATGAATCAGGTGTCAGTATAGAAGAAGCAATTATATATTCCAAGTATGGGTTATTTATTTTGCATTTACTGTTTTATTTGTTTTTGTTTTTTTTCTTTTTGCCAGTCGAGGGGCTTAAACTCAGGGGTAGTGAATTTTCCTGAGCTTTTTTTTTCTTGCACAATGATAGCTCTCTATCACTTGAGGCACAGCATCACTTCCAGTGGGTTTTTTATGTGTTACTAAGGAATTGAACCCAGGGTTTCATGGATGGTAGGCAATCAACGTACCATGAAGCCACATTCCCAGAGACTTAAATAAATTTCTTAAGATGACAACATATTTTCATTACGTAACTACATATCATAATTTTGGCCAGGTGCTAGAAAATGATGTAGAAGACAATACAATAAAATAAGTCTAGTAAGGCTGGATGGACAATGAAGAACTGTCACGGTCTAGCCAGGGAACAGAGGGGCTTATCTCATGGAGCTGTTTCAACAAGCTGAGCGAGACAGCTCCTGACCCAGAGCCAACCTCCAGAATGAGAGGGCCTCCTTGGGTTCTAGCTACATGGGGATGCTGGGCCCCCTCCTCCAGCACCCATTCAACCAGTTCTTGTGAGAGATAGAGAAAAAAAGTCAAAATTACAATTAAGTCTGGTGCCAGTGGCTCAGAATTCTAATCCTAACTACACAGGACGCTGAGATGTGAGGATCATGGTTCATAACCAGCCCAGGCACGAACGTCTGTGAGACTCTTACTCCAAAGTACTACCATAAAATCAGAAGTAGTGCTCTTGGCTCAAGTGGTAGAGCACTAGCCTTTTGCTGAGGCACTCAGGAACATCGCCTATGCCTAGAGTTCCAGCCCCACGACTGACAAGAAGTGGACTTCCTTCCACAAAAAGTGGATTGAATAGCACCCATTGTCCTAGGGAGCAAGGTAGCTAAGTCAGGCAGAGCTTCCTGTGAAGTTGAAGTCATAAGTAGGTCACCTGGTTTCTCTGTGCTTGGTTTCACCAGCTGCAAAACTCAACACAGTGAAGGATCCTCTTCCTCATGGGTATAGGGTAATTATGAAAGAGAGCAATGTTTTGTTTCATAATCCTACATCCGTTACACAATTAACAGGCCCCACCTGTGCCCTTTCTGGCTGCCTTACTGTTATTTGCTAACAGAATTTCGGAGAACCTTATCTGAAGGCTGCTCCCTATGTACCTAGCCATGCTCCGGAGATCCCTCTGTATAAATCCCTTGTTTTCTCATAACTCCTCTGAGGAGAATGAGGTCTAATGGTTGTGACCCTACCCAGAGCTTCACCTGTGGTTAAGAATCGACTGCTGTGATTTTTTTTGCCTGCTCAAACTGACTTAAGAAACAATTCAAGCCACAGGAAAATGAAACACCACAAGCAGACCAGAAACTCCAAAAAGAGACAGGTTAAGGGAGATACAGGATCTTCCAATTCCTCCCACCCCAAAAAATCAAAGAACTCTTTTTTTACCTTTTATAACATTTTTTTCTAAAAGTTTTTTTTTAATTTTTAATTTTTAACTTTAATTTTTTTCTACCGCTCATAATTTTTATTTTAGAGGATATGTGTGTCTACTTTTTTTCTCTTTAAATTTTTTTTGTTTAGCTCTACTGATCATTTGATCCTTTCTTTCTTTCCTTCTCACTCTTTTCACTTTTTCTTCTTTTTCATTCTTCTTTGCGTGACTTAATTGTTGTTCTGCTCATTCTCAGATATGCCAATAGTTGATTATTAGACCTCATTGTGTAGACACTTCATCCAGAATTTTATTACTCAATTTAAAAACTCTTAGACTTAAATTTCTTAATAGCGGTACTACCTCTTTATACGTACATAATATTTTAAGCATATTTATAAGTTTTTCATGTCTCCTTTATATCCCTCCCCTTCTCTTATTCTATCCACATTCTTCTGTAAATATTACGTTTCCATTTGCATAATTTTTAAATGTTGCACTTCTTACATCTTAATTTTTGTTTTTCTATTTTTTCTTGTATTTTCTTTCTCTTTCTTCTTATTTTCTCTCTCTCTACTATCATTCTATCCAACCTATTTCCTGCTTTGTGATTAGGATTTAGTTAATTTAACTCTCCCACTGCCTTTCCATATCCCTATATGCCGATTTTTACCCATATCTCACCCTAAAAATAATAATTTCTGTTGGCCAAATTCTTCTTTGCAATGTTCGTAGCCCATTAATACATAGTTGTTTGATATTGAATAGGTATATCTGTTGAACTAGATTGTATCTGCAGATTTTTGACTGTGAAACTACAGACTTTGGTTGATGCTTGCCTTAAAATAGTGAGCTAGCACAAAACCAGCGTTACTTTCATCCCAAATGGGCAGGGCAACCTGGAAAAACACAAGAAAAATGGCAAGTCCGCGTATCTCAACTCCCACTCATGATAATCAGGGGTCAGAAAAGATAATCAATAATCCAGAGGAGAGGTCACACAAAGCTCTCCAAACACTACTGGTAATTATGGTAAATTAAAAGATTGAAAACCTGCAAAGGACTCTGAATGAGCGTGATAGGGAGAGAGAGGAGGCAAAACAAAATTTAATACAAGAATATCATGAGCGTGAGGAATCTACTCAAAGATAGATACATAATTGCATGAGCAGATTGAGAACACTCAAAGAGAAATAAAGGAATGCCGTGAGCAGGCTGAGATCACTCAAAGAGAACTACAGGAACTGCGTGAATGTGAAGAAGCTTAATCAGAGAGAAATACAGGAATTGAGAGAGCTCGATGAGAATGCAGAATGATCACTAAAGGCATTCATGGAATCCATAAACAGAGAACTGATCGATGTCAGGGAGACCACAAAGGGAATGCTGAATGGAGCCCAACAGAAGGAATGGGAATAACCAATCAACTAAATAATTTGAGAATAAACACTGACAACCAAATTAAGGAAGTAAAGAAGTTCACACAAGATTTAAAACAATGCTCCAACAAAGAATTTGAAGCCATCAAAGCTGACCAACTAGAAGAAAAAGAAATTTAAAACAAAGTATAAAGTCTTGATAGTAGGTTAGGCCATGCAGAAGATCGAATCTCGGAGATTGATGTCAGCCTAGATATTATAGAGAAATATGATAGATCTATTCAACACTGGGAAGACACCATCAGAAGGCCTAATCTGAGGATAATGGGTGTAGAGGGGAACCTAGAAACAGAAGTTAATGGTCTAGGAAATTTGTTTAACAGGATCCTAGCAAAGAACTTCCCAAACATGTAAAAAGATAGGCCTATTCAGATACAAGAAGCTTTTAGAACTCCAAAAAGACCAGACCAATATAGGACATCCCACCATCAAATTATAATCCACACAGGATCAATTCAAACCAAAGAAAAGATCCTTAAAGCTGTCAAGGAGAAAAGATCAATCACCTATAAAGGGAAACCAATTAAAATCACCTCAGATTTCTCAGCGGAAACAATCATAGCAAGAAGAGCCTAGAATGATGTATGCCATGCCCTAAAGACAAACAATTATCAACCAAAATTCTGTACCCAGCTAAACTCTCCTTCATAACTGGAGGTCAAATAAAAACCTTCCATAGCAAAGAAAAATTAAGACAATATATCTCCACCAAACCAGCTCTACAAAACATTCCTAAAGACGTCCTACACATAGAAAACTAATGAGATAACAATAAATGCCAGGAATTCGCACCCAAACTGAGAATCCAAGAACCATAAGAACGCAATTGACGCAGCCCCCAAGAAGATGGATAAAATGGCAGGTACTCCCAAATACCTCAGTCCTATCTCTCAACATTAACAACTTAACTCTCTAATTAAGCGACTTAGACTATCTAGTTGGATTAAAAAGCAAGATCCTTCTATCTGCTGCCTTCAGGAGTCACATATTGTCCATAAAACAAACACATTTTGAATGTGAAATGCTGGAACAAATCTACCAAGCAAACGGCCCCCATAAACAGGCGAGAATTGCAATCCTAATATCAGATATAAGAGATTTCAAATTAAAATTCATGAGAAGAGATAAAGAAGGTCATTACATACTAAATTAAGGTATCTCTCCTTCAGGAGAATATTACAATTCTAAATATCTATTCGCCAAACAACGGAGGACCCAAATTTATCCAAGAAGCAGCACTTTCCCTCAAATCTCACAGAGATACAAAGACATTAATTGTTGGGGATTTTAACACACCACTCTCCCCTCTAGATAGATCAACTCGGCAAAAACTCAACAGAGAAACTGCAGATCTAAAAAACTGCATAGATCAACCAGATTAAACAGACATCTACTGAATATTTCACCCAGCAGCATCAGAATACACATTTTTCTCAGCAGCACATGGAACATCTTTGAAAATAGAACACATTTTAGTCCACAAAGCAAACTTGTCCAAATTCAGAAACATTGAAGTTATACCTTGCATTCTCTAAGGCCACAAGGAAATAAAATTAAACTCAACACCAAAAGCCACCAGAGAAAATCCTGTAACACATGGAGGCTGAAGAATATACTGCTGAATCACCAGTGGGTCATGGAAGAGATTAGAAAGGAAATTCAAATGTTCAAGAACACACAAATTACCAGCTCCTTTGGGACACAGCAAAGGCAGTACTCAGGGGCAAGTTTATAGCTCTGAGTTCCTACATCAACAAATTGGAGAGATCTGAAACCAACAATGTAGTGACACATCTAAATCTCCTTGAAAAAGAGCACCAAGATAAATCGCAATCCAGTAGATGCAAAGAAATAATTAAAATGAAATCAGAAGTTAATGAATTAGAATTCAAAAAAACATAGAAAGAAGCAACAAAACAGTTTGTTACTTCCAAAAAATTAACAAAATTGACAGACGCTTAGCAAATCTTATCAAAAAAGAAAGAACACACACAAATAATTTCAGAAATGAGAATGGAAACATCACCACAGAATCAACCAAGATTCAGAACATTATATGGAAATATTTTTCAAAACTTTATGCAAATAAGTTTGAGAACTTAGCAGATATGAAACTTTTCCTAGCAAATATTGACACACCAAAACTAAACCAAGAGGAGTTAAACCATCTTAACAGGCCCATATCAAGCAATGAAATAGAAACAGCAATAACAAACCTCCCACCTACGAAAAGTTCAGGACCAGATGGCTTTACAGCAGAAGGCCTTCAAAACACAGCTCACACCAATACTCCTCCAAATCTTCAATGAAATTGAAAGAGAAAGTTCACTACTGAACTTATTCTATTAAGGCATCATAACTCTCATGCCAAAACCAGGCAGCGACTCATCACAGAAAGATAAATATAGACCCATTTCTTTGATGAACATTGATGCAAAACTTCTCAACAAAATTTTGGCTAATCAAGTTCAACAATTCATCCAAAAAATCCTACACCATGATCAAATAGGATTAATTTCAGGGATGCAAAGCTGGATCAATATAGGCAAATCAATTTATAATTCATCACATTAGCAGGAGCAAGGATAAGAAACACATGGTTATCTCAATAGATGCATTTGACAAGATCCAAAACCCCTTTATGATGAAGGATCTGCAAAAATTAGGAATCCATGGAACTTTCTTCAATACAATAAATACTATATATGACAAATCTATACTTAAATACTATACTTAATGGTGAAAAAATAAGCCATTTCCCCTTAACTCATGAACGAGAAAAGAATGTCCTCTCTCTCCACTTCTCTTCAATCTAGCATTGGAATGCCTAGCTACAGGAATAAGACAAGATGCAAACCTAAAGGGGATCCAAATAGGGAAAGAAGAAGTAAAACTCTCCCTCTTTGCAGATGTCATGATCTTGTATTTAAAGAATCCCATAGACTCCACTCCCAAATTACTCAAGCTGATTCAAAACTTTGACAAAGTAGCAGGGTATAAAATTAACCCTCAAAAAGCAATGGCTTTTCTCTATACCAACAATGAGAAAAGTGTGGCTGAAATTAGGAAAGCATCTCTATTCGTAATAGTCCCACAAAAAATAAAATACCTAGGAATTAACTTAACCAAAGAATGAAGGACCTCTATGATGAAAATTTTAAAAACCTGAAAAAGGAAATCAAAAGAGATCTTAGAAAGTGGCAGAAACTCCCATGCTCCTGCATTGGAAAGATCAACATCGTGAAAATGGCAATCCTTCCCAAGGCTCTCTACAAATTCAATGTGATACCTATCCATATTCTAACCTCATTCTTCAAGGAAATAGAAGAGGCAATCCAATAATTCATAGGGGACAAAATAAAAGACCCCAAATATCAAAAATGATCCTCAACAGAAAGAACAGTCCTGGAGGAATATCAATACCAAATTTCAAACTCTACTACAAAGCCATAGTAATCAAAACAGCTTGGTACTGGCATAAGAACAGACCGCAAGACCAATGGAATAGAATTAAAAACCCAGAAATGAACCTACATACCTATAGCCTTTTAATATTTGATAAGGGAGCTAAAAAATATAATGGAAGAAATACAACTTCTTCAGTAAATGGTGCTGGCAAAATTGGTTAACTACTTGTAGAAAACTAAAGTTAGATCCTTATATATCACCCTGCACCAAAATCAACTCCAAATGAATCAAAGAACTCAGAGTCAAAGCAGACACTCTGAAAACATTACAGGGGAATAGGAGAAATCCTAGGTCTCCTTGGCACAGGCTGAAATTTTCTTAATGAGACCCAGAAACACAACAAATCAAAGAAAGGTTGGACAAATGGGATTGCATGAAATTGCAGAGCTTCCAAATGGCAAAGGACATAACTAGTAAGATCATTATAAAGCCCATGGATTGGGAGAAAATCTTCAATAACCATAGAATGGACAAGGGTCTCATATTTAAAGTATACCTGGAACTCATAAAATTAAATCCCCCAACAACAAATCTTCAAAGAAACAACTGCCCAATAAATAAGTGGGCTAAAGACATAAAGAGAAACTTCTCTGTAGAGGAAAAGAGGATGGCCAATAGACACATGAAGAAATGCTCAACCTCTCTAGCCATAAAAGAAATGCAAATCAAAACAACATCGAGATACCACCTCACCCCAGTTAGAATGGCTATAATCAAGAACTCTGATAACAACAGATTCTGGAAGGGATGTGGACAGAAGGGAACCCTACTATATTGTTGTTGTGAGTGTAAATTTGTTCAACCACTTTCGAAAGCAGTATGGAGGCTCCTCAAAAGACTCCACATAGAGCTCCCCTATGATCCAGCAATCACACTTTTGGGCACTTACCCAAATGTTCACAAACAAGAGCTCACTAAAGCTATCAGCACAACTATGTTTGTTGCAGCCTTTTTTACCATAGCTAAGATATGGAACCAACCGAGATGCCCCTAGGTAGATGAATGGATCAACAAAATTGGGTATATATACACAATGGAATTGTATGCCTCCATCAGAATGAATCACATTGATCTATTTGTTAGGAAATGGAAAGACTTGGAAAAAATTATATTAAGTGAAGTAAGCCAGGCCCAAAGAAACAAAGGTCCCATGGTTTCCCTTATTTGCAATAACTAGTATATATCTGAGTCAAGCAGAAAAGTTCCGATAAGTTCACGTTAGGAAAATGAAACCTAAGGTATGTATTCAAATTTTTTTCTTTCATACGATTGTTTCTAGTACATTTATGAGGTTATTTCTTTGTTGCTTTTTATGTCGCTTCCTCAGGGTACAATCCCTGCTTTTACTGTATTTGATGTTATAATTTATGGAGGGGAAAGGAAAAAACAAATCGTTTAAATAACGATTACAGGTGGACCCATTGCAACATTGAGACGTAGAATTTGTATGTCAAAAATGAACTTTACCACTTTGGTAGGGGGAGGTAGAGGATCGGGTAAGGGTGCGGGATGAGGATGGGATGTGAAGGGGAAACAAAGGAGGAGGCTACAATGCTTGATAAGAAATGTACTCATTATCTTCCCCATGTGATTTTAACCCCTCTGTACAGTATTTTCACAATTAAAAAAAAGAAAAAAAAAAGATTCGGCTGCTGTGGACTAAAAGTTAGGGATAATCCATCTAAATCAATGATTGCACATGTTGCTACTTGTCTACCATCCCAACTAGTTTACCAGGCCTGGTGGAGCATACCTGTCAGAGATAGGAGGACCTCAATCCAGTCCAACCATACCATATATTGAGGCTCTGCTTCAGAAATTCCCAAGACAGAAAGGTGGCTCCTCACAGACAGGGAGAGGACACAAGTAGGGTGTCATGGTGCCCCCAGAGGGGTTTCTGACCCGGGGTAGGGGTGGTTTTGCGGCAGCCACTCACAAGTGCTCCTGGGGAAGTTGCTTGAGGCTGCTCCAGGTAGGGTGAGCAGGGATGGCAGTGGCATTGCAGAAACATGACCTCAGAGAAGAGAACCAGGCCCAGGGACCAGGTTGGAGCTTTACATGCCCTGGCAGGGTGCCATTGCCTGATGTTTGAAATTCTGAACTTTGGGAAGGCAGGGAGGGGGCTGGGGCGTAGGCCGGCTTCTCAATTTCCTTCTATATTCCAGTCGCCTTGAGTCTCTTCTCACCACTCAGCCATCACTACCTTCCTCAACTGCTGGTAGTGGTGTAAACTAACAGAGGGAATCCAGGTGCTACCAGGCAGCATGGAATGTGGGCGTGGCCACCATTCTTGTATCTCATTGGTCATAAAGAACAATGAAAGAATGGGGGTGTGGCCAGAATCCTGTGATGCAAACAGTATGGGAGGAGTCAAGAAGATAGCAGCTCCCCCAGCCCTTTTCCCAGGGAACAATGTCCAATTCAGTTGGAGACAAGAGGGTGACCTTCTTTAGCCACATGGCTGCAAAGATCATTGTGTATGGCTGTTTGTTCCCAGTCCCAGACCATGAACTGAGGATATGGGCACAGTCTGTGAGCTGCTTTTGCTCAAGGCTGGCCTTCCACACTGCAGCCACAGGGATTCTGGCTTTGTTGGCACTGAAGTTGGACTTTCCTTCCTATGGTGACTTTGACCATGATCCTCCCATCACAGCCTTGTAAGTATCAAGGAAGACTGTTGAGAGCCACTGGTGCCTGCCTAATCATTGGTCTTTCTGATGTTCTTGGGCAGACTGGTGAGTTCCATATCCTTGGGTTTAAGTGTTGGGAGCTGTAGCCCACAGTTAGAATCCTGGTCCTGCCACCTCCAAATGGAAGGCTATCCTTAGAAACTTATTCCTGTCCATATGATTACCGATGGAATATGATGGATGTCATGATTGAAAGAGCATTTTTTCAATGATTCTAGGATAAAATTATATACAATTATGTTATAGGACACTAATCAATGTTAATTAATGCTTTATGAAGCATTTAAACAATCACATTCATAAAATGGAGGCATAATGAAATACCTAAGAATTACTATACTATTACATAATATAAAGGTGCCATTTTTCTGCCAGGACTGGGATTGGAACCTTGGAACCTATGGCCTTGGTAACTCTGTTGCACTGTGTGGGACGGAGAAGCTGGCCTCCTTGAAGTCAAGAAATTCAAGTCTGTTCTTTAGGCCTGAAATAGATCCCCACCACTAGAAAACATTCTATTCATGTACAATTTACATATATGATTTATATTTATATACATATGGTGACTCCATAATGCATTGAGTGCTGTTATTTTATTTTTTTGTTTTATTCATGTATTGACAATTTATTTTGACTAATATAGCACATAAAACATTGATTACATTGATTACATAAGATATAGGTCTGCATATGTATTCCACTTCATACGTGACACCTAAGACTGTCACAGAAAAGGAAAACATGTATCACCATCAAGTTCTTACTCCACAATTCAATTTTGGGGAGTGCTGGGATCTAAACTCACGGCCTACAAGCCTACAATGCCCAATTCATGAATGGGTGAGTGTCAGCACGCCATCCTGGGGCAAATTGAGCTGACAGGCTGTTCCCAAGACCTGCGATCAAGCCCCAGGTGTTAGCAAAATAAGAACAGATTGACATGCATGTGGCAGTATGCTAATAAATATGTATTGTTATAGAGTGTTAGAGATGTCTATAAATTATTCAGTTATATAGACTACATTCCTATCAATTCCTGGGTACTAATCATGCGTCCATGTAATTAATGTTATTGTTTTCATCCTTATACTATTAATGAAATCAATCACTGTCCTGAAATTGTTGTGTTCCTGTAATAATATTCTTTTTATGCTTCATAAATATTAAATAAAATCAATTAGCCTCCTGAAATGATGCTGCCTAAATTTATAGGAGCATCATTCCTGATCAACTCATTGATCCTTGACATTGATAACATTACATTTTTCTTCCTATGGATGGGAACCATTTTCTTAGTATCTCCTGCCATTGGTTGGTGTTAGGAGGGGGATTCAAATCGGGGCCTATGTTGCCACGGTGGCCTATGACTTCCCAGATATTCTGGAAGCCTTCAGCAATGCAAGGTGAAATACCCTTTGCAACAGTGTCATTCAGACACATGAGGGTCACCGAGCAAAGGAAGAAAACATAAAAAGGCCATATTTTTTCTGTGCATAACTTTCCCTGCAAGACCTGGGGGTCTAGGATCCCAGAAGCAGCTGTAGGTCTAGTGGCTGCACCCCAGCCTAGGGTGATTGAAGCTGAGGCAGAGTTGCCACAACCTGACATCAAGCCCGTACTGAGAAAAGTAAAATTAAAAAAAATTAGCTCCCTGGCTTGCAATTCATGATATTTATCCTTCCAGGCATTGGATTTGAACCCAGGATCTGGGTAAATCTAGTGAGGGATAAAATTGTAAGAGTGAGACTAGAAATGTGGCTTAGTGGTAAAGAGCTCGCTTAGCATGCATGAATGCCAGGGTTTAATACTCAGTGTCACATACTCAGAAAAATCCAGTAGCTGTGGAGTGGCTCAAGTGGCTAACTTGAGGAAAAGGAGTTCAGAGACAGTACCCACACCCTAAGATCAATCCCAAGGACTGCCAAAAACAATAGACGAGATGTCAGTGGCTCACACATGGAACTCTAGAATCTCAGGAGGCTGGGAGCTGAAGATCACAGTTCAAAGACAGCCTAATCAAAGAAATCTTTTTAGATGCTTATCTCCAGTGAACCATGAAAAGACCACATGTGGCACTGTGGTTCAAGTGGTAGAGTGTTCGCCTTGACTTGAGGGGCACTGAAATATGCACAGTGGAAGTCAAAACGAGGGTGAAAGTTAACCCCTCTGACTTGGGTGATCCTGATGGTCGTAGGCTCCCTCCCTATTCCCCCAATTGGAGGGGAGGTATGGCACACTACGAGACCTGTGAGAGGGACTTTCAAGACCCAGACCCCTATGCCATGGAGGGAACAAGGGGTGGGGAAGTAACCTACTGGAAGACCTACCCTGGAAAGTAAGGGCCACCCGAGAGCCCGGCAGGAATCGCTTCCCCAAGCGTTTCCCTTCAATCTGTCACCAGGGGCTAACAGGCCCTTGGAATAGTATCCATGGGAAGCTAAGGATCTTAAAGAGCTCCGCAAGGCGG
Source organism: Dipodomys merriami (assembly GCF_024711535.1). NCBI lineage: Eukaryota > Metazoa > Chordata > Mammalia > Rodentia > Heteromyidae > Dipodomys > Dipodomys merriami. The sequence goes on along the minus strand of NW_027203271.1, from coordinate 2,181,100 downwards.
TGGCAGAGGATGGCCCAAACTCTTCTTGGGCCCAGACCCTATTACCGGACATTGCTTATCACCCATGTGTCCCTAAGGACTGGCTGGATGTGGCCAAAGCTGTACTTACTAGTCCTCAGTTTATTATATGGTGTGCTTTCTTTGAGGAGGAATGCAGAGAGTGGAAAGAGAATAACTGTCAGGCTCAACCTGCGATAGCTATTACTTATGCCATGTTAGCAGGGATGCGGGAAGGGTACTTCACTGACATCCAACAGGCCACAATACCTGGCCCGTACTGTGACCAGGTGAGGCAGGCAGGACTTGCCGCATGGTATAAACTGGATGATAGGCCTACTGAGTCCCCTATAGCAGGAGTGAGACAAAAACCGGGTTAGCCTCTACCAGATTTCATAGACCGAATCCAATCGAGCATTCACAGCAAGCTGCCAGAAGGGAACCTGCATGATCAGTTTGTCAAGCAGCTGGTCTGGGAAGGGATGAATGCAGACCACTGCATGGCCTGCATGGGATTGAGAGAGAGTTCCCTGGGCAGCTGGGTGGTGGCCTCCCAGGATGTGGGAACGCAACAGCACCAGTTCCAATCATTAGCTTTGGCTTTAAAGGCTCAGACATCTTCAATGACTGAGGCAATTACCCAGGCATTGGCAGCCCAGGACCAAGGAACCCCAAGATCATCTGGGAGAGGATTTGTTTTAAATGCAGGCAGGGGGCTGGGAAGGTGGCTCAGTGGTAGAGCGCTTGCCTTGCATGCCTGAGGCCCTGGGTTCGATTCCTCAGCACCACATAAGCAAAAAGAAAAAAGCTGGAAGTGGCGCTGGGGCTTAAGTGGTAGAGTGCTAGCCTTGAGCTGAAAAGCTGAGGGAAAGTGCCCAGGCCCAGAGTTCGGGCCCCACGACCGGACCCCCCAAAAAATAATGCAGGCAGGAAGACCACTTTAAGAGGGACTGTTTACAGTAATCCCCCACCAATTGGCCTGGGGGCAAACCATCCCCTACACTCTGCCCCAGAGGCGGGGAGGAATACAAGTTTGATTTAGATGGGAAGCCTTTAAACTAGGGGAGGGGCATCCTCCAGCCCCGCTAACTCAAGGAGCAACCCCCTCTGCTGAGAGGCACAGGCAGCCCTGTGGCAGGGCGACCCAGGCCCATTGGACCGTCCCCCTGGTGGAAGGACTCTGCCCTAAAATGAGTACTCTCGTAGGCGGAATGAGGTTTCACTGCTTAATTGACACTGGGGCAGATCGAACCATACTCAGGGAGGAGGAAGTGCCCTTGAACTGGAAGCTTTTACCTGGGCCCCTGTTATTGGCGGTAGAGGGCAACACCCAGTTCCAAGAGACGCTTACCCTTATGACATGGACTAGCCCAGATGGAGAACAGGAAAAGATATGCCCTTTAGTGGCAAAAAAAAAAAAAACTCCCTGCCAATTTACTAAGACAAGACATGCTAAGACAAATGGATGCTGTGGTCACTACAGACCATCAAGCATCCTATGATGATATCCTGGATGGGGATGAAGCACAAAGTCTTAAACAGGATCTAGAGGGAGTTAAGGAAAGGATTTTTTTAACTTTCATAATTACAGAGAAGAAAATAGGGGACCCACTCAGGTGCACCCCCCAATCCTAAAATGTCACTTCCTCCAGAGTACCTCCCATTAGGTGGAAGCCGGGAAGCCCAATCTGGATGGAGCAGTGGCCATTGACAATATCTAACACCCATATTTGTTATTCAAAAAGCCTCCTGGGCTTGGCATATGCTCCAAGATCTACATAAGATACATGAAAGGATGGAGCTAATAAGAATGCCCCTAAGAAGCATGCCCTGGACTCCTGCTATACCTTCAGAATATACCTTGGTTGTGAAAGATTGTTTTTTTCTATCCCCCTGACATGACAATGGAGAGGACCTGACCCCCTAGTTACTATGGGCAGGGGATTTGGATGCATTTTTCCCATAGGGGAGACAGCCCCCATTTGGATCCCTGCCAGAAACCTTAAATTTTTACCCATCTCCTCTATACAAGAGGATGCCCAAAGATAAACTAACTAACAAGGAAAGAAAACCAGCCATGGGCGAGGCTTGTGTTTAAAAGAGAAAATCCAGATAGATAACTAATAACTATCCCCAAGGCAACCAGCCCTTGAGAAGCTCTTGTGTTCTCTAACAATTACAGATGGCGATACTCCAGGTGTTAGCTGTCCTGACCCTCCCAGTCCTGGCAATGGACCTATGGAATCAGCATCAACCTCAACGATTGACCTGGGCAGTGATCATCGCTGGCAATGCAGAAATCGTCACTAGCACCACAAGAGAAGCTGTCCCTTTGACCTGGTCGCCTGACCTTCATTTTGATCACCACCGTATGTCATTTTAATATTACCTGATTTAATTGTTCTTTTACTAATTGCTTGTATGGTGGCATTGAATCCATACTTATTGTTAATCAACCACCTTTTGTTACAAGCCCCACCTCTGGACTCTGAAGTGGCAAAGACTGCTATTCCATCCTTCACTAATGTTAAAGGACTGGTAATGACATTTCCTGTCCTGGTAATGCTTTTGCTAATGGTTTTTCTATGCCTTCCTTGCATTATACCTACACTGCAAAACTCGTTTGAGCTTAGCAAGCCGGTTATATAAGATCAAGCTCCAAGTGAATGAATTTCCCCCCTAGAGGAATCGCAGCCAGAGACAGGTAAGAGGGGGTGTCAGTCTAACCAACCTAAATACAGGGCCTTCAGCTTCACTCTGAAGAACTTCCTGATGACAAGTAAGGCAGACAAGGCAATCCTCCCAATGTAAGACAGGTGGGTTCTCTTCTTTAAACAAAGATTGGGGAGATGATGTTGGGAACCATTGACAGTAAAGCTCAAAGGTCATTTTGACCCCTGTGCTATCTTAAAGGCATGTACAAGGAACTTGCTTACTTAAAAGACACCAGGTGCACAGGATTGCTTTGCTATGTCTGCAGTTTGTTTTAAATTTTCCTTTTTTTTCTGGACTATAGTAGAACGGCCTAAATGTGGGGGCCCACAAGGATGTACTGTGCCACATGTGTGGAACTCCCAATACCCAGGCTGTTCCCATGTTCTAAAGAGGACGACCTTACGAGATACTGATACTGACTTTTATATATGCCCAGGAAATTATTGAACTGCTTCAGACATTTCTAACTGTGGTGGGACTGATGTTTATTACTGTGCTAGGTGGGGATGTGAGGCAACTGGGACAGGCTCTTGGATCATGCACAAGGGCCCTCCCTATCCTTGTCTGGTGAATCTCGACCCCCAGACTTGCTTCAAACCCCCTATGTGGCAAATCCTATTCTTACAAATGTAATCCTGTTAAAACAAGAAAAAAGTGACGGGGAATCTGCAGGGCACATGGGCAGCAAAGAGGTGCTGAGAGAGTAGAGTGGGCTGAGCCCAATTTGCCTTAAGTTCATTGCGGAACCAGCCCATGAAAGCTTAGTTGCCTGATAGGGTGTGAACTTGACAGTGGTTGGTTCCTCTTCCTCCCCTGCCATGCCACCCACCCTTTTTGGCTTTAAAAAGGGCTGCTCTCTGTTAATAAATAAGTTTTTCTTCCTGCTTGATTTGGCTCCCCACTGTGTCTGATTGTCTCCTGAGCTGAGGGAGGCTAGGGAAAGGGCGAGCGCGGCACTGACCTTTCCTAGGACCCTGTTCATCTTTCATTGGACAGACACAGACCCAACAACTAGGTATATTTTTGCCACTTCTTGTCTTGAACTCAAGGCCTGGGCACTGTCTGTAGCATTCTACTACTTGAGCCACAGTCCCAATTCTGACTTATTCTGTGAATGTGCTACCAAGAAATCATACCCAGGGCTTCTTGCATGTTAGACAAGCAATCTCTCAATAATCCACATTCCTAGCACCCTCATCTTTGCCTTAATGGTAGTTTTTTACATAAGTATACTGCCATTTTATGTCCCCAAGTTTAATTTTCTGAATACTGGTTACTTCTATGAAACCTGATCTTCTCTTCCCCTGCCTGGTTTGTTACTGTTCCTGCATTGACCTCATAATAAAATGTAAATAAAATCTGCTGAGAGCATCAGTGTATCATATGAGGACACAGCCTGGAACCCTGGAAGAGAAAAGCTATGGGCCTGAAATGAAGAGAATGATGCAGTATGCATAAGGAGCGTATATGAAAAATAAATCAGTAAATAAAAGGAGAAGCATTACGTAAGGTCTGTTTGCATTCTGGCAGGTAGTATACAGATTAAGTAGGGAGAGCACTGAAAATTTTTTGTGGCCATACTAAGGCTTAAACTCAGGGCCCGATGCGTTTCTCAGCTGTTTTTCCAAGGCTGAGGCTTTAACACTGCCACAGCTCCACTTCCAGCCATCTGGTCGTTAATTGGACATAAGCGCCTCCCAGGCTTTCCTTCCTGGTCAGGCCTGTGAATCCTGCTTGGCTTTCTCTCTTACAGCTGGAGCTCTACTCTCTGGAACACTGTACCACTTCTGGTTTACTGGTGGTTTATTGGAGATAAGAGTCTCACAAAATTCCTGCTCAGGCTGAATTTGAACGGCAATCTCGCAAACAGGATTCAATCGGCTTTCCTCAGGAAGACATCAAGGAGCCCCTTCATACAAAACCTTAGTCTAAATCTCGAGAGGCACTAGAGAAAAAGAGATACATGAAGACGAGCCTAGTGTGTTCTACATACTTAAGGTTGGAGACACACAACTCTCATAATTATTAGATCATTTTATAGACAAAAGGAGCAATGAAGACAGTATAAGGATCGCTCCAGCTTTTGGTCCTCTCATCTTGAGACAGCAAATTCACTGCAGCTCAATGCTAAGTGACAGAACGTGCGTGTCCTGTGGACATTTGCTCCCAAATCCTGTGACACTCTTTTCTCACTTTTGGCTTCAAACCTGTGACCGAGAGGAGAAGATGAGGAGAGAAAATCCTTCTCAGAGATAACAGCTATAAAGAACATTGGGTAGATAATTTATAAATTCAAACCTTTGGAATGACCCTGTTAAGAAGTCAGATTGTCCAGATGAAAAAATGAAGAAGAAAAGAAAGAAGGTGCCAGTCGCTTCTCACTGTAATCCCAGCTTCTCAGGAGGCTGAGGTATAGAGAATCTGAGTTTGAACCAAGCAAGTATAGCAAAATCCATGACACTGTTATTTCTAAGAGATCACAGGAAAACCCAGAAGTGGGGCTGTGATTCAAAGTTAATGCACTACCCTTGAGCAAAAGGAGTTCAGGGACAATGCCTAGGCTCATAGTTCAACCCCAGGACCTGCCCCCTCAAAAAGAGCCTGTACCTCCATGTCTTTGGGTATGTATGGATATATTCCTAGAGGTGAAGCTCCAGAGTAGTTATGATGAATGGCATCAAGCTAGGAAATTTGTATTCAATAAAATGTTTTCATAACAGAGACTGCTTTCATGACAGTGCATAATACAGAGCTCCCCTCACTGTTCCCAGTGTAGCCTGAGGGTTTCACTGTATCCCAGGCCTGCTGGAAGAAATCTCTCTTTGTCTGGACAGGCAGGCAAAAGCCCTCACTCCTGTAGAGCTGTGTAACAAACAACTCCATCTGGGTAAGATAGTGAGGATGATTTTGGGCGGGCTCTGAACGTCAGGAGAAAAAGGTGTCTTTGTAGCCCAAACTATCTCTCTCCCCAGTGCTCTGGTTTGACAGGAAGCCTTCATATGTGCCACCTCCTGTGGCAGGCCAAGTCCTGTGCACTTATCCTGCCTTTGTGAGACTATATTCCGATGTTCAGATACAGTGCTCAATATAATTCAAGAGTCCTTCTGGCAGGCAACTAGGGCACTGAAGTTAATTGTTTCATTGCCAGTGATGATGGGCCTATGATGCCTCTCCTAGGTTTCTGGAAGCTTGGGAAATCCAAGCACATGTCTGATATCACAAAGGTTCCTGTCATCTACGGATGGTGAATCTCATCAGGTTTTGAAACATTTGACCTCTCCTAGTTGGGCCCTGGGTGGCTAGGTTTGGGGGTTGAACACAGGGCCAGGGTGCTGACTATGAGCTCAGTGCAGAAGCCCGGTGCTTTACCATTTTGTGTAACAGCATCAATTCTAGTCTGTGTGTCTGTGTGTGTGTGGTGTGTTTGTGTGTGTGTGTGTTTGTGTGTGTGTGTGTACGCAAGCGGGTGCACAGGGGCACGGGCACATGTACCATTCTTGGAGGTTGAACTCAGGACCTGAGCACTGTACCTAGTTTCTCTTGTACAATCATAGCCTTCTCCCACTTGAACCACAGAGCTACTTGAGTATTTTTTTTACTGTTGTGGTCCTGAGAAATGAAACCCAGGGTTTCATATTTGCAAAGCACTCTACCCCTAAGGCATATTCCAAGCCCTCTACTTCAGGTATGTTAGTTTGTTTCTCTATATTTTAATTATTGTAGGAGTTGATGTCTGAGCCTGGATGCTGTCCTTGAGCTCTTCAGCTCAAGTCTTGTGCTGTACCACTTGAGCCAAACACCATTTCAGCTTTTCTGGTGGCCCATTGGAGCTAAGTGTCTCAAGGACTTTCCTGCCCAGGCTGGCTTTGAACTACGATCCTCAGATCTCATCCTCCTGAGTAGGTAGGATGACAGGCATGAGTGACAAGCACCTAGCTTCCACTTCAGTTTTCTTAGTGGTGAACTGGAGATAATAGGCTAATGGGACCTTTTGTGTCTAGGATAATTTGGAACCCAGATCCTCAGATCTCAGCTACCTGGGAAGGCAGGATGAGAGACCTCAGGTATAGACCCCTAGGCTGTGGCATCTGCTGCAAGGAATCCATGGCTCCAAGCGGTGGAGTGCTAAACATGAGCCCAAGAGGTAAGGGTCAGAGCTTAGACACCTATTTCAAGGTTTATGACTGAGAAAAAACAAAACAAAACAATTGTCTGAAGTAGACAACTCACTAGTCTACAGTAATACATAACTTTGTCCCTGCCATGGATACATATATGAGCCTCAATATTCTTGTCTGCATAATCATCTCAGTGGGGAGATCTTACAAGGACCCAATGAAAGAGTGCACCTGGTGAAGGACACAGCACATGGCACTCTTTGCATGATTCAGCACACAGCATCCTGTGAAAGACTCAGCGCCCAGCACCCAATGCAGGACTCAGCACACTGCAACCTGTGAAGGACTCAGCACATAGCACCATGTGCAGCACTCAACACAGAGTACCCTATGGATGACTCACACATAGCTCTGTTCCACAAGCTGTCATTAGACTTAGGGCGCTCTAATCAATATCACCATTCTTTGAGGAACATTTCACAAACCACACAAGTTCACACCTAACAGTTTAGTAGGATTTTTTGTAGAGGGGGGGTTAGTCATGGAGCTTGAGCTTAAAGCTTGGGGATATTATTGTTCCAATAACATTTGCAAAAGGCTAGAACTCTACCACTTAGAGCCATATTTCAGAGTCTAGCAGACTTCCTGTCAAGTTTTAAAGCCCCAGAGATGCCAGTATATCGGGGGTAAGCTAGGGTAAGCAAGGATGATGGGGGTAACTCATGGAGCTAGGTTGCAGCAGTTTATATCTAACTAAGTCAGGTTAGGTGGTAGCTGTCAGTACCAGACTCCTAGCTTGCTTTTTCATGTGGTATTTGAAGTCCTGCCCTTCTATAGTTGCCGTTAGAACATTGTACCTCTTTTTGGCGGCAGTCCTGGGGCTTGAATAAAGGTTTTGACACTGTCCCTAAGCATTTATGCTCAAGGGTAGAACTCAATTGATTAAAAGATAGCAGAACTTCTGGGTTTTCTGTTTATGTGGCACTGAGGAAACGAGCCCAGGGCTTCATGCTCACTAGGTGAGCACTCAACAACCAAGCCCCAGGAGTGAACTGGTATAAATAGAGATTTATGTATATAAGCATTATATACACAGAAAGATGTCTGTATATTATTAATTTACAGATATTACTACCATTTATTACTTATTAAATTATTCTTTTTTTAAATTTAATTTTATTTTACTTGTGAACATACTGTACAGAGGAGTTACAATTATGTGGGCAGGATAATGCGTACATTTCTTACCAAGAATTGCAGCCTCCTCCTTTGTTTACCCTTCACATCTCTTCCCAGCCTCCCCCCCCCCAATCCCAATCCTTCTCCTTCCCTCCAACCCCCACACACCGACGTTGTAAAGTTAGTTTTGGACATGACAACTTGTACTTCTCATTGTTGCAACAGGTCCACCTGTATCCTTAAATAACTGGTTTTTACCCATCTCCTCCACAAGTTATACTGACATCAAATATAGTGAAAGCAGGGGTTATACTGTGGGGGAGGGATATACAAAGCAACAAAGAGATAATCTTATAAATGCGTTAGAAACACATGCATGAAAGAAAAAAAACATTAAAATACACATCTAAGGGTTCATTTTCCTGACATCACATTATCTGACCTTTTCTGCTTGACTCATACATATACTAGATATTACAAATAAGGGAAACCATGGGACCTATGTTTCTTTGGGCCTGGCTTACTTCACTTAATATAATTTTTTCCAAGTTTTTCCATTTCCTAACAAATGGGGCAATGTCATTCTTTCTGATGGAGGCATAGAATTCCATTAAATTATTAATGATGAGTCCCAGTTAACAATTAATAAAGCATTAAAATAAATTACTCAATATCCTGTTATTGTTTATCACATATGTACATACATCCATACACATAATTTCATATTTAATAGAATGAGACAGATATATATATATATATATATATATATATATTGTTAACTTATGCATCATGTGGTACTACCAATTATTAGGTATTTAGGTTTCCATGCAATTTTTATTCTGGTAATACTTAATAAAATATTAAACTTAATCCACATCCTATAATTTTAGTGTCTAATTTTATCCTAGAATGATTTACTACTAATTCAATCTGCTTTTCATTAATTGTACTAACAATTCTTCCACCAATGACATTTTTTACATTTATGACATCCTATTACATATAGATTTGCATATATTACATATAGATTTTCATCTGAATTATACATCCTACCTGTCACCAAGCACTTTCAAAGAAAAAGAAAACATGTGTCACGCTCGGCTTCTCACTTCAAGATTACATTTTTTGGCAGGGCCTAGAAGGGTCAATTCATGAATGGCTGACTGTCAGCACAGCAGCTTCTAGGCAATTCAGCTGCCAGGCACTTCCCAGGTCCTGAAATCGAACCCCGTATGCTGACCCCATATTGTGCTTAGTGTACTTATTCATTTTATTTATTTTTTATTCATTTACTTACCATTTATTTTATTGACTGTTATTACACATGAAATATTTATTACATTTATTACATAGGATATAGATTTGCCTATGTAAGAAACTTCACACGTGATATCCAGGTCTTTCACAGAAAAGGAAAACATGTGTCACCATTGGCTTCTTACTCCACGATTCAATTTTTGTGTGTGCTGGCATCTAAAGTCACAGCCTACAAGGTCCAATTCATGAATGGATGAGTGTCAGTATGCCAGCCTGAGGCATATTGAGCTGACAAGCATTTCCAGAACTTGAGATGCAGCTCCAGGAGTTGACAAAATTAGAACAGATAGACAGGCAGATGGTAGTACACAAATAAATATTGATTTTTATAGATTGCCAGAGATGTCTATACATTATTCGGTTACATAGGCTACATTCCTATCAATTCTTGGGTATTTCGTATACCTCCATGTAATCAATATTATTGTTGTCATCCTTAATTATCAATTAAATCAACCACTGCCCTGGAATTATTGTGTCCATGTAATTTATAGTATTCTTTGAATGTTTCAAAAATATTCATTAAAATCCATTGGCCTACTAAAATCACTCTATTTATATAGTAGTATTCAGAAACAACTAATTCAACCTTGCCATTCATAATCTTCCATCGGTATTCCTGTGAATAGGAAGGAGACTCTTAGGATCGCCATCCATTGGTAGGGGTCAGGACCTGGCTTCAAACACAGGGCCTATATTGCCATGTTGGCCTATGGCTTCCCTAGTAGCCCGCCAGCCTTCAGCAATACCAAGTTACCAACATTCTTCAACCGTGTCATTCAGAAGCAGGATGGTCACCTTTCAAAGAAAACAAATGTAAAACTGGTAGCCATCTGCAAGTTGCTAGGTTTTTTTTATTATTTTTTTTTCTTGTCATCCTTTGGGTCCCAGGAACCCAGGTTTGGCTGTGGGTCCAGTGGCTGCACCCTAGCCTAGAGTGATCAAAGAAGTGGCAGAATTGCCATGACCTGAGTTCAAGCCCTGTGCTTGACAAAAGAAAAATACATACATACATACATACATACATACATACATACATACATACATACATACATACATACATACATATATACATATGTACATACATTAAAAATATATTAAAAAAATTATGAGGCTCCTTGGCTTGGAATTCATGCCATTTTTTTCTGCCAGGCCTCGATTTGAACTCAGGGTCTGGATCAGGGTCTGGGTAAATCCTCAGCACTGTGGAGGATGGTGAAGATCACCATTCCGGAAGACAAGAAAGTCAGGCCTGTTTCTAGGGCCTGAATTCAAGTCTTAGCACTTGAAAAAATAATATTCGTATATATTTTAAGTACATGAGTTTTATTGACCTACACATTTTTACTGCATATTGCAGTTAGTGTATTCATTTTATTTTGTGTTTTATTTGTTTCTTATATATTTTAGTGAATATGATTACCATATAATACTTTTTGCATCTTATTACATAAGACATAGATTTGCATATGTATTCTACATCATTCCTGAGTCCCAGGAATTTCATCGATAAAGAAACCAAGTAGGACAATTGGTTTTCCACCAGGATTAAGTTTTTGGCAGTTCTGTGACTTGTACTCAGGGCCTAGCTGGCCCACTTCGTGAGTGGGTAAATGTTAGCACACCTGTCTGATGCAAGAGAAGTTGGCGGGCAAATTTGAGGACCTGAGATCAACCCCTAGGAATGGCCAATATATAAACAGATAGATGATTAGACTGCATGCTGTGATTGTGTGTGTGTGTGTGTGTGTGTGTGTGTGTGTGTGTGTGTGTGTGTGTGTGTGTGTGTGTGTGTGTGTGTTGTTAGCTGTTTTTGACCAGGGCTAGCCCTCTACCACTGGAGCTACACGGCTCTACTTCTGGCTTTGTTGGCACTGAAGTTGGACAAGGATCTCAAGGACTTTCCTGCCTAGTGTGAATTTGACCATGATCCTCCTATCACAGCCTTGTAAACATTAATGAGGACTGCTGAGAGCGACTGGTGCCTGCCTAATCATTGGTCTTGCTGTTCTTGGACAGACCATTGAGTTCCGTATACTTGAGTTAAAATGGTGGGAGCTGGAGCCCACAGTTGTAATCCTGGTCCTGCCAACTCCAAATGGAAGGAGATCCTTAGATACTCATTCCTTTCTATATGAATATCAATGGAACGTGATGTATGTTATGATTGAATGGGCAGCTCTTAAATAATTCTAATTATACACAATTATATTATAGGACACTGATCGATTTTAATCAATACCTCATGAAGCATTTAAACAATCACGTTCATTAAATGGGGCATAATGAAATACCTAAGAATTGGGCATCACATAGTATAAAGGTGCCATTATTTCTGCTACGACTGGGATTGGAACTCATGGTCTGGCTAACACTGTTGCACTGTGTGGAAAGGGGAAGCTAGGCTTCTTGAAGTCAAGAAATTCATATGTGTTCCTTAGGTATGAAATTGATCCCCAGCACTAGAATACATCTTATTTGTGTACATTTTAAATACATGATTTATATTTACATACATAGGTTGACTCCATATTGCATTCACTGTAGTTATTCATTTTATTTTTTGTTTTATTCATGTGTTTGTGGGGCACATGGGCAGCAAAGATGAGACTGAGAGGAAGTTGAGTGGGCACAGCTCAATTGTTTACCTTAAAATCTGATTGGATAAAGCTTAGGCGCATAACAGGGTGTGACCTTTACAGTGATTGGTAGGTTCCTTTCCCTCCCCTTCCATTGCTCGCAGTTTTTCCCTTTAAAAGGTACTTGCTGTCTGGTAATTAACGAGTTCTTGCTTGACTTGACTCCCCACTGTGTCTGAATGTCTCCTGGGCTAAGGGAAAGGACCAGTGGTACCCTTAACATTCCTGGGCCCCATCCATCTTTCCGGGGCAAACAAAGACCCAACATGTATTGACTGTTTATTTTATTGACTAATATGGCAAAAAGAACATTGGTTACATTGATTAAATAGGATATAGCTCTGCATATGTATTCCACTTATACCTGATACCCAGGACTTCCACAGAAAAGGAAAACATGTGTCACCATCAGTTTTTTACTCCATGATTCATTGTTTGGGCGTGATGGTATCTGAACTCAAGGCCTACAGGGCCAAATTCATGAATGTGTTTGTGTCAGCATGCCATCCTGGAACAAATTGAGCTGATAGGCAGTTCCCAGGATCTGAGGTCAAGCACCAAGGGTTGACAAAATAAGAACAGATTGAAATGCAGATCGTAGTACACTAATATATATATATATATATATATATATATATATATATATATATATATATATATATATATATATTTACAGAGTGCCAGAAATGTCTATCCATTGTTCAGTTATATAGACTACATTCCTACCAATTCTTGGGTATTTAGTATGCCTCCATGTAATTAATGTTATTATGTTTATCTTTAATAAACTATTAAGTAAATCAGTGTCCTGAAATTATTGCATCCCTGTGAGAAATAGTATTCTTTTAATGTTTCATAAGATATTAAATAAAATCAATCAGCAGACTGAAATCATGAAGTCTAATTGTGTACAATTACCATTCATGAGCATGTCATTCAACTGTGACATTGATAACATTCCATCATTATTCCTGTTGATGGGAACGAATTTTTTAGGATCTCCCAACATCTGGAAGTGGCATGACTGTATTCGAACTGTAGGCCTATGTTGCCGTGTGGGACTATGGCTTCTCCAATAGCCCTCAATTAAAAAAATATTTAGCTCCCTGGTTTGCAATTCATGACATTTTTTCCTGCCAGGACTCGGATCTGAACTGAACTCAAGGTCTGGGTATATATGCAGCACCGTGATGGAAGGGAATCTGAACATGCTTGAAGACGAGAAAGTCAGGCCTGTTCTCTAGGCCTGAATGCAAGCCTAAGAGCTGGAAAACATACTCCTTATATCCAGTTTAAAGATAGCATTTATACTTCCATACACACAGTCAGACCGTATTTGGTTGGGTGTGGTTATTCATATTATTTCTTGTTTTATTCATTTATTTACCATTTATTTCATTGACGCTGATGAACCCTCTACCATTTATTACATTGTTTACATCCTATCACAGCATCCAGATTTGTAAATATGTTCTCTATCATGCCTGACACCCAGGACTCTCACAGAAAAGAAAAACATGTGTCACACTTGGCTTCTTACTCCAACATTAAATTTTTGGCAGTGCTGGGATGTGAACTCAGGGTTTAGCAAGCCCGATTCCTGAATGGATGAGTGTGAGCATTGCAGCCTCTAGCCAATGAAGCTGTCAGGTGGTTCCCAGGTGCTGAGATCCAGCTCCAGGTTTGGCCAAAACAGTGATATAGGCAGAGAGTGGTATACAAATAAACATATATTAGTAAGGAGTGCCAGAGTCATCTATCTATGATTGAATGACACCTAAGACATTCCTACCAACTCTTAGGCATTTATTATACCGCCATTGAAGGAATATTATTCTTGTCATGCCTAATAACCTATTAATTAAGATCAATCAGTGCCCTAGGATTATTGCATACAATTTTAGACTAGACCGAAACATGAACTACTCTTTCAATTGGTATTCCTATGCATAGGAACGAGTCTCTTGTGATCTCCTGCCATTGGTAGGTGTCAGTACTGGGATTTGTACCTGGGGCTTATGTTCTCAGGTTGGCCTATGGATTCCCTGATAGCACGCCAGCCTTCAGATATGGCAGGTCAGGTCCACTTTGCAGCCATGTTATTCAGACACAGGATGGCCACTGTGCAAAGAAAAAAATAGAAAACCCTCAGCCTTCTGCAGGTTGCCACTTTTTCTGCTATGCTACTTTTTTTTTCTTCCTGAAAGCCCTTTGGGCCAAGGATCCCTAGATTGGCTATGGGTCCGAAGGTGCCCCACCCTAGGGCGATTGAAGCTGTGGCAGAGTTGCCATGACCTGAGTTGAAGCCCCATGTTGGCAAAATACAGAATAAGTAAAAATATTAATTAATTATTTAAATAAATTAAAAAAGAAATAAAGCTCCCTTGTTTTGAATTTCTACCAGTTTTCTTTCCTAGCTTGGGATTTGAACTCAGGGTCTTGGTAAATATGTACCAATGTCAGGGAAAGTGCAGATTTTCCACTACTTGAGTTCAAACCCCATGCAAATCCAAAAATAAAAATTAAGTCACTGAACTAGGGAGGGGGAGTAGTTGTGGAGATGGGAGGGAAGGAATGGTAGGGGGAAAACAAAGGAAGAGGCAGCAATGCTCAATAGGAAATGTACTCATTGCCATGCTCATTTAAAACTGTAACCCCTCTGTACAACATTTTTACAATGAAAAATGAAAAAAGTAACGCTCAGACAAGCATTTTGGGGTTAAGAGAAAGGTGTCTGATAGATGTACAAAATTCTACACTGCTTTTATTTAATGTTCAATATGTAACTGAATAAACAAAACTACTTCCATGAAAAAATTAAGTCACTGTCTTGGAACTGGGGCCAGTATTTCCATCATTGCTGAGATTTGATCTCACCATCCAGGTAACTCTTTTGCATCATGGGAGAGAAGGCAAAGCTCACTGTCCTTGAGGAAAAGAAATTCAGGATAGAGTTGCCAGCTTCTGAATGAAGGCCCTGCAATGGAAAAATATTTCTATATATGTGTAATATATGATATATATTTACATATGTCTGTTTATTACATATTATAATTTTTATTATTGATTTTGTATTTATTTTATTATAATTTTTATTATTGATTTTGTATTTAGTTTATTTCTTACATTTCATTTACTTATTGTTTATTGTATTTAGTATTATACACATAATATTTAGTACATGTTGTACATTTATTACAAATTTATACACAATAATTTAGGACATTGACTCGTTTTTCATTAATATTTTATTAAATGTTGAAACATGATACATGATTAAATGGAAGCATTTGTCACAGTCTTCACATGTTTAGGGTCTCTCCCAAGTATGAACTTTGTGTTCTTTATCTTTAGAACCTTTCTATAGGAATTTCTTTAGATAATTTTTACTCAGAAGCCTTTTCTTGGGGATAGGCAAGTTGAGGGATAAAATTGTAAGGGTGGGGCTAGAAATGTGGCTTAGTGATAGAGAGCTGGCTCAGCATGCACGAATGGCAAGGTTTGAATCCTTAGTGCCACATACTCAGAAATAGCCAGAAGCTGTGGAGTGGCTCAAGTGGTATAGCGTTAGGCTTGAGAAAAAGGAGCTCAGAGACAGTACCCAGTCCCTTAGTTCAAGCCTCAGGTCTGGCAGAAACAGCAGGCCAGATGCCTGTGTCTCACAACAGTAACTTTATATTCTCAGGAGGCTGAGATCTGAAGATAACAGTTCAAAGACAGCCTAGGCAAGGAAAACCTGTTAGACTCTTATCTCCAATGAACCACAAAAAGACCACATGTGGTGCTGTGGGTCAAGTGGTAGAGTGTTCACTTTGAGCTGAAGGGCTCAGTGACAGAAACCAGGTTTCAGTTTGAGACGCAAAACTGGAAAAAAAAGTGAAGGTTAAGCAAATTACTTTTCCTATTTGTTAATTAGGAGAACATTCTCTGGCAAAATGAATGTTCATGTACACCAGAATTGGAGTTAGAGCTCAAGGTTCAAGTGTAGTCCATCCATATACATAGCCTCTCAGACTCTAGCATTATAACCTTGTGTCTGCAAGGTCCAGTGTTGAAAGGCCTAATATGCTGCCCAAGCCCTTTGTGATAAGCAGTTGACTTGTAATGCCAATGTTATTACAGTTCTGAACCTAGCAGAACACCAGTAGCTCATGCCCATCACCTTAGCTCAGGAGGCTGAAGTCTGAAGATCACAGGATGAAGCCAGCCAGGGCTGGAACATCTATGACACTCTGACTTCTATTGCTGACAGGTCAGATATTCAAGAGCTTCCTGTGTTTCCCTTGGTAATGGGAAGTTACTTGCACTCTAAATCTTCTTAGAGTTCTTGACTTATAAAAGCAGGCAAGAAACATCATTGACCAATCCTGGGTTCACATGAAGTTCTCAGCTTCTAAGCCCTAGCCCGGTTAGCAGGAAGAACTCCAGTGTAACAATATTTGAAGGCAGAAAACAGTTTCAAAAGCCAGACTAGGCGAGGAGACCTAGGCCTACAGTATTAGGAGGCAGAATTTACAGACTCAAAAGGTAAGTGAGCTGCAAAACCACTTCATTCATTCCAGACACCGCCACCAATGAGGGTTAGCCTGAAACATTTGTCAGAGTTACAAAAGGATCAGGCTTTTCTCAGCCTCTTCAAACAATGACTAATTAAACTTCCTCCCTTAGGTGAAGGGAACCCCAGGCTATCTTTAGGTTAACAATAGAAAGCCTTGCTCTTTGGTCTTGAGGAGTGGGTTTTTTTTTTTATTGTGAAAATACTGTAAGAGGAGTTACAATTACATGGGCAAGATAGTGAGAACATTTCTTATCAAGCATTGTAGCCTCCTCCTTTGTTTACCCTTCCCATTCCTTCCCATCCTCCCTCCCCCCACCCAACTCTCCCACCCCAAGTTGTAAAAGTTCGTTTTGGACATGACAACTTGTATTTCTCATTGTTGCAACAGGTCCACCTGTACCTTATTTAAACGACTTGTTTTTCCCCTTCCCCTCCACAAATTATACCGACATCAAATACAGTGAAAGCAGGGGTTATACTGTGGGGGAGGGACATACAAAGCAACAAAAATAGTCTTATAATTGCATTAGAAACAAATGTATGAAAGAAAAATAACATTTAAAATACATATCTTAGGGTTCATTTTCCTAACATCACCTTATCTGACCTTTTCTGCTTGTCTCATACATATACTAGATATTGCAAATAAGGGAAATCATGGGACTATGTTTTTTTGGGCTTGGCTTACTTCACTTAATATATTTTTTTCCAAGTCTTTCCATTTCCTAACAAATGGGGCAATGCCATTCTTTCTGATGAAGGAATAGAATTCCATTGTGTAAAATGTACCATATTTTCTTGATCCATTCATCTACTGAGGGGCATCTGGGTTGGATCCAGATCTTAGTTATGGTAAATAATGCTGCAATATGCTGACATAAAGGAGATACAAATAGGGAAAGAATAAATATAACTCTCCTTTTTTGCAGATGACATGATCTTGTATTTAAAGAATCCCACGGACTCCCCTCCCAAATTACTCAAGCTGATTCAAAACTTTGGCAAAGTAGCAGGGTATAAAATTAACCCCCCAAAATCAATGGCTTTTCTGTTTGCCAACAATGAGAAAAGTGTGGC
Source organism: Dipodomys merriami (assembly GCF_024711535.1). Lineage (NCBI taxonomy): Eukaryota > Metazoa > Chordata > Mammalia > Rodentia > Heteromyidae > Dipodomys > Dipodomys merriami. Next base: position 2,163,500 of record NW_027203271.1, on the reverse strand, counting down.
TGAAATTAGGAAAGTAACTCCATTTGTAATAGCCACACAAAAAATAAAATACCTAGGAATTAACTTAACCAAAGAAGTGAAGGACATCTATGATGAAAACTTTAAAAACTTGAAACAGGAAATCAAAACAGAACTTAGAAAATAGGAAAACCTCCCATGCTCCTGGAATGGAAAGATCAACATCGTGAAAATGGCAATACTTCCCAAGGCTATCTACAAATTCAATGCGATACCTATCAAAATTCCAACCTCATTCTTCAAGGAAATAGAAGAGGCAATCCAAAAATTCATATGGAACAATTAAAGACCCCGAATAGCAAAAACGCTCCTCAACGGAATGAACACTGCTGGAGGAATATCAATACCAAATTTCAAACTCAACTATAAAGCCATAGTAATCAAAACAGCTTGGTACTGGCATAAGAACAGACCTCAGGACCAATGGAATAGAATTGAAAACCCAGAAATGAACCTACAGACCTATAGCCATCTAAGCTTTGATAAGGGAGCTAAAAAAATAGAATGGAAGAAAGACAGCCTCTTCAGTAAATGGTGCTTGCAAAATTGATTCACTACTTGTAGAAAACTAAAGCTAGATCCTTATGTATCACCCTGCACCAGAATCAACTCCAAATAGATCCAAGACCTCGTGGTCAAAGCAGACACTTGGAAAACATTACAGGATGGAATAGTAGAATCCCTAGGTCTCCTTGGCGCAGGCTGAAATTTTCTTAATAGAGACCCAGAAACACAACAAATCAAAGAAAGGTTGGACAAATGGGATTGCATGAAGTTTCAGAGCTTCTGCATGACAAAGGACATAGCTAGCAAGATCAAGAGAAAGCCCACGGTTTGGGAGGAGATCTTCACTAGCCATACAATGGACAAGGGTCTCATATCTAAAATATACTTGGAACTCAAAAAATTAAATCCCCCAACAACAAATGCTCAAAGAAACAACTGCCCAATAAATAAGTGGGCTAATGACTTAAAGAGCAACTTCTCTGAAGAAGAAAAAAGGATGGCCAATAAACACATGAAGAAATGCTCAAACTCCGTAGCCATAAAAGAAATGCAAATCAAAACAATATTGAGATACCACCTCATCCCAATTAGAGTGGCAAAAATCAAGAACTCTAACAGCAACAGATGCTGGAGGAGATGTGGACAGAAGGGAACATTGCTTCATTGCTGTTTGGACTGTAAACTTGTTCAACCACTTTGGAAAGTAGTATGGAGGTTCCTCAAAATACTCCACATACAGCTCCCCTATGACCCACCAATCCCACTTTTGGTCATTTATCCAAATGTTTCCAAACCAGACCACACTAAAGCTACCAGCACAAGTACATTTATTGCAGCATTATTTACCATAGCTAAGATCTGGAGTGGGTTTTTGACTCTCCATCTGTCAGATTTGAAGGTCCTTCTTCGACCTTTGCCAGTCCATTCTCCTTCCTTCATTCTCCACATCATTAATGAAAATCCCCAGTCCAAGGAAAGGAAGAGCCCTTTCTCTTCTGGCTCCAAGCACCTGAGTTTGAACCTGGCTCTGCTCTCTTGACTCTGGGGCCCTCGGCTGCCTGAGAAGTGTGAAAGATACAGTCTTCCTGTTCTGTGGTTGTGTGAAGACCATGTTGGTGTCCTGGCACACTGCAGAAGACCTCATGACTGGGAAGTCTTCCCCTCTTTCCTCCTGAAATCCAAGTCCAATTCTGGCTTTTTCTTGAATGTGCTACTGAGGAATCAAACTCATCCTAGACAAGCACTCTCTCACTAATCCACATTCCCAGCCCCCTCATCTTTTTCCTAATGGTAGTTTTTACATAATTATTCTACCATTTTATGTCCCCAATTTTAATTTTCTGAATACTGGTTACTTCTAAGAAACCTGATTTTCTCTTCCCCTGCCTGGTTTGTGACTGTTCTTGCATTGGCCTCATAATAAAATGTAAATAAAGGCTACTGAGGGTGACCTGCTTTAGGCAGATGGCTGCACAGATCGTTGTGTATGTCTGTCTGTTTCCACTCCTGGACCTTGAACTCAGGATCTGGGCACAGTCCATGAGCTGCTTTACTTAAGGCTAGCCCTCCAACACTGGAGTCATATGCCTATACTTCTGGATTTGTTGGCCCTGAAGTTGGACAGGCCGCTCAAGGACTTTTCTGCCTAGGGTGACTTTGACCATGATCCTCCTATCACGACCTTGTAAGTATCAAGGAGGACTTCTGAGGGTCACTGGTGCCTGCCTAATCATTGTTCTTGTTATTCTTGAACACACCAGTGAGTTCCCTATCCTCGGGTGGGAGCTGGAGCCCACAGTTTGAATCCTGGTCCTGCCACCTCCAAATGGCAGGAGATTCCAAGAAACTCATTCCTATCCATATGAATACCAATGGAATGTGATGTATGTCATGTTTGAATGGGAAGTTCTTAAATGATTCTAGGATAAAATTGTAAACAATTAGGTTATAATACACTGATCAATTTTAATTATTACTTTATGAAACATTTAAACAATCACATTCATTAAATGGAGGCATAATGAAATACCTCAGATTTGGGTGTCACATAATATAGAGGTGCCATTTTTTCCGCCAGGACTTTCTTTAGTTAATTGTTATATCCCATTTTCTGAATGTAATTTGGTATGTGAAACGAGGATGTATTATAAATCAATTATTCAAACAGTTTTATCAGAAATATTTGTAGCGAAACATAGAGATAAATCCAAGTTATATATATTTTGAAGACAGTGCTTGGTTAGTTCTCTTCTCATATTCCACATTCCATTCATGAGAATAATACACATTGTAAGGTAATGCTTAGAATGTTTTGGTGAAATAGGTTGACTTTAAACCAGTGAGTTACTCTATGATGCATTTTGTTTACTTTATATCCATAAAAGCTAAATTCTCACTTTATCGTTTTCCTTAGGCTTTATACTCAGATTTAATCTCTGATGGGTGACAAATAAAGATATAAACATTTTTTAACAGTGGCTAAATTTAGACTGAGGAATCTGGGTACAATGTAACTCATGCAGATAGACCTTATAAGTCATGAGACCCTGGTATTAAAATGTTAACCAATGCTTACTGGTGTCATGCTTATGAGATTTTGTGTTTTATAAACAGTGGTTATAAGAATGTTTTTGGAATCAAAATCATTTAATGGGTTAGGAACAGAAGAGAGACATTATACACAGAATAAAATTTAAGGAGGCATTCAAAATTAGTTACCAAGATATACATCACGTAACACAATATTTTGAAAATGCAAACTAAAGGAAATAATTTATGAAAAACATCAACATTTACAATAAATACAGAATCACTATGACTGATTTTTCTCTTATCCCAGTTGCAATATGGATTACATAATGACTTTTCTCGTGATATGTTTAGTTAAGTCTTGATATTTTGTTGGAGAAGATATGTTCTTTCATATATTCATTTGTCAGATCAAAAAGGAAATGAATTCCATGCCAGAGTCAACATCCATTATAATCTTACAGATGTATCCTGCTACTTTGCCAAAGTTTCAAATCAGCTTGAGTAACTGGGGTCTTTTTTTGCGTCTAAATAAATACGTATGCAATTTTGTCAGTACTAGAAAGCCATTTGTTAAGCTATTATTTTCCAGAAACTACTTCTCTCTTTTCATGAGATTTTAAATTTCATTTATATCATGTGTTGATGTTCTCCTTTAGATAACCCACATTCAATCTTCTACAAAGTGTAATTTGGAATAGTTTAAAGTATATACACTCTTGTACACTGCTCAGATTCTATTAGTTCCATATTTTTTCTTGTTAAATCAGTAGGAATTAGTTCTCAACATGGATAATATTAGACTTATTCATTGCTTGTCTGAATTTTTTAAGTATGTCTTGATTTTGTTATTTTATTCTTTTAAATATGTGCAGATCTCACTACACATAAAGTCACATTAGTTTTAAACAATTTGATCCATTCAAGGTGTTTGCTACATTAGGTTCATCTAGATGAATTTAATTACAAATTAACACAACCTTACTTCTGAGATACAATTTTCTTTATGGCTCTACTCCAAGTTAACATGTATTTGAGGTTTTTGTGCTTAAAAAATCTGGGCAAAACATGTTTTTGTTCCTGGGGGAGTTCTACTTTGTTGGTTGTTTTTCCAGTTGTGGTGACTTCAACATATGTGTGTGTGTTATTTAAATTGTTTTGTGTCAATATTTTGTTTCACATAACAGAAATTACAAAAATAGTCAGTGATTTAGAACTTTTCCAAATAGATTCTAAGAGAAACACTTGAAATTTTGTGACAACTGGGAATGGGCAGGTCTTCATAGTGGAGGGGATAGCAGAATAACAGACATTGTTTGACATGATTTTAATTCTTCCTCCTCTTGTCTCATTATTTACAATGGTATTACTTCAAATACTTTAGTGGAAAGAAAATGTTTTGTCTGTATGAACTCAGAATTTTTGATTCAGTTCGGACACATTACATATTTACATTTCATTATAATGCTAAAATAGCATCTACTAATTTATACGAACTGTCCAAACTATATTCACTTCACACTATATGTAATATAGAGTGTAATAATAATGATGAGTAATATAGTATGTAATAATTGCCTTTGGGGAAAGTCAATTACATTGGTTTTGTCAGATAGTGAGTAATATTAACAGTTATATTTGATTCTGTTAAAAAAATACAAGTTACACCTAAAAATTACTTACAGTTATAAATTAATGCTGAAAAATAACATTGTTTATTAGAAAAAGACAGAAGGTTCAATTAGCTTGCTTTTTTTAAACTTGTCTTGAATCTGGGCTTCGGTGGCTCATGCTGAAATAATAGCTAACCAAAAGTCTGAGATCTGAGGATAGTGGTTCAAAGCCAGCCTGGGTAGAAAAGTTTTAGCACCAAAGACTCTTAGCACCAATATATCTCTTGCAAACTAGAAACGGCACTGTGTCTCAAGTGGTACAGTGTTATTCTTGAGCTAAAGGGCACAGGGAGAGTGCCCAGGCCCAATGTTAAAGCCCCACGATATGCAAAAAAAATTGGCATGGATTTTTATTTATTATTTCATGAATTTTAATGTGAAAATACGTACTGAGGGTTTACAATTGCATGAATAAAGTAATGAGTACATTTCTTATCAAGCATTGTTGCCTCCTCCCTTGTTTCCCCATCCCTTCCCATCTCCCTTTCTGCCCCCCCCCCGTCCCCCTGGGCCTAAGTTGTAAAGTTCGATTTTCAACATAACGTCTTGTATATGTCATTGTTGCAATGGGTTCACATGAATCCCAATTTGTTTTTTCCTTCCCCTCCCCAAATTATATCAACATCAAATACAGTGAAAATAGAGGTTATTTCGTGGGGGAGAGACATAAAAAGCAACAAAGAAATCATCTTGTAATATGGTAGAAACAACAGCAAGAAAGAAAAAGCATTTGAGTCCTTATCTTGGTGTTCATTTCACCTAACATCAACTTGTCTGACAGTTTGTGTTTATCTCCGACATATACTAGCTATTGCAAATAAGGGAAACCATGGAAGCTATGTTTCTTTTGGGCTTGATCACTTTACTTAATATAATTTTTTCCAAGTATTTCCATTTCCTAACAAATGGGGCAATGCCATTTTTTCTGATGGAGGAATAGAATTCAATTATGTATATATAACAGATTTTTTTTACTGTAAGAGTACCGTACAGAGGAGTTACAATTACATGGACAAGATAACAAGTACATTTCTTATCAAGCATTGTTGCCATATTTTATTCATCTACTGAGGGGCATCTGGTTTGGTTCCATATCTTAGGTATGGTAAATAATACTGCAATAACATAGTGGTGCTGGTAGCTATAGTGTGGGTTTGTTTTTGATCATTTGGGTAAATGTCCAAAAGTGGTTTTGCTGTGTCATAGGGGAGCTCTATATGGAGTCTTTTGAGGAACCTCCATACTACGTTCCAGCATGGTTGAACAAGATTACAGTCCCACCGACATCCTGTCCAGCTTTTCTTGTTATTATAGCTCTGCATTATAGCCATTCTAACTGGGGTAAGGTGGTATCTCAGTGTAATTTAGATTTGCATTTCTTTTATACCTAGAAAGGTTGAGCATTTCTTCATGTATCTATTGGCTATCCTTCTTTCCTCCAGAGAAGATTCTCTTTAGTCTTTACCACTTATTTATTGGGCAGTTGCTTCTTTGAGGATTTGTTGTTGGGGGATTCAATTTTTCGTGTTCCAGGTATATTTTAGATATGAGACCCTTGTCCGTTGTATGGCTAGTGAAGATCTTCTCCCAATCCATAGGCTTTCTATTGATCTTGCTAGCTATGTGCTTTGCCATGCAGAAGCTCTGCAATTTCATGCAATTCCATTTGTCCAACCTTTCTTTGATCTGTTGTGTTTCTGGGTCTCTATTAAGAAAATTTCAGCCTGTGCCAAGGACACATAGGTTATCACCTAGTTTGTCCTACAATGTTTTCAGCGTGTCTGCTTTGACTCTGAGGTCTTTCATTAATTTGGAGTTGATTCTTTTTTTAATTTTTATTGATTTTATTGTGAAAATACTGTACAGAGTGGTTTCAATTACATGGGCAAAATAATGAGTACATTTCTTATCAAGCATTGTAGCCTCCTCCTTTGTTTCCCCCTCAGGGTTATATATATGGATCTAGCTTTAGTTTTCTACAAGTGATTATCCAGTTTTGTCAGCACCATTTAGAGAAGAAGCTTTTTTTCCATTCTATTTCTTAGTTCCCTTATCGAAGATTAGGTGGCTATAGGTCTGTGGGTTCATTTCTTGGTTTTCGATTCTATTCCATTGGTCCTGAAATCTGTTCTTGTGCCAGTACCAAGCTGTTTTGATTACTATGGCTTTATAGTAGAGTTTGAAATTTGGTATTGATATTCCTCTAGCACTATTCTTTCTGTTGAACATTTTTGCTCTTCAGAGTCTTTTATTGTACCTTATGAATTTTTGGAATTCCTCTTCTATTTTCTTGAGGAATGAGTTTGTAATATTGATAAGCATCACATTGAATTTTTAGATAGCCTAGGGAAGTATTGCCATTTTCACTATTTGATTCTTCAAATCCAGGAGCAAGGGAGTTTTTTCCATTTTCTACGTTCCGTTTTTATTTCCTTTTTCAGGTTTTTAAAGTTTGCATCGTAAAGATCCCTCACTTCTTTGATTAAGTTAATACCTAGGTATTTTATTTTTTATGGGCTATTATGAATGGAGTTGCTTTCCTGATTTCAGCCATGCTTTCTCATTGTTGGCACACAAAAAATCCATTGATTTTTGAGAGTTACTTTTTCCCTTGTTACTTTGCCAACGTTTTGAATCAGCATGAATAATTTCGGAGTGGAGTCGGTGGGATTATTTAAATACAACATCATGTCATCTGCATATAGGGAGAGTTTTATATCATCTTTCCCTATTTGGATCCCTTTTATGTTTGCATCTTGTCTTTTGCTGTAGCTAGCCATTCTAATACTAAACTGAAGAGAAGTGGAGAGAGTGAAAATCCTTGTCTCGTTCCTGAGTTAAGAAGAAATGGCTTTCGTTTTTCACCATTAAGTGCAATGCTGGCTGTAGGTTTGTCATATACAGCCTTTATTGTATTGAGGAATTTTGCCTAGATTCATAGTTTTTACAGAGCTTTTATCACAAATGGTGTTGAGTTCTAATTTTATTCCCTTGGATACTGTTTCTTGGCTCTTATTGTGGTCTTGTTGGTTTTCTATGTGTAGGATATTTTTGTCTTTTGTAGGGCTGATTTGGTGGAGATACATTGTTTCAATGTTTCTTTGCTATGGAAAGTTTTTATTCGACCTTCGGTTATGAAGGATAGTTTAGCTGGGTACAGTATTCTTGGTTGATAGTTGTTTGTCTTTAGTGCATGGCATACACCATTCCAGGATCTCCTTGCTTTAATCGGCCCTGCTGAGAAATCGGATGATTCTAATTGGTTTCTGTTTATAGGTGATTATTCTTTTCTCCTTGAGATCTTTAAGGCTCCATTCCTTCGTCTGAATTGATCCTGTGCAGATTATAATTTGACAGTGGGATATCTTGTTCTGGTCTGGTCTCTTTGGGGTTCTATAAGCTTCTTATGTCTGAATAGGCCTATCTTTTTGTATGTTTGGGAAATTCTCTGCTAGGTTTCTGTTAAATAAATTTTCTGGACCATTAACTTCTTTTTCTAGGTGCTCCTCTACACCCATTATCCTCAGATTAGGCCTTCGGATGGTGTCTTCCAAGTGTTGAATAGATCTATCATATTTTTTGGATTTGTCTTGCATAGTTTTATGTTTTTTTCTCTATAATATATAGGCTGTCTTCAATCCCCGAGATTCGATCTTCAGCATGGTCTAACCTACTGTCAAGACTTTCTACTTTGTTTTATTTCTTTTTCTTCTAATTGGTCTGCTTTATGGCTTCAAAATCTTTGTTAGAGCTTTGTTTTAGATCTTGTATGAAATCTTTACTTCCTTAATTTTGTGTTCAGTTTCTCAAATCACTTAGTTGATTGGTTATGGTTTCCCTGGACACCCATTCTTTCTGTAGGGCTCCATTCAGCATTCCATTTGTGGTGTCCCTGACTTCCTTCAGCATTCTGACTATGGATTCCATGAATGCCTCTATTGATCTTTGTCTAGTCTCATACTGTTCTCATAATTCCTGTATTACTCTTTGATTAGTTTCATCACGTTCACACAATTCCAGTAATTCTCTATGTCTCTGCTCCCCCTGCTCATGCATTTCCTGTATTTATCTTTGACTCTTCTCAACCTGCTTATGCAATTATGCATTAACCTTTAAGTAGCTTCATAATGCTTACAAGATTCCTGAATTAATCTTTGGTTTGCCTTCTCTCGCTACCTAGTTAGCACTAATTGACACTTAGTAAGTCTTATCCTTAATAGTCCATCTTGCAGCCTTCTCTGTATATTTGTCCACTACCTATTCCACTTGAGACTGATGGATCCAATGCTGTTTTCCTGCTAATTCAATGGGCGACCGTGAAGTTAGCACCACCAATTAAGGTACTTGCCACTTCGGTTCCAATTTAGGAGCATGATGAATTTTTACCCACACCAGCTGTCAAGGCAAGAAAAAGTGGGTGGAGTTTCTTATTTTCTTTTTTCAACTCCATATCTTAGTTTATTTCACTTACCTGGGGTCTAGTTTTTAATTTATTTCTGAAGTGAGATTTGCTATAGAATAAACTAAACTACTCTCCTCAAAGAAATTTTCCTTCCAACTGGATTTAATTTCTTATTTTATAATTGAATTTTTTATTTTCATCCTAATGTTTATTTTTAAACACTTATTATTATTATCTTTAAATAGTTGTACAAAGAAGTTCCCAATCTACAAAACAGTACACAAATACAAGGTGTCTTACAACATTGTCACCCATTCCTCTTAACCCTTCCATTCTCACACTTTTTTGTAAACATTGAGATAGGTGATTACATATATTTCACATATTTCACAGTATTTTGGAATTGTGATACTTAGTTAAAGTCACAAACACATTTTAACCTTGACAAGGAAATTATTGTTATCATATTCCAAAGTTTGTTAATTCTATGAGCTTTAACAATCCAAATTATTTTTCCTACCTCAGGTGATATTTACATTTTTTTTCCTTTTGCTTAATGTAGGCTATTCCCTCTTGCCCTCTTTCCCTCTCATTCATCTCTTCTCATCACTGTGTTTGGGTTGCTTAGTTATTTTTCTTCTATGTCCAGCGCAGCTGATGGACCCCTTTGTTGTATGTTGTTCCATTTTCCACTTATTGTGTTCCTCCTCCTGGCTTCCCTGCATTGCGTGCATATTTCTGAAGTCTACATAGTCAAGAATATGGAGTCATTAATGATGATACAACAAAATGAGTGGCTGTCCATTGTTTCTCGAGTCCTGTTTATTTTGTCATACCTTCCTGCATTTTGGCTTTAGCATCCACATATCAGGTAGACCCTTTGCCGTTTGTCCCATTGTTCTTGGCTTACCTCACTCAAATAATTTGGTCTAGTTCCATCCATTTCCCTGCAAATACCTTCATTTTGTCCTTTCTAATGTCTACATGGTATTCCATTGTACATAGGTTCCACACTTTTAGGATCCACTTATCAGTTGTGGCTTATCTGAGTTGTTTCCAAATCTTGGCTATTGTAAACAGTGCTGCAATAATCATAGAGGTGTGTATGTCTCTGTAGACTGGTTCCTGTTGTTCAGAGTAGATGCCTAGGAGTGGTATGGCCAGTTCATAGGATAGGTCGATATTTAGCTTTCGTAAGTACCTCCAGACTGCTTTCCAAAGTGGTGGGATTAGTATACATTCCCACTTGCACTGCAGTAATGTTTCTTTCTTTGTATTCCTTCCAGCATTTGTCATTGGCTTAATTTAGGATGTGGGTCATTCTGATTGGGGTAAGGTGGTATCTCAGAGTTGTGTTTATTTGCATTTCCCTTACAGCCAGGGTGATGAACATTTCTTCATGTATTTCTTTGCCGTTTTTATCTCTTCTTCTAATAAGTCTGTCTTTAGCTTCCTTGACCATTTCAAGATTGGTTTGTTAGGTTTGTGAAAGGTTAGTTTCTTGACTTCACCATATATAATATATTGGATATTATAATATAATGGATATTAGATGCTTGTCTGTTTTATTGCTGGTAAATATTTTTTCCCATTATATACCAATTCCTGGTTATCTCTATGATTCTTCTTTTTTAGGCTTTTATAGTTTTCATGAAACAGACCTTCTATATCTTTAGTTAGGTTAATTCCTAGACTCTTTTTATTTTGAGGTTATTGTGAATGGTGTTGTTTCTTTGATTTCCCTTTCTATTTGTACATTGTTACTATACAGAAAGGCGATTGATTTCTGTGGGTTAATTTTGTATCCTGCTACTTTGCCAAATTGGTTTATAAGTTCTAAGAGTTTGGGGATGGATCTTTAGGGAACGGTTATTTATAAAATAATGCCATCTGCAAAAAGAGATAATTTATCTTCTTTTCCTATGTGGATCCGTTTAATGTCTTTCTCTTGCTTTATTGCTCTGTCTAAGAATTTCAGAACTATAATGAAGAAGCGTAGATAGAGTGGGCATCCTTGCCTTGTTCCTGTTTTAGGGGAATTAGTTGTAGTTTTTTCCCTATTAAAGTATAATATTGGCCTTTGATGTGCCATGTAAGGCTTTTTATTATGTTATGAAATGTTCATTCTATTCCTATGTTTTCCATCGAGTTTAACATAAATGAGTGCTGAATTTTATCAAAAGCCTTTTCTGCATCAATGGAAATAATCATGTGGTTCTTGACCTTGGATCTGTTGATGTGATGGATTAGATTTATTGACTTACATATGTTAAACCATCCCTGCATCTCTGGAATGAAACCCAGTTGGTCATAATGTATGATTTTTTTGAAATGTTTCTGGATTCTGTTGGCCGCAATTTTATTGAGGAGCTTTGTATCTGTCTTAATCAAACAGATTGGTGTGTAGTTCTTTTTTTGTTGGGTCTTTGCCTTGTTTGGAGATGAATGTGATATTGGCTTCATAGAATGAGTTTGGGATTACACCCTCTGTTTCTATTTCCCTGAAGAGCTTGAGGTCTTATAGAATTCTGTAGTGAATCCATCAGTTCCTGGGCTTTTCATTTTGGAAGATTTTGTAGGTAATTAACATGTTGAATTGATTTCTTTCTTCTTGCTTCTGTTTGGGCAATTTGTATGTCTTATTTTTCAGTCAGAAAAAAAGTTTATTTACTGAACTGCTGCCCACACCATGTATGGTGGAGAAGCATGGCTTAAAACGAAGGGGGCGACCCACCTCTGGGCCAGAACTTATCTAGGCTAGGGAAAGGAAGAAGTTGGCCAGTTGGGGAAAAGTGTGGCCACACTGGATCTCAATGTGACCTCAGGGTCTGGGACCCTCCTAAGGTGAGATGGGAGGCTTGTGACCAGAGGTGGCCCAGGTTGTGATCTAGCAGGAGGAGAAGTTGACTGCTTCCCGGTCTGGTAGTTACCTATGTAACAGATATTGGGGGGAAACTTAGCCAAGAAGGAGGGAGGTGTTCCTGTTCAGACCTTACATTCCAGCCTTTTGATAATTATGAAAAAAATTCTTTCTGGCTATTTCGTGTTTGCAAGGGGTATCAACAGTAGGGGTAAAAGGTTGAAATGATATGCCCTCTGAGAGAAGGCAGCAGGCAACAACTGTCACTTGGGCAATGAGTCCTTTGATGAAGTCTGGAGGAGGCAAGTCTCTTGGACGAAGTATGGAGAAGTCTCACGAGGCATTAAGGGACTGAAAAAATACTAGAGAACAAATAAATGGCAAGAGGAAGGACTTGGGGCTGAAAATGTTGGTAGAAATATCCCTAGCTACTTCTGACATCTGGCTACTAGGTAGAGAAGAAGTCAAGTGACAAAGGCAAGAATATAAATTCCTGTCCAATTGAAAGGTAGACAGGTATGGACATTAGATGGGCAGTCTTCTTACTTCTATTGACTTCCCTGCTCTGGTTAATTTTGAAAGGGCAGGCACAAAGTGGCTGATGTGGTATCATTTCCTCTTACTCTTTTCCATGTTCCTTTGTTCTGCAGAATGGCTGATTCTATGTGTCATTGGTGGGATGGTTTGTCCCAGGTGGTATTCAAGGAGGTTTGAACTCAATTCTTGGGCACTATCCCTGAGCACTTCTGCTCAAGGATAGCACTCTACCACTTTGAGTTATAGAAACTCTTGCCGTGTTTTCTGGTTGAAGGTAAGAGGCTCAGTCCAAGCTTCCAGCCTGGCTCTTTGCAGGTTAGTTGGGAGATGAAGTCTTAGGGATTTTTCAGCCCGTACTGGATTTTAATTGCAATTTTGTCACGAAAATCCTTTGTTATTTCCAATTAAAGCAACAAGGAGATCAAATAGAATAAGTAGAGCTTACCTGGTCCTTATCAAGAATTGACCAAATATTTTTGCAATGACAAAACTTGTTAGATGGGAGAATCTGAACACAGATATGCCCAATATTTTAGAATCACAAAGTCAGTACTAGCCTAAACAACACAAAACAAAACAGGCAAAACTCAAATCCTAAAATTTTAGACAAGTTTCAGACATCTTTGCTAACAAAGCACATCAGATGGTTGGGCCTCCGTTACCAGAGTCTGTGAAAAGAGCAACTTTTTAGCAAGGCACATTTGAATAGATGGATGGAGGAGAAGAAAACTTGGTGGAAGTGTAAGGATTGGAGGGGGCAAATCCTTCAACCACCATTTGGCCAAAATGGCGAACTCAAGATGCCAAATTTCTAAAAAAAAAATGCAAAGAAAGCCTGAACAAAAATCAAGCCTAGTTTGGCTAGCCTTTTAGAGAGAACCTAGAATGGGTCTCCTGGATCCATCCCATGTCACGAGCTTCATGGCACAATACAAATAGTTGTAGAAAAGAAAGGGAGAGATAGAGTATGTTGGACATGATTAGCAGAGAGCAAAGAGATCCTGAAAGTGAACAGAGATCGGACCATTTACTATTGCAGAGGCAAGAATTGTCTAAATCTGAGAAAAGCATAAAAAATTACATGGTCTGGCTATCCAGGGAGTGCAAGAGTCATTTCAGAGGGGTTTCATGGCTCAGGCATGACTCGTAGCACCCCGTTAAATGTGTAGGAGAATCAGTCTTGTGAGTGAAGGAGAGTGACCAGGCTGAAGCAATGTCCCTACTTCCCCTAGAGCAGTCTACAGACAAATGGCCAAGATCCCATAACCAATCAATCTCGGGTTCGGAGGAGACCAGTCTTTCTGATAAAGGCTATAGGAACTCTCTAGCATGGTGTCACATCTGAACAGAGATTGAGCAACAGAGAGCCGTAGAAAGTAGTTTCACTCACCAGAGAAGAGAAGTGGTGTGGACGTGGATGTGAAGGCCAGCAATGGTATTGGTGAAAAGTCTTGTGTGGTGTCTCAAGGCAGTTTAGTTCACAGAAAAGGAGTGGTTAGGAATTTCTAACATTTCCAGCTCTATAACCCCATCTGAGTTATAGCATCATATGTAAGGAATATTAAATAGGTAGGTTTCATTCAGTAGCCTATGAATACGACACACTATTAAGGCAGGAAAAAGAAGTTTATTTACCGAACTGCTGCTCCAACCATATATGGTGGAGAAGCAGGGCCAAAAAGGAAAGGGGAGATAGCAATTTGTATTTCTGTAGAAATTCATCCATGTCTACTAGGTTTTCCTTCCTTTGTAAGTAGAGTCTGGAATTATTTGTTTATGATTGTTTGGATGTCTTGGATGTTTGTTGTAATTTTTCCTGTGGAATCTCTGATAATATTGATTTGGGTCTCCTCTCTTATTTTGTTAGTTTCTCTTGCCAGTGGTCTGTCACTCTTATTGATTTTTTTTATTAAAAACAGTTTTTTGTTTTATTAATTTTATTTATAATTTTCTCAGTCTCTATCTCATTAAATTTCAGCTCTTATTTCGGTTATCTCTTTCTGTCTAGCAACTTTAAGTTCAATTTTTTTCTTGTTTCTCTAGCAGTTTTAGTTGTGTCATAAGATTGTTTACTTGGTCTCAGTTTTCTTGATATGTGCACTGAGAGCAATACATTTGCCCCACAGGACTGCTTTTGCTGGGTCCCATAGGTTTCTTTGTGATGTTTCTTTATTTTCACTAAATTGTAGGAACTTTTTAATTTCTTCTTTAACTTCTTCTGTGACCCATGTATTGATCAACTTAGTGCAGTTTAATTTCCATGTGTTTAAGTTTTTTCTACTTTATGCCTTGTTATTGAGAACCAGTTTGATTCCACTATGGTCAGATATAATACAGGGTATAATGTCGATCCTCTTCTATTTGCTTAAGTTCCTTGTATGAACTATGAAATGATCTATTGTAGAAAAAGTGAAGGGGTCGGCAAGAGTTAGACCCTGCTGGTGTAAATGCCTGTAATTGTAGCTACTCAGGAGGCTCAGATCTGTGTATTCAGGTTCAAAGCCTGAAGAGGCAGGAAAATTCATGAGGCTTTTTCTGGGGTTTTTCAGCACCACACCCTGCGTCATGTCCGGGGTTGTTCACCACCTTTGCCAACATGGGCTGGGCTGGGATGCTTATGCAAGCCAGTATGGAGAGGCCCTCTACCCCACCAGGAGTGAGGTGTTAACCAGTGCTGTTGCCTCAAGCTGGGCTGGGCTGCTTATGTGGACCGGTATGGAGAGTCACAAACCGCCATGGGTCTGGAGTTGTTTACTGCAGCTGTCCCCATCCCAGTTATCACTGCCAACCCAGGCTGGTGTAGGCTGGTCCTGTGGGCTAGTGCCAAGATGCATTGTGCCCAGAGTCTGGGTGGTTTGCCACTACTGCCAGCTGCTGCTGCTGTTCCAGGTTAGGCTAGGCTGTTTACACCAGCAGAACAGAGGTGCCACACTGCGAGTCTAGGGTCATTTGCCACTGCTGACAGCTGCTGCTGCTACTGACTGGGTTGGAGTGCTTGCACCAGCCAGGCAGAGGCGCCCTGCCAGGGAGGGTGAGGGGAATCTTCATGCCGGCTCTTCTGAGATGTCAGTTTGTATTCTCTGGGTTGGCACTGGACCTGCGGCATCTTCTATGAGCCTTGGGATGTTTGTGGGTGTGTGGTCCTCGGAGGGTCCAGAGCCAGGCCACTTAAGCAACCGGGTACAAAGCTCCACCACTTAAGCTGCTCAGCGAGGAGCCCCATCACCAAAAAGGGTTGGGGAAAGGGTTTTCCCACTTTACTGTCTGTGTAGGGTTTTCCCTTTTCTTTTTTCACTTCCTGTATCTCTCTGAGTAATCGCCTTTTTTTTGTGGGTCACTTGCAGAAATGGAGCTTTGAAAACAAAACTCTGTATTTCGTTGGGGAGAGCTGTGGTGTTTCCCTGCTGTTCAATCGCCGTCTTGGCCCCTCCCATTCAGGTGGAGTTTTTCTTAGGTGGCCGGTGGGCCTTGGTTAACAAAGGATAGGTCCATAAAAGAATATGTTGTAAAGCCTGCAGATTGTAACTAGACATTTCTGTTAATATAGCCTTCCCAAATTTAGGAACCAAAGAGGGTGGTCCACCCTAAAGTATTTCAAAGGGATTAAATATTTTAACATAAGGGCTACATCTTGGTCAAAGGAGAGCAATGTGGAGGAGGCTCACCTGGCCATAGACAGACTCTGTATTTAATGTAGTTAGTTTCCTTTGAGGGCATATTCATTCTTTCTAATGCCTTGAACTCTGAGTTCTATAAATGGATTGTAACTTCCAATTTATTCCTAGAGTGTTAGTTAATAATTGAGAACTTGGGCCATGAATGCAGGGCCATTTTTGGACCCCACAGCTAAGGGTAAGCCAAATCAAGGGATTATTACATGCCTCAGCTCAGCCTGAAAATGTGTCCGCTATTACTAATAGATACCAATACCCATACTTTCCAGGCTTTACCTCTGTTAAGTCCACTTTCCCAAATTCATCATCTGAGGTTACTCACATATGAGTTCTTTCCATAGGTTCCAGCTTTTCAGCATTTGCCCATTGGAAATTACCTACATACCTTACAAAGTCAGGCTAAGGCCCCAATGGTTTTCAGAACATTTTTAGGTAGTGGCCTCGGGAAATTTACCAAGGTGCAAATATCTACACGTAAACTGTCTGAAAGCTTAATCACGTATGCATTTTTCACAAGTTCAGTGTCAACATTTGCACACTTATTACAACTGTTTTTGCTTCTTCCTTTAATTTTAACGACTAGTAGCTCTAGAGATCCCACTGGTTTTATAGAGTGATCTCAAAAGCTACCTGATCAGCTCAAATGTTTCCCTGTATCTTAGGGTCTCTAGTTTCTTTAACTCTTATACAGTACTCTGAACCTTGGAGACTTCTTCCATTTTATTCTCCTCCTCTTCTCTCAAACTTGTTTTCAAGATCCCACTCTCCTTCTCAATGTGCTCCTTAACCTGTAACTGTTTTGGCAGGGTCACAGGAGAGTTCCTTTGACTGGACAACTGTTGCTCCTTCTCACAACAACTTTGCTTCCTCTTCAGTTCCTCCCTTAAGTTCACAAAGGTGCTATTGCGAGGTAATTTTTCCCACCTCCACCTGTTCCATTGGGACACGATGCTTATGTATTACTTTTATGGTGAAGATCTCAGCAGTCTTCTGAGGCTTTTACTGTAGTAATTTCTCTTTCTGATTTTCCACTTCAGTGTATTTTTGTGACAGATCTTTCAACTGTTTGTTTAGCTCTTCTATTTTTCTTCTTAATGCTCTTTCCCTTTCCCCAGCATTCCCTATCAGAGCATGTAGTCCTTTAACTCTTTCTGAAGAGTAATAATCTCTTTCTTGAGCCTGATATTTTCCTGTTTACTTTACTTTGCCTCATCTTCTATGACACAGCACTTCCCTGTCTTCTCTGCTAACTACTTGTTCCTTCTTCCTCTAATGGTTTGAATTTCTGGTGACACTCTTCAAAGCTTATAATCGACATGTACTTCAGCCTAATACTTTCTTATATCAGGTCCAGCTCATTTTTCATGGTCATGATTTCTTAATGCTGCGTCAGAATCTCTTCTTGACCTCATTTGTGTTTAGCAAGGATGGCAGCATTGCTGACCTGTGCTTCTGTCAGCCTCTGATCTGTGATTCCCTAATTTGCCTCATGCTCACCGAGGCTACTGTACTTGAATTTCATTTGATTCTGAGTGTTTTCTAGGTTCCTTTTGAGGATTTTCTTATCATTTTTGACTCTCACAAGTTCCTAATTTATATCTTCAAATCTTTTCTTCACATCAAATAATTCTCTCTGTTTTCTCCAGTGTGCTCTTCTATGTGCTTTTAATCTCTTGATGGGTTTTGACTGGCACATATTGGTGATTCAGTCTTTTATAAGCCTGTCTTTTGAGATAGAAGTGTGTGAATATTTTCTTTGTCACATTTCTTCTTAAGTTCAGAGGCTGCTTTTAAATTGAACACAGTTGGAATTCAGAGCCCCATGCTCCTTTGCATATTTCTCAGAGATATGAACACATTTTCCAGATGGTTAATGTGATTACTTAACCTGTTATTTTCTGTCTTTCTCCTCCTTGGACATTCCTTTTCCCAATGGTCATTTTGCTTGCAATAAGCACACTGATCTAGTCCTAGAGGTTCCCTACTGCCAGTTGCAACTGAATTGTACTGTCTTTGCCAAGGATTTCTTCATCCTTATTCTGGTACTCCTACCAAAACTCAAACCCCGTTCTTAAACTCTTTTTTTCCAGGGTATCTCTGTTGTCAGACACCCAATGGGCAACCACTTCCAACTTAAAATACACCTTTTCCTCAAATCCTTCTAACTTTTGAAGGTTTCTTCTAATATCTGCGGCTGACTGGGTAACAAAGGTCATATTTAGGGCTCTTTGATTCTCCAGGGCTTCAAGATCTATAGGCTTATAGATCCTATAAGCTCTGGGAAAAGTTCCAGAAAAGCATTAAGGTGCTCACTCACTTTAGATTGATGACTTGGCTTTCTAGCTACTGCGGTATTCCTGCTAATCTAACCTGGCAATAATTGGTAAGCATTTCTATGCCTCGATCACTGTTAGTCTCAGCTTGGGTAAGTCTGGGGAACGACTTGCTCCAGTTGGTCTGCTTTAATAGTGGGCCTACTGTCTGGTCCTAGGACCAACTTCAAGTCACCGAGCAGGATTCAGTCACTTTTCTACCAGGTGAAAAGCACCTGTAAAATTTGCTGACACTTATTCCAGATGTGCTTGTTTATGAGAATTGTTGTCTCTAATGAGGTAATGAGCCCCTGGTTTTTTTTTTTTTTTTTCTGAAAAGGATGGATTTTTCGGTTTCCAGTTATACAGGTCACTAGTGGTAAAGGGACCATATATTAGAAAGGGAGCCTGCTCACCATGTCCTCCATATTCCTGTCTCAAGGGTAATAAGGCTAACATACCACATTGTACCACCTCAGGCTGGTACAAGTAACCACTTTTGGTATGGAATGACTTAATATTAGAGGTGCTGATGGCAAAGAATAGTTGAGAGAGTACATCAGTGCATCTTCCTCTGAGGGACTCTATAACACTGGGGGAGAATTTTTTGGATATGACAACTTTAGGCTTTGATCTCCCATCCTGAGAAAAGGACTAAACAGAAGTGCATACAGGACACTGAGAGAAGTATCAGCACACACACAGAGACCAATAGCCACGAAAACTTAACCCACATGTCCCACACTTTTCAATGTTGAACGCTACAGAAAGTCCCAGATGACAGACAGAACATCCCAGATTGCCTCTTGAGGAGGTCACAGATGACCTGGAGGGCGTCACATATGTCCTTCCTAGGAGGCCTTAGATGACCTCTCATGGAGGTTCCAAATGGCTTCCCAAAAAGTGTCAGATGACCTCCAAAGGAGGTCCCAGATGTCCTCTCAATGAGGCTGAGATTACCTCTCAAGTATCTCAGATGGCCACTCAAGTAGTCCACATATGAACTCCACAGGAGGTTCCAGATAACCCTGTTGAGAAAGCCACAGATGACTGCCAGAGAA
Source organism: Dipodomys merriami (assembly GCF_024711535.1). NCBI lineage: Eukaryota > Metazoa > Chordata > Mammalia > Rodentia > Heteromyidae > Dipodomys > Dipodomys merriami. The sequence goes on along the minus strand of NW_027203271.1, from coordinate 2,143,927 downwards.
GGTCATATATGGTTTCTCAAGGAAGTCCCAGATGATGTCCAAGATGCTCATATTTTTCTCATCAGAGTAACCCGAGATGACCTCCCAAAGAAGCTCCAGATGACCTCATAAGCGGTCCTAGATTACCTTTTAAGGAAGCCCCAATGACTACTTTTGAAGAGTTCTCAGGTGGCCTCCTGAATAAGCCCCAGATGACCTCTGGAGAAAGTCTACGATGGCCCCTGAAGGCCCCACATGACCTCCAGGGTAGGTCTCAGATGGCTTCTCAAGGAAGTCGCAGATGTACTCAAGATGAGGTTCCAGATAGCTTCCCAAGGAAGACCTACAATACCTCTCAAGAAGGTTCCAGGTGGCTTCACAAGGAAGCCCTACATGACCTATCAAGGAGTTCCCAGATGGCTTTACAAGGAAGCCACAGATGACCTCCAGATTGAGTCCCCGAAACAGGCTGGCAAGCTTGCCCAGACATACCCCTAGAGGTACCTAAATGACTTTTTTCCATGTTGGTCCTCCGGAGACAAACACTTGAGGTAGACTCTCAACCCTGAAGGCTGACACTCTCACCTATGGGGATTTTTCCCTGGGGCCAAGGCCTGATGCCATCCAAATGTATTATATCGATGAGGGTCTCCAAATATTAGGACCTCTATTGTTCAGGAGAATCCATCGAGACACAAAGGGCAAGCATTTTATCCCCCTTCCCTTAGTCTATTCTTCCCTGCAGACCTATAATTCCTTCAAGGTCTTTCCCTTTTTCCCTTCTACCAGTTCTTTCTTCTCTTCAGGCCTCTCCACTCTCCACAGGCCTGAACTACTTTGCCTGGGTCCGTTGCCATCCTTTACCTCCTGTTCTCCCTCAACTTCCTCTCCTCTCAGGTCTTTCCCCTTCTGCTTTCATGCAACTTCCTTCCTTACAAGACGTTTCCCTTTTTCTCTTCTCTTCTATTGCTCTAAATAAGCAGCCTATATAAAGTCTGTAACCCTTCTCCACACCAACTGCTTGACAGTTTTCAACTGTCACATCCCAAACTGCCCACAGCCCAATCACTTCTTTACAGCTCAAAACTTCGTGATTACTGCCCCAGGCCCTCCCACAGAATGCCCCATCTTCTTTGGTGGCATATTTTGTCCTCTCCAGCTGGCCAAGAGATGGGGCCACGCTGATTATCAGATCCTATAAATTATCAGGGTCATGCTGATTATTACAGTATTATCCTTGTGAACTAATAGCAATTGAAATTGGAAATTTGATTGTGATATTACAAACTCATTGTGACATCACAAACCCATTTTGACATCACCACCACCATGACATCACACACCCAATCTGATAAGATTGTCATTGTGACATCATGATTCCATTGTGACATCTCAAATCTATTATGATCTCTTAGCTCCTTTGGAAAATCACATGCCCTTTTCAACATCACAGTCCCTTTGTGTACCCATATCCTTGTTGTTAACTAATGACAATTGAGATCAGACATGCCATTATAAAATCAAAAAGTTTTTGTGACATCCTCAATAGTGTGACATCACTTTTTATAAGATCATCAGCTCATTGTGACATCACCAAAGTTAATGACCTAATCGCATTATGACAATTCTCATTGTGACATCATAGACAAATTGTGAATGCTTATTCTGTATTTCATTGATTCCAAATATGGCATGAGAATTGCTATCAGAAATGAATTTTTGTGCCTACATAACAATTTTGAGCTGGGCGCTTTTGGCTCATGCCTAGCTACTCAGGAGGCTGAGCTCTGAGGATCACGGTTTAAAGCCAGCCTGGGCAAGAAAGTCAGAGAAACTCTTATCTCCAGTAAACCACTCGAAAAACGGAAGTGGCTTTGTAGCTCAAGTGGTAGAGTGCTACCCTTGAGCTGAAGAACTGAGGGACAGTGCCCAAGCCCAGAGTTCAAGCCCCACAACCGACAAAAAAATTGACATCATAATCACTTTGTGCCATCACAGTGCCATTGTGATATCACTAACACAATGAGACATCACAAACCTCTCATGTCCTCATAACTTTTGTGACATGCTTACATTTTGATATCTTAGTGATTTTTCGCCTCATAATTTGTTTTCAACCTCATATTTCATGTATGACATCAGATACCAGGAATCCACTGTGACATCATGACCATTGTGACATCACACTGACAGATGCCATGATCATCATGTCACATTGTGACATCACAAAAGGTTTTGATCTCACAATTAGTTGGTGATGCCATACAGGTAAGAGATCACAGTAGGTCTATGATTTCACAATTGGTTGGTGGTATTAAAATGGCATAAAGTATTTCATTCATTATGAAATCACAGAGAATATGAGTTCACAAATGAACTGTGGTTTCTCCAAAGGCATGTGTTGTCACAAATGTGATGAAGTCCTAGGAGGATTATGATGTCACAGTGTGACACAATGTTCATGATGACAGGATGGGTTTGTAATGTCATGGTGGGTTGGTGATATCACAATGGCAATGTTTTGTACAAAGGGATTGTAATGTCACAAAAGTTATGATTCACAGTTTGTTTATGATATCAAACTACAAGCCACATTTGAAATAGAATGAAATCACAATAAAAGTTTTTCATGTCTATGATGTCACGATGACAATGTGAAATTCTAATTCATATCATTTTAGTTTTGTGATTTCACAATTATCAGATGGTGTCACAATGACAATGTGATGTCACAATTGTGATGATCTCAAAAATGTTTCTGATGTTAAAATGTCATGTCTGATTCTCAATTGTCAATAATACACAGTGGAAATTTGGGTACACAAAGGGATTGTAATGTCACAAATCTATGTATTTTTTCAAAGGTTATAAGAGGTCATAATAGATTTGGGATGTCACAAAGTGATCCTGGTGTCAAAACAGTAATGTCACAATGGGTTTGTGATGTCACAGTGGTGATGAGGTCACAATGGGTTAGTTATGTCATGAGTTCATAATATCACAATTATTTGTCCAATTTCAATTGCTCCTAGTTCAACATGAGGACACTGTAATAACCAGCAGTGCCCCTATAATCCACGGGAACAGATAGTCATCATAACCTCCTTGTCTGGACCAACAGAGAAGGGGGTGCATGCCACTGGAGAGGGGAGGACATGCTGCTGAAAGAGATAAAGTGTCAAGTCCCACATGGTGATCTGCCAAGAAGTAATTGGCCATGGACATTAGGGAAGTGATGATTGAAAATTGTTATGCAGGAAAGATATTGCAGTGGGGGAAGGGTACAGCCTATATATAGGCTGCATGTTCAGAGCAACAGAAGGATAGAGAAAAAGGGGAAAGGCCTGGAAGGAAATACGTGATGAGACTGCAGGAGTGTAAGACCTTGGAGGAGAGGAAATTGAGGGAGAGAAAGAGGTGAAGGACAGCAACTGGCCACCTGGTCAGGGCAGAACAAGCCTTTCAAGAGTAGAGCAGCCTGAAGAGAAGAAGGGAATGGTGGAAGGAAAAAATGAAAAAAAAACCCTGAAAGGTAGGACAGGTCTTTAGAGAAGGAGGATGAAGAGAAAGGAAAAAGCCTTGTACTTTGAAATGTGGAGCTTCGGAGATCATTATTTTGGAGATTGGTTGTTTGCAGACCAGTTAACAAATGGCTGTGCTGCTCTTTGAAGTTCTGAGGGCCCATGGTTGAGGCAGAATTTAGCTCTGGGCATCCAGCCCAGGTCAAGTTAGTCGCCTGTTATAAAATGTAAGACAAGACAGGTTTGTGATGTTACATTCCATTAATGATTTCACAATGTCATAGGGATTGTAATGTCATAATGGTGATGTGGTCACAATGGGTTTCTAAAATCAACCTATATGCCACATTTGAGATAGAATGAAATCACAGAATAGGCAATCACATTGTCTCTATGACCTCACAATGAAAATGTGATGTCATAATGCTATGATGTCATTGTCATTTTGGGATGTCACAAGGGGCCCTTGGTATCATAACAATGTGATCTCACTCTGGAGATGATGTCACAAAGCGTTTGTAATGGTAAAATGGCATGCATATGGTTACCCAAAGGGACTGTTATGTCATAAACACCATGTGCTTTTTCAAAGATGCTAAGAGGTCACAACAGGTTTGGGATGTCACAAGGTGATTGTGATATCACTGTGGCAATGTGATGTCACAATGGGTTTGTGATGTCACAGTAGTGACAAGGTCACACTTGGATAGTGATATCAAAATGAATTTGTAATATCACCATTATATGTCCAATTTCATTCTATTTGATCACAATGAAGATACGAGTTCACATAAGGAGCTAGAAGTCAGAAAGGCCATGAATTTTCTAAAATATTATGAGAACATAATAGGTTGGTGAAAATGCAATGCGACAGAGATATCTCATTGGCAATGTAATGTTACCATTACATGAGATAGTATTGTTTTGAAGTCACAAATAGTTTCTGATGCCATACAGGTGATGAGGTCACATAGGTTTGTGATTTCACAATGGTATGGTGATGTTACAATCTCATGCCAGATCTCTAATTGACAATTATATAAGTTCACAGGGATAATTATGTATCCTAAGGCATATTTTGACACAAGTGTAATGAGTCTTAACAGGTTTGTGATGCCACAATGTGTCTCAGTGGTCATGACATTTGGCAGTGTGATGTCACAGTGGTCGTGATGTCCCAGTGGATTTATGAAATCACGTTATACCTTAAGTATTCTGATTTAAACAATGTATGAACTCAGAGAGGCCAAAGAGATGACACTGGCAGCATGTCAAAAAATTATGAGGATAGGACAGTTTTGTGATGTCACAGTGGGTTAGTGATATCATAATGGCAATAGGTGTCATCAAGGTATTGTGATGTCATAATATTTATGTGGTCAGAATGTATTTCTGATAACAACCCACCTGCCACATTCAAAATAGAAAAAAAAATCAAAGAATAGGCATTCCAATGTATCTGTGACATCACAATGACAATGTGATGTCATAATACTATGATGTCATTTCTGTTTTATGATGTCACTGTGGGCTGATGTTGTCATAATGACAATGCGAAGTTACCCTGGTTTTGCGATGTTAAAATGGTATGTCTGATCTCAATTGTGATTAGCTCAAAATGAGGATATGGGTACACAAAGGGCCTGTGATGTCACAAAGGCCATGCTTTCTTTCAAAGCTTTTGAAGTCATAATAGGTTTGGGATGTCACAATGTGATCATGGTGGCCCAATGGCAATGTGATATCACAATGGATTTGTGATGTCAACACACTGATGAAGTCACAATGGGTTAGTGATGTCTCATCAAGTTTGTAATATAACAATGATGTATACAATTTCAATTTCTTCTAATTAATGATGAGGATACTGTAATAACCAGTGGGGCCAGAATTATCTGTGGGAGCTGATAATCATTGTAAATTATTGGCCTGGCCCACCAGAAAGAGTTGGGAATGCCGCCAAAGGTGGAGGTGCCAAGCCTCACATAGTGAGCTGTCAAGAAGTGATTGAGCATTGGAAAGATTGGGAAGTGATGATTGAAAACTGTTAGGCAGGAGACCCGTTGGAGTGAGGAGGTGTACACCGTATATATAGGTTGCATTTTCAGAACATTGGAAGGGGAAATAAAAAGGGAACTACCCGGATGGAAGAAAGTGGTGAGCCAGGGAAAAACCTGACAAGAGAGGAAGATGAGGGAGACCAGAAGGTTGGCATGTGGTCACTGGGGCAGAGTAGGGCAGGCCTGTGGAGAGTGGAGAGGACTAAAAAAAGAAGGAAAGGGTGGAAGGGAAAAAGGGAAAGACAAGAAAAGAAGGACATGTCTGTAGCGAAGGAGGGAGGAATGGAAAAGTAAAAAGCCTTGCCCATGGAGGTTTGGAGCTTTGGAGATTATAATTTTTTGGTTGTTTCTTTGCAGACCGGTGGGGCTGCCCATTGGAGGTCTGAGGTTTGGTGGTCAAGGCTACTCTTGGACCTGGGTATCCAGTCCAGGATAAGGTAATCACAGTCCCCTTTCTAGTGTAAATTAGTTTATTATATTAAATGTGACTCTATGATTTGTCTCCTTGGTGATGAAGTCATAAGAACAGGAGTTCACAGAAAACGCCTGAAGTCTCAAAGGCCATAGATTTTCTAACACGTGATGTGGCCATAAGAGGTTTGTAAAAACACAATGGGACAGTGATATCACAATGGCAATACCACAATATCATGTTAAAATAATGCTTTGATACCACAATTAGTTGTTGATGCCATTCTCGTGATGAGGTCACAATAAGTTTGTGATGTCACAATGGGTTCATGTCAGTGTGGCATGGCAGATCTCAATTGTCATTAATTGGCAATGAATATATGAGTTCGAAAAGGGACTGGAATGTCTCCAAAGGCATATGTAGTCACAAATGTGATGCCATTCAAACAGTTTTGTCATGTCACAATGTGACATAATGATCATGATATCTGGCAGAATAATGTCACAGGGGATTTATGATATCACCTGTCATGCCAGAAATATGAGATTGAAAACAGATTATGGGCTCACAAAGGACCTAATATATGAAAATGGCAGCATGTCACAAAACTGATAAGGACAGGACTGGTTTGTGTTGGCACAGCAGGTTAATGATATAAGATGGCAATGTGATGTCAGAAAGGATTGTGATATCACAATGGTTATATGGTCAAAATGGGTTTCTGAAATAGAATGAATTTACAGAATAGGCCATAACACTCTTACGTGTATGAAGTAACAATGTCACTGTGATTAATAATGATATGATGCCATTGTCGTTTGGTGATATCACAATGAGCTGATGGTGTCATAAGACAATTTGATGTCACTGCTGATTTATGGTTTGGCAATGGTTATGAGGTCACATTATGTTTCTGATATCAACATACAGGTCAAAATGAAATAGAATGAAAAAGCCGGGCATGGGTGACTCATGCCTGTAATCCTAGATAATCAGGGCCCTGAGATCTGATGATAACAGTTCAAATCCATCTCAGGCAGGAAAGTCCATGTGATTTATCTCCAATAAAACCACTAGAAAACCAGATGTGGCACTGTGGCTCAAGTGATAGAGAGTTCATCTAGAGCTGAAGAGCAAGGACAGCACCCAAGCCCAGAGTTTAAGCCCCATGATAGACAAAAAAAAGAGATTTAAACAGGCATTCACAATCTGTCTATAACATCACAATGACAACGTGATCTCATAATGTTATCTTGTCATTGTAGTTTTGTGATGTCAAAAGTAGTTGATGCTGTCATAATGACAATGTTAGGTCACACTGGTGATGTCACAAATGGCATGTTTGAAATCAATTGCCAGTTCATAATGAGGGTATAGTTACACAAAGGGGCTGTGGTGTCACAAAGGCCATGTGTTTTTTCAAAGGTGCTGAGGTCCCAATAGGTTTGGGATGTCGCAATGTGATAGTGATGTCAAATGGCAATGAAAGCTCACAATGGGTTTGTGATGTCACATTGGTGATGAAATCAAATAGTTTTGTGAAGTCACATCTCCTAATCACATGACCAATTTTAGTTGCTACTATATCACGATGAGGATATGAGTTCACAGAAGACAAGTAAAAAAGGTCATGAATTTTCTAAAATGCTATGTAGACATCCTAGGTTTTTGAAAACACAATGGAACAGTGATATAACAATGGCAATGTAATGTTGCAATATGACGACTTAATAATGTTTTGATATCACAATTGGTGATGCCACACTAGTGACAAGTTTACAAGAGGTGTATGATGTTACAATGGGTTGGTGATATCAAGATGTGACATGTGATCTCAATCGTCATTAACTCACAATGAGTATATGAGGTCACAAAGGGACTGTGATGTCTCCAAAAGCATGCGTTGTCACAATAGTGAAGTCCTAACAGGTGTGTGTTGTCAGAATGTGACAAAATACTCATAATATCTATCAGTGTGATGTCACCATGATGTAGATGTCACACTGGATTCGGGTATCACATTTCATACCTGAATTGAGTATGAGAGGATTATCATTTCACAGTGGTTTAGTGATATCACTATGGAAATGTGGAGTCACAAAGGGATTGTGCTGACCTTTTCTGCTTGACTCATACATGTACTAGATGTTGCAAATAATGGAAACCATGGGACCTATGTTTCTTTGGGCTTGGCTTTCTTCATTTAATATAATTTTAGGTCAGATAAGTGTGATGTTAGGAAAATGAACCCTTAGATATGTATTTAAATGTTTATTTCTTTCATGCATTTGTTTCTAATGCATATATAAGATTATTTCTTTGTTGCTTTGTATGTCCCTCCCCCACTGTATAACCCCTGCTTTCGCTGTATTTGATGTCGGTATAATACGTGGAGGAGATGGGGAAAAACAAGTCGTTTAAGGATACAGGTGGACCCGTTGCAACTATGAGAAGTACAAGTTGTCTTGTCGAAAACGAATTTTACAACTTTGGTGTGTGGGGGGGGATTGGGGTGGGTGGAGGGCAGGCTGGGAAGGGATGTGAAGGGTTAACAAAGGAGGAGGCTGCAATGCTTGATAAGAAATGTACTCATTATCTTGCCCATGTAATTGTAACCCCTCTGTACAGTATGTTCACAAAAAATAAAAATTAAAATAAAAAAAGGAAAATGTTGATGGAGTGTTTATATGCAGAAAACCTGAGAAGATAGCTCAGTGGTAGAGCACTTACATTGCTTGCCTGAGGCCCTGGGTTCGATTCCTCAGCACTACATAAGCAAAAGAAGAAAGCTGGAAGTGACGCTTTGGCTCAAGTGGTAGAGCGCTAGCCTTGAGCTGAAGAGCTGAGGGACAGCGCCCAGACGCAGAGTTCAGGCCCCACGACCGGACCCCCCCCAAAAAAAGAAATGTACTCATTATCTTGCCCATGTAATTGTGACCCCTCTGTACAGTATGTTCACAAAAAATAAAAATTTAAATAAAATAAAATAAATAAATAGGGATAAAAAAAAAACAAAGGGATTGTGCTACCACAATGGCTATTAGATCACAATGTGTTCTCACTATAGTAGGTTTGTGATGTCACAATTCGCTGGAAATGTCACAATGGCATGCTGAATCTCAATTGTAATTAATTCACAATGAAGATATTAGTTCACAAAGGGACTGTGTTGTCGCCAAAGACCTGTGTTGGCACAAATGTGATGAAGTCCTAACTGATTTGTGAGTTCACAATGTGACACCATCCATGGTCTTGATGTTTATCATAGTGATATCACAATGGTCATCATGTCAGAGTCAATTTCTGATATGATATATTATACCTGAATTATTATGTTTGAAAAGAGATTATAAGCTTACTAAAGGCATAAAATATCCTGATGGCAGCATATCACACAAATTATGACTAAAACCTCATGCTCTTTGGAGCTTTCTTTCTTTGAAATTGTATCCTTATTGTGAACTAGTAGAAATTGAAATTGGACATGTCATTGTAATATTACAAACTCATAGTGACAATAGTGACATCACAAACTCATTGTGACCTCATCATTACTGTGACATCACAAACCCATTGTGACATCACATTGCTGTTGTCCCTTCACAATCACATTGTGACATCACAAAACTACTGTTAACTCAGCATCATTTAAAAGACACATGACCTCTGTGGCATCATAGACCTATTGGTTACCCATATCTTCATAGCGAATTAATGAAAATTGTGATCATACATAGCATTGTATCATCACAAATACTTTGAGTAAAAATTATGACTGTGAAATCACATTGTCATCATGACACCATCATCTCATTGTTACATCACCAAATCTCAATGACACCATACCATGTTTTTCTTTTTTTTTTTCTTCTGTGCATTTTTTATTGTAAGTATAGTATACAGAGGGATTACAGTTACATGAGCAAGGTAATGTTGTGAATGCCTATTCTTGGATTTATTTCTATTTCAAATGTGCCATGTGGGTTGATATCAGGAAACCATTGTGAACTCATAACCTTTGTCACATCAAAATCTCTTTGTCACAGCACATTGCCTTTGTTACATCACTAACCCACTGTGACATCAAATACCTCTCCTGTCCTCATAACTTTTATGACATGCCATTGTGATATATTAGGCCTTTTGTGAGTTTAAAATCTGCATTCGATCTCATATTTCAGATATGACATGAGATAGCTAAAATCCAGTGTAACATCATGATATCACACTGCTGGACATCATAACCATTGTGTCAACTTTGTGACATCTTAGACCTGTTAGTTCTTCACCTTTTTGACTACATATACTTTGGTGATATCAGAATCCCTGCCCAAACTCATATATACTCATGCTGAGTTAATGACAATTGAGATCCCACATGCCATTGTGACATCACCAACCCCTTGGGACATCTCAAATCCTCATCAGTATGGCGTCACCAATTGTGACATCAAAATATTATTATAACATGATGTTGAGACATCACATTGTCATTGTGAAATCACTGTTGCATTGGGTTTCACATAGTATGCGCTCATACTGTGAAGCTTCTTTTATCACCTAGTATCCTCATATTGAATTATGAGTAATTGAAATTAGATATATCATTCTGAAATTACAAAATGTGACATCAGAAAACCATTGTGACCTCATCACCACTGTGACAGTAAAAACCCAATGGGACATTTCATTTCCATTTTGACATTACGGATCACATTGTGCCATCCCAAGCCTATTATGACCTCTTACCACCTTTGAAAACACACATGACCTCTGTGACATCACAGAAATTTTTTGTATTCATATCCTCATGGGAAACTAATTACGACTGACATCAGACATACTGTTGAAACATAACAAATCCTTTCTGACATCATCATAATTGTAACATCATGTTGCCATTACAACATCAGCTCATTTTGACCTGTAAACTACAATGCCATCATAGCATTGTAACATCACATTGTCATTCTGATGTTATAGACACGTTGTGTTTGCCTATTATGTTATTTGATGCTTCTACTAATGTGGAATGTCAGTCGATATCTGAAACCCATTGTGAGTTTGTGACCATTGTGATATCACGATGCCTTATTAGCATCACATTGCCATTGTGATGTCACATTGCCAAATTGATGTCACAAAGGGATTTTGATGTGACAATGGTCATGATATCAAAATGAGTCTCTGATATCAACCCACATGCCACATTTCAAATACAATGAAATCACAGATTAGGCATTCATAATGTGTCTATGTTATCACAATGACATAATGGCAAATGCTATAATGTCATTGTCATTTTGTGATGTCACCATAAGCTAAAAATGTCATGACAAGAATGTGATGTCACACTGGTTATGACGTCACACAGGGTTCATAATGTTACAATGAATATGAGGACACAATGTGTTTCTGATAGCAAGTGATATGCCACATTTGAAATAGAATGGAATCACAGGATATACAATCACAATGTGTCTGTGACAGCTTTCTTTTTTTTGGGGGGAGGGGTCCGGTCATAGGGCCTGAACTCTTGTCCTGGGCACTGTCCTCAGCCCTTCAGCTCAAATCTAGCACTCTACCACTTGAGCCACAGTGCCACTTCTGTCTTTTTTTCTTTTTGCTTATGTTGCTGAGGAATCGAACCCAGGGCCTCATGCATGCAAGGCAAGTGCTCTACCACTGAACTACCTTCCCAGCCCCTATGACAGCAAAATGGCAATGCGATGTCACAATGCTATGATGTCACTGTAATTTGGTGATGTCACAATGAGCTGATGGTATCATAATGACAGTCTGATGTCACACTGATGATGATGTCACAAAGGGTTTGTGATGTCACAATGTCATGTCAGATCTTAATTGCCATTAGATTATAGTGCAGATAAGAGAATGATGTCACGACATACACAAATGAACTGTGATGACACAAAGGCCATGATTTTTTATCAAAAGTGCTAAAATTCCTAACATGTTTTGGTTGTAAAGTGTTAATTGAAGAGCTAAAGTAACTCATTTTAAATCAAGCCCCCTGAGCTGTGCTGCCCTCAGAGTAGCATCCTGAGCTGTGTTGCCCTCAGAGTAACCCCCAAAGAGAGCTGTGCTGCCAAAGAAAAAAATAGCTCTCAGGAAAACCGCAGGTTGCCACCAACCCTGCCCACCCTTAAGGAACAGAATAGTTGCCAAGGTGTTCCATCAGAAAAAGGGAAGTGCAGTCAAGGTGGACTTAAACCCCCTGAACTTATGAACTTGCTTGTGTGGAAAACCCCTAAACTTGCTTGTGTGGAAACCCCCTGAACTTGTAAACTTGTTTGATAGTATAAAAGCTGTGCTAATTTTGTGCTCTGGACCTCTTAGCGTCACCAGTTACCGAGTGCACAGAAGATCAAGTTCGAGCTTGCAATAAACAACTCTTTGTTGTTTGCATTGATCGTGGTCTCTGGTGGTCTACGAGGGGGATATCCGAAAATTGGGTACTTCATTAATGATATAAAAATGGGTTAGTGATGTCAAAACCAGTTCATAATATCACATCTTATTTCAAATTTCAATTGCTACAAGTTCACAATGATACAGGTTAACAGAACGAGTTTGATGTCCCAAAGGCCATGAATTTTCTAAGATGTGAGGAGATCATAATAGGTTTGTGAAAGCATGATGTTACAGTAATATCACAATTGCAATATGATGTCATATTATAATGTCATAAGAGTGTTGTTATGTCACAATTAGTTGCTGATGCCATAATAGTGATGAGTTCAAAATAATTTTGTGATGTCACAGTAGATTGGTGATATGACAATGTCATTCCAGACCTCAATTGTCATTAACTCACAATGAGTATATGAGTTTAGAATGGTATTGTGAGGATTCCAAAGGTATTTGTTGGCACAAATGTGATGAAGTCAGAACAGATTTGTGATGTAACAACAGAACAGATTTGTGATGTGACAATGTGACAGTGTGATGTCTAGCAGTGTGATGTCACAATATTCATGATGTCACAGTATATTTCTAATATTTCATGTTATACCTGAAATAATGTTAGAAAAGAGGTTGAGCTCTCAATGGACCTGACATTACACCGTGGCAACATGTCATAAAAATTATGAGGACAGGACATATTTGAGTTGTCACAGTTGTTTAGAGATATCACAATGGCAATAATATGTCACAAAGGGATTGTGATGTCACAATGGTTATGAAGTCAAAATATGTTTTTGATATGCAACCACATGCAACATTTGAAATATAATGAAATCACATAATAGGCATTCACAATGTATATATGATGTCACAATGACAATGTCATGTAATAGTGGTAAGATGTCATTACAAATTTGTGATGTCACAATGAGCTGATGTTGTCATAATGACAATGTGCTTTCACACCGATGATTATATTATAAATGCTCTGTGATATTACAATGGCATATCTGATCTCAATTGACATTTCACAACGAAGATATGGATACACAAAGGGAATGTGAAGTCACAAAGGCATGATTCTCATAGGAAATGATAGGCAAGATGTATGGCACAAAGATTATTTTCAATTAAGAGTTCATGAAGTCTGACAATAAGAATCACATTCAAGAATTGGAGGCATTGGGAAAGATCCAAGAATCTGTAATCACATGGTACATAGGATTCCAACACAGCTCACCACATCTCCTACTCTATCCAAATAGGTATTTATTAGCATACTAGCTTCAGCTTATGAATGGATGAATATTGTGCCCCACTCCCACCCAGGGGCTCTATCTCAGGTTCTGGGTATGGCCTAGCTGCTTAGTGGCTCACAAGATGGTAGGCTCATGTGGACCCATTGGGCTGTTGGGCCTGCTAGGTCCTGAGTTTAAATCCCAGAACTACTAAAAGGTCATCCTGATGTGAGAAGTCAATCCTTGCACCTGTTTTCCTGTACTGTGTAAGTGCTTGGTCTCAGCAAAAATAAAGAATCAAGAAAGCATAGGCAACTCCACACCCATGGGAATAGGGTGTCATCCATGTCAGCACAGTTACATATGTCATCCTATAATCAACAAAATACACAATACCTCCTTGAAAAAGAAACAAAATAAAAAGAATAACTACACTGAATGCAAGATGCATACTACACCTGTATGTAAATAGAGATCTTATGTTTCAAAGAGGTGGGCTTCTTATTTTGTCCACAGTTGGGGCTTCAAATCTGGCCCTGGACCAGGCCTGATATTCTAGTCTTCAAAGATGGTGAGCCTCCCCACCCTCCACAGTGCAACAGTTACCCATACCTGAGTTCAAATCCCAGTACTGACAAAAGATTCATCCTGATGTCAGAAGCCAGTCGTTGTACCTGTTTTCCTCTCCTGTTAAAGTCCTGGGTCTCAGCTAGGATGGAGAATGAATGCATAAGCAACCCTATAACCATGGGAACAGGTTGTCATCCATGTCAGCACAGTTATGCCTGTCACCATACTCAGTAAAACACACAATATCTCCATGAATTAGACACAAATTAAGGAGAAGTGAACCTAATGCAAGAGGCTGCCTGCACATGTATGTCAATATAGATCTTATGTTTCAAGCATGAATCTCTTCCTATCCTAGCCCTTCCTGGGGTTTGATGTCAGGTCCTGGGAATGGCCTAGCTTCTTAGTTGCTCACAGGCCTGTATCCTCACCTAGACCCTTTCCCCAACTGGACCTGTCAGCCTCTGTGTTCAAATCCCAATACTGCCAAAATATGAATCCTGATGTGAGAAGCCCATCGATCCACCTGTTTCCCGGCCTTTGAAAGTCCTAGGACTCAGGGAGGATAAAGAATGCTATATAGGCAACTCTATAGCCATGCAAATAGGTTGTCATCCGTGTCAGAACAGTTATGTGTGTCATCATACTCAATAAAATGCAAAATGCATTAATGACTAAGACACACAATAAAAAGAATAACTACACTGAACATAAGACACACTCCACACATGTATGTAAATAGAGATCCTATGTGTAAAATAGGTGGGTATATTATTTTTGCCCGTGCTAGGGCTTCAATTCAGGCCCTGCAACATAGACTGATATTGCAGTCTTCAAGGATGTTGAGCTTCCTTTTCTCCCCCAGTGCTATAGATTTACCACGAACTGAGTTAACTCTACATCAGCTTCAATCATCTCAGGGTGGTGGGCTGCCATGGGTACATAGCCGACCCTGGGATCCTAGGCCCTGAAGTCTTGCCGGAAAAAAAAAACAACAAAACAAAACAACAGAGAGAGAGAGAGAGAGAGAGAGAGAGAGAGAGAGAGAGAGAGAGAGAGAGAGAGAGAGAGAGAGAGAGAGAGACAGAGAGAGAGACAGAGACAGAGACAGAGACAGAGAGAGACAGAGAGAGACAGAGAGAGACAGAGAGAGACAGAGACAGAGACAGAGACAGAGAAAGCCGTGGGATGGATAGTTTATATTTTGTTCCTTTTCCTGGTAACCATCTTGGGTCTCAATGACACACCTACAAAAGGGTACTTCACTTTGCATTGGGGAAGGCTAGTGGGCTATGACATAGGACCATTCATCCATGTAGGCCCTAAATTCTTGTCCTGATCCTGACACCTACCAGTGGGGTGATTTCCCAAGAGACTCTTCCTATGTATGGGAGTAGCAATAGAATGTGAGCAAACTCATGATTGAATGAAAAGTTTCTGCGTGCATTAGTCTAGTCTAAAATTAGACGCAATGATACTAGGATGCTGATTGATCTTAATGAATATCTTACTAAGCATGAAAAGAATCCTATTCCTTCAATGGTGGTGTAATAACTAACTAAGAGTTGGTAGGAACATAGTTGATGTCATTGAATCCTAGGTAGATGTCTCTGGCACTCCATACAAATACATATTTCTTGGTATACTACCACCTGCCTATCCATGTATGGCTATTTTGTCCACCCCTGCGGCTTGATCTCAGGGTCTGGGAACTTCCTAGCAGCGTCCTGGGATAGAGGTTGCCATGTTGACACACCCATTCATGAATTGGGTTTGCTAGGCTCTGAGTTCATATCCCAGCATTTCTAACAATTGGATCATGTAGTAAGAAGCATAGTGTGACACCTGTTTTCCCTTTCTCTGAGATTCCTGGGTGTCAGACAGGATAGAGAACACGTCAACAAATCTAGATACTATGTGATAGGATGCCATCAATATAATAAATGGAATGTGTGTTATCACAGTCAATAAAATAAATGGTAAATAAATGAATAAAACAAATACAATAAACAACCACTACAAACAAGATATGGACTGAACCTCTATAGGTAATTACAAATCCTATCAGGCCTAGGGCCCAGGCCTGACTTTCTTGTCTTCAAGCATGGTGAGCTTCCCCTTGGTCCACAGTGCTGCAGAGTTACACAGACGCTGAGTTCAAATCGAAAGCCTGACAGATAAAACGGCACTAATTGCAAGCCAGGGAGATAATTTTTTTTTTGCCAAGCAAGATCTTGAACTCAGGTCAGTGCAACTCTGCCTCAGCTTCCATCACCCTAGGCTGGGGTGCAGCCACTGGAACCACAGCCAATCCTGGAATCCTAGACCTCCAGGCCTTGGGGGGTATGCCCAGAAAAGAAGAGGGGGGATGGTGCTTTTACATTTTGCACCATGACCATCTGTGTCTGAATGACAGGGCTCCAAAAGGTACTTCACCTTGCATTGCTGAATGCTGGTGGGCTATTGGGTAAGCCATAGTCCTGCAGGGCGAATCCCAGTCATGTCACTTACAGCTGGTGGGAGATCCTAGGAGACTTGTTCCCATCCATAGGAATAACGATGGAATGTAACAAATGTCACGGTTGAATGAGTTGCTCGTGAATGATTCGCCTATAAAATTCGACATCATGATTTCAGTAGGCTGATTATTTTTATTTAATATGAAGCATTAAAAGAATATTATTTCCTACAGGGATGCAATAATTTCAGGACACTGATTTACTTAATAGTTTATTAAGGATGAAAACAATGACATTAATCATATGGAGGCATAATAAATACCCAAGAATTGGTAGGAATGTAGGCTATATAACGGAATAATGGATAGACCTCTCTGGCACTCTATAACGATATATATATATCATATTAAATATTATATATAATATTCCTAATATACGATATATATAATATATAATATACCATATATTTATATATATTAACGTACTACTATCTGCATGTCAATCTGTTCTTATTTTGTCAACCTCTGGGGCTCAATCTCGGGTCCTGGGAACTGCCTGTCAGTCAATTTGCCCCAGATGGTGTGCTGACATTCACCCATTCATGAATTGGGCCTTGTATGCTATCAGTTCAGATGCCAGCACTCCCAAAAAATGAATTGTGGCATAAGAAGCTGATGGTGACACAAGTTTTTCTTTTCTGTGAAAGTTCTGGTTGTCAAGTATGAAATGGAATACATATTCAAACATGCGTCCTATGTAATCAATGTAATTACTGTTGTACGTGTCATAATAGTCAATAAAATGAACAGTCAACACATGAGTAAAACAAAAAATAAAATGAGTAACTACACTGAACACAATATGGCGTCAACATATGAATATAAATCATATATTTAAAATTTCCACAAATAGGATGATTTCTAGTAGTGGGGATCAACTTCAGGCCTAAGGAATGGACTTGAATTTTTTTACTTCAAGGAGGCAAGCTTCCCCTTCCCTCACAGAGCAACAGTTTTACCCAGACCATGCAGTCAAATCCCAGTCCTGGCAGAATAAATGGCACCTTTATAGTATGTGAGGCCCAATTCTTAGGTATTTCATTCTGCCTCCATTTAATGAATGTGATTGTTTAAATGCTTCATAAAGTGTTAGTTAAAATCTATCAGTGTCCCGTAATATTATTGTGTATAATTTTATGCTAGAATCATTCAAGAACTTCTCATTCAATCATGAAATACATCACATTTCATTGGTAATCATATGAATAGGAATGAGTTTCTTAAGATCTCCTGCCATTTGGAGGTGGCAGGACCAGGATTCAAACTGTGGGCTCCAGCTCCCAGCACTTAGACCTTAGGGTAGGGAACTCACCGATCTGTTCGAGTACATCAGCAAGACCAATGATTATGCAGGAACCAGTGGCTCTCAACAGTCCTCTTTGATACTTTCAAGGCTGTGATAGGAGGATCATGGTCAAAGTCAACCTAGGCAGGAAAGTCCTTGAGACCCCTGTCCAACTTCAGTGCCAACAAAGCCAGAAGTAGAGCTCTGTGGCTCCAGTGGTTAGCCTTAGGCAAAAGCATTTCACAGATTGTGCCTAGATCCTGAGTTTAAGGTCTGGGACTGGCAACAAACAGACATACACAACAATCTGTGCAGCCATCTGGCTAAAGCAGGTCACCCTCTTGTCCCCAACTGGATTGGATAGAGTTTCCTGGGAAAGGGGCTGCTGTCATCTTGACTCCGCCCATTCTGCCTGCATCACAGTATTCGAGACACAACCCCATTCCTTCATGGTTCTTTCTGACCAATGGTATACAAGAATGGTGGCCATGCCCATATTCTGTTCTGCCCTGAAGCACTGGCATTACCTCTGTGGTTGACACAACTACCAGTAGTTGAGGAAGGTAGAGGTGGGTGAGTGGTGAGCAAGAGACTTGAGGCCTAGGAAGAGAGGCCTTCCTCAGCCCCACCATGTGCTAGCCCGTGCCCTGGCTCCCTCCTCCCCTTCCCAGCTGTGCAACATTTCAAACCTGGTGTTGCTAGCTCAGACATGTGGTGCCTCTTGGAGTCTTCAGGCAATGGTGCAATGGTGTGCCACTGGCCGGCTTGTAGCCCTGACCTAGGACTGGACCCCTGTCATCTGCTCCGGGCCTGAGTGTCTGCCATGCCTCTGTCATCGCTGCTGGCCTCACCTGGAGCGGCTGCCAACAGCTTCTCTCAGCAGCACATGTGAGTGGCTGCCCACGCAGGACCACACCCCACAAGCCCATATCCCCCACTCCTCCCCCCTCGTGACCAGGACCTGCACCTCCCCCATGCCCCACAGTCTGGCCCAGGCCCTGCCACAAATGCCCCAGGCATGGGGGTGGGTATTGACCTGAGGATCCCACCCCCATCCCTAGCCTCCAGTGTCCCAGGAAACGGGGAGGTGCAGGGTTGGGTGAGGAGTGGGTGCTACAGAGCCGCTGGCCTGGAGCAGTGGGAGAGACACAGCCGCGCATCTGCACCCTTCCTCTCCATGGTGGGAACCTGGTGGCTTTAGTTCAGAGGTGGGGAGCAGCATGTCCACACTTGCCTTCTGGGTACTTTTCCTTTTTTCTGGGGTGGAGGGTGTTGGATGCAGAAAATAAACCCCCTTGCTGTGTGAGCCCTTGTCTTCTGTGCTCGTCACCCTTTCACTTGAAGAGGTTCCCAGAAAAGCCCAATAAGGAGGTGAGTGTGTTGGGGGTAAGAACAGAAGGTGAATATCTGGGAGGAACACCCCACTCACTCACATGCACCCCGGCTGTCCCCCCGCAACAGCTGTCCACAGTTCTCTCAGGGTGATAACATTTCCCAGCTCTGCCAACTTCTGCTGGTGCTCCTGGTCCATCTGGTCTCCAACAAACTCAGTAGAGGCACTGTTCTGAGTCTCTCTGTGTGTGTGCATGTGTGCAAGAGAGAGAGAGAGAGAGAGAGAGAGAGAGAGAGAGAGAGAGAGAGAGACAGAGACAGAGACAGAGACAGAGACAGAGACAGAGACAGAGACAGAGACAGAGACAGAGACTGAGAGATAGAGAGAGACAGAGACAGAGATGGAGAGAGACAGATGGATTGGAGAGAGAGATACAGAGAGAGACAGAGAGAGACAGAGAACACACAGAGACAGATAATCTTTCTCCTTGTACAGCCTGACTGTACTTTGGTAAATTGCAGGTGCTGCATTGAGAAGTCTTCTGTCACCGGTCTGGATGTGTGTGTGTGTGTGTGTGTGTGTGTGTGTGTGTGTGTGTGTGTGTGTGTGTGTGTAGATGTGGGTTGTAACAAGGAGACTGGCTATGGTAACTTCTACCTGCTATCTTTTGGGGGGTGCATGGGATTCACAGCTGAGCTCTGGGGACCTGGAAGGGAGGGACGCTTGAAGGAGACTCAGCATTTAAAAGAACAAGAGATCTGTGTGCCCTGGAGCTGTGTACTCCCTTGGGCCTGGTTAGTGGCAGTGGGAGTTTGGGAGAACCTGGGAGTGTGGCTCACATTGGGTGGCTTCCCAGGGGGACAGAGAGCTTGGCCAACACTTAGTAAGTCTATGAGCCCTGATAGTATGGAGCAGAACAACATAGGTCAGACTCCAGGTCTTCTCATCCTGACGTCTGATAGACAGACCAACCCTATTTTAAATCTTGAGCTGTGATCTTTAGATCTAAGGCTCCTGAATAGCTAGGATTATAGACATGAGCTTGTGGCACTGGGCCTCTGATTCTTTTTGGTATATTATGGTTTGACCTCAAGGCCTTAGGCTTGCCAGTCAGGTCTTCTACCATGTGAGCTAAGCTTTTCTGTCTTGGGCATTTCCAAGATTGAGGCTTAATATATGCTCAGGCTGGGCTGAATTGTGGTCCTCCTATCTGTGACAGGCATGCACCACCAGGCCAAGTCCTCTGTAGTTGTGATTTTAGACACTTAGTGTCACACTCAGTAATTTATTTAGATGGATTTTTCCAAACAGTCCACGGCAGCCAATTCTTGACCACAGGTGAAGTTCTGGGTTGGGCCTCGACCATCAGACCTCAGTCTCCTCAAGGGACAGTTGTGAGGAAACAAGGGATTAATACAGAGGGATCTCTGGGGCAGGGCCAGACACAGAGGGAGAGGCAGTCAGATACAGTTCTCAGCAATTCTGTGAGAATATAACATGAAGATACCCGGAAGGAGCTCAGATTGTGTGTGTTATTAATGGTGCGACAGGTATAGGATTATGAAACAAAACATGGTGCTCTTTCATTATTACCCTATCCCCATGAGGACGGGATTTCTTCACTTTGTTCAGTTTTGCAGTGGGGAAATTGAGGAACAGAGAAGCTGGATGACCTACTCATAACTCCTCTGCCATGCTCCCTAGGACAAGGGGTGCTATTCAGTCCACTTCTTGTGGTGGGAAGCCCAGTGCTTGTCAGTCGTGGGGCTTGAATTCTGGGCCTGGGCACTGTCCCCAAGCTCCTCAGCTCAAGGCTAGTGCTCTACCACTTGAGTCACAGCGCCACTTATGATTTTCTGGTGGTTCTTTGGAGATAAGGGTCCCATAGATGTTCCTGCCCAGGCAGACTATGATCCATGATCGTCAAATTTAGCCTCCTGTGTAGTTAGGATTAGGGACCTGAGCCACTGGCAACTGGCTTAAGTGTAATTCTGACCGTCTTTCTTTCACTCTCTCTCTTTCAGGAACTGATTGAATGGGTGCTGGAGTGGTGGCCCAGCATCCCCATGTGGCTGGAACCAAGGGGGCCCTCTCATTCTGGAGGTGAGCTGTGGTTCAGGAGCTGTCTCGCTCAGTCTGTTGTAACAGCTACATGAGGTAAACCCCTCTGTGCCCTGACTAGACTGTGACAGTTATTCGTTGTCCATCTAGCATTATTGGACTCAGTACTGAGTTCAACGTCCTTTCCTAGCAAAAATTTCTGGCCAAAATTATGATAGATTGTTATAGAATGAAAATGTAAAACCATCTTAAGAAAGTCTTTTAGGGCTCTGGGAATATGGCTTCATGGTACGGTGATTGCCTAGCATGCACGAAACCCTGTGTTCAATTCCTCAGTACACATAAACAGAAAAAGAAACACTGGAAATGGTGCTGTGCCTCAAATGGTAGAGGGTTAACTTGACCAAAAAAAAAAAAAACAAGACACAAAAAAAGCTGAGGAATAATTCTTTAGCCCTGAGTTTAAGCCCCAGGACTGGCAAAACAACAACAACAACAACAACAAATATTTAGTTAGTAAATGGAAAATAAAGAAACTATACTTGGAATATATAATTGCTCCATCCATACTGATACCTGAGGATAGTACCTAATTAAAGTACTTTACCTATATTTGGATACTGTGTTGAAAAAAAAAAGGTTTTGTTCATTAGGTCACAGCAATTAATGCCAGGAATGTGCTTAGATGTCAGGTGAAGATTAATTCTGGAAATTCAAAAATTCCAGGTTTGTGAGTGGTCACTGCTAATCACAATGAGAAGGGTAGTCTAAGTGAGATTTAAAAACCTTTTGGCCAGTCCTGGCACCAAAAAGACAGAGGCTAATTTACAGTTGTGACTGAAGAGAAGGAATAACTCCAGATGAAAGGAATAAGTGATAGTCAATAAGGTATAGCATTAAACATTCTAAGGAACCATTTTTGGTTATTGAAGAACAAGTTATCAACTAAGCTTATTCCTCATTGCCTTTAACATTCTAAATCTCTTAGGATAGTTCTTAATCTCTGTGTGATAACTATATCTCTTTCTAGAGTGTTCTTTCATACTTGATCTCCTTTGATTACTTTTTTTTAATTTTATTTTATTTGTGAACATACTGTACAGAGGAGTTACAATTACATGGGCAGGATAATGCGTACATTTCTTACCAAGCATTGAAGCCTCTCCTTTGTTTACCCTTCACATCCCTTCCCAGCCTACCCCCTCCCCCCCAATCCCAATCCTTCTCCTTACCCCCCTTCACTCCCCCACCGACGTTGTAAAGCTCGTTTTGGACATGACAACTTGTACTTCTCATTGCTGCAACAGGTCCACCTGTATCCTTAAACAACTGGTTTTTCCCCATCTCTTCCACAAGTTATACTGACATCAAATATAGTGAAAGCAGGGGTTATACTCTGGGGGAGGGACATACAAAGCAAAAAGAGATAATCTTATAAATGCGTTAGAAACACATGCATGAAAGAAAAAAACATTAAAATACACATCTAAGGGTTCATTTTCCTGACATCACGTTATCTGACCTTTTCCCCTTGACTCATACATATACTAGATATTACAAATAAGGGTAACCATAGGACCTATGTTTCTTTGGGCCTGGCTTACTTTACTTAATATAATTTTTTCCAAGTTTTTCCATTTCCTAACAAATGGGGCAATGTCATTCTTTCTGATGGAGGCATAGAACGGCAAAAATCAAGAACTCTAACAACAACAGATGCTGGAGGGGATGTGGACAGAAAGGAACCTTACTTCATTGTTGGTGGGAATGTAAACTTGTTCAACCACTTTGGAAAGCACTATGGAGTTTCCTCAAAAGACTTCACATAGAACTCCCTTATGACTCAGCAATCCCACTTTTGGGCATTTACCCAAATGTTTACAAACAAGACCACACTAAAGCTACCAGCACAACTATGTTTATTGCAGTATTATTTACCATAGGTAAGATATGGAACCAACCCAGATGCCCCTCAGTAGATGAATGGATCAAGAAAATGTGGTATATATACGCAATGGAATTCTATGCCTCCTTTGATTTCTAAAAACCTGTCTTTCTTTATTTCTCTATGAACATTTCCTAATATTAAATACACCTACACAGAGGGAAGAGATGGTAATCTGAGGGTCCCATAGCTCATGAGGCATTAATGTAACAAAATGGAAAAGGAGGACATATTTATTGTTACCTCAATTGTTCTGAAAAGCTGCAATGTCATATCATTTGATTCAGATTTCCATTCTTTGTATACTTAGTGTCATTAAGTGCACTAAATGCAAATTTGAGCCAAGTGCTGGTGTATTATGCCTGTAATCCTGGCTATTCAGGAGGTTGAGACTAGAGGATTGTGTTTCAAAGCAAGCCTGGTCAGGAAAGTCCATGAAAAATTTATCTTCAATTAACCACAATAAACCTGGAAGTGGTGCTGTGGCTAATGGGGTAGAGCACTCAACTTGAGCTGAAGAGCTGAGGGACAGTGCCCAGGATCAGAGTTCAAGCCCCACGACCATGAAAAAAATGCAAATATGACTTTAAGTTTCCCCAAAAGGAATGACGAAGTCAATAGTAATCTTGACAAGCAAAGAAAAAATTCCAAAATGATTCAGTGCACCTATATTTACTGAGTTATTTAAGTTATGGATCCTTTGCTGAACATATTTTCTTCTTTTACAAATTGTCAAATATTAGCATAATAAAAAGCTTCATTTAGTATTTCTTGGTTCAAAATAGAAGTCCATAAAGTTGATGTCAATTAGCTTTCTTACTGTCTTAGTTCAAAGCCAAACCAGACAGAAGAGTGTGTCAAATTCTTATCTGTAAATAAAAACCAAAAAAGCCAGAAGTGCACTTTTGGCTCAAACAGTAGAGTACTAGCTTTGGGGGCAGGTGGGCAGGGACACTGTACAGGGACAGGGTCCAGCCTCTGAGTTCAAGCCCCAGAACAAGCACAAACTAAACAAACAAAACAAACAGCAGGTATTTCTTTGGGAGCCTCCTTAAAGGAGTACTGGTCTGAGAGAAGGCGGCTTTTGCTGATAATACTCACTGGATCCTGCTTTTTAGGAATCCTTATTGCAATGGAAAACTCCGGACCAGATTAAGAAATTGATAACTGAGTACTGCAACAAGAAAATCATCTCAGTAGTGAAACATCCATGCATAAGACACTTTAAAACATACATGTCTTTGTTTCTTTGCAGCAGAACACTTTTAAAACAAATATTTCCTTTTGTTCTATGCTGGCCTTCAAATGGCATATTGTTTCCTTTTGTTATACTCTCAATCAGAAGTTTACAGACAAGTTTAATATGAGTAAAGAACACACTTCAAAAGTCTTTAGCCCACTTATTAATTGGGCAGTTTTTTCTTTGAAGATTTGTTGTTGGGGAATTTAATTTTTTAAGTTCCAGGTATATTTTAGATATGAGACCCTTGTCCGTTGTATGGCTGGTGAAAATCTTCGATCTTCTCGCAATCCATGGGCTTTCTATTGATGTTGCTAGCTATGTCCTTTGCCATGCAGATGCCCTGCAATTTCATGCAATCCCATTTATCCAAAAGTTCACTGATTTGTTGTGTTTCTGGGTCTCTATTAAGAAAATTTTGGCTTGTGCCAAGGAGACCTAGAGTTTCTCCCATTCCATCCTGTAATGTTTTCAGAGTGACTACTTTGACTCTGAGATCTTTGATGCATTTGGAGTTGATTCTGGTGCAGGGTAATATATAAGGTTCTAGCTATAGTTTTCTACAAGTAGTTAACCAATTTTGCCAGCACCATTTACTGAGGAGGCTGTCTTTCTTCCATTCTATTTTTTTAGCTCCCTTACCAAAAATTAGATGGTTATAGGTCTTTAGGTTCATTTCTGGGTTTTCAATTCTATTCCATTGGCCCTGGAGTCTGTTCTTGTGCTAGGACCAAGCTGTTTGTTTATTGTGAAAATACTGTACAGAGGGGTTAAATTAAATGTGCAAGATAATGAGTACATGTCTTACCAAACATTTTAGCCTCCTATTTGTTTCCCCTTCCCATCCCTTCCCATCCTCCCCAGGTCCCCTCAGTGAATCCTCCTTATCCAACTGCTTCCCCCACACCAAAGTTGTAAAGTTGTTTTTCGACATAACGTCTTGTATATCTCATTGTTGCAATGGGTCCACCTGTATCCCTGATTTAACGATTTGTTTTTTTCCCTTCCCCTTCTCAAATTACTCAAACATCATATACAGTGAAAGCAGGGGTTATATCATGGGGGAGGGACATAAAAAGGAACCAATAAATAATCTTCTAAATATTTTAGAAACAATCTCATGAAAGAAAAAAAAACATTTGAATACAAATCTTAGAGTGCATTTCCCTAATATCAACTTATCCGACCTTTTCTGCTTGACTCAGATATATACTAGTTGTTGCAAATAAGGAAAGCCATGGGACCTATGTTTCTTTAAGCCTGCCTTACTTCACTTAATAGAATTTTTCCAAGTCTTTTCATTTCCTAACAAATGGGGCAATATCATTCTTTCTGATGGAGGCACAAAATTCCATTGTGTACCTAAACGACATTTTCTTGATCATTCATCTACTGTGGGGCATCTGGGTTGGTTCCATATCTAAGCTACGGTAAATAATGCTGCAATAAACATAGTTGTACTGGTTGCTTTAGCGTGGTCTTGTTTGTGATCATTTGGGTAAATGCCCAAAAGTGGGATTGCTGGGTCATAGGGGAGGTCTATGTGGAGTCTTTGGAGGAACCTCCATAGTGCTTTCCAAAGTGTTTGAACAAGCTTACGCACCCACCAACGATGTCCACATCCCCTCCAACATCTGTTGTTATTAGAGTTCTTGATTATATCCATTTTAACTGGGATGAGGTGGTATCTCAATGTTGTTTTGATTTGCATTTCTTTTATGGCAAGAGAGGTTGGGAATTTCTTCATTTGTCTATTGGCCATGCTTCTTTCCTCTTCAGAGGAGTTTCTCTTTAAGTTTTTAGCCTACTTATTAATTGGGCAGTTGTTTCTTTTAAGATTTGTTGTTGGGGAATTTAATTTTTTGATTTCCAGGTATATTTTAGATATGAGACCCTTGTCCATTCTTTGGCTAGTGAAGACCTTCTCCCAATCTGTGGGCTTTCTATTGCTCTTGCTAGCTATGTCCTTTGCCATGCAGAAGCTCTGCAATTTCACGCAATATCATTTGTCCAACCTTTCTTTGATTTTTTCGTGTTTCTGGGTCTCTATTAACAAAATGTCATCCTATGCCAAGGTGACCTAGGGTTTCTTCTATTCCTTCTTGTAATGTCTTCAGGGTGTATGGTTTGTCTCCGAGGTCTTTGATCCTTTTGGAGTTTATTCTGGTTCAGGGTGATATATAAGGATTTAGATTTAGTTTTCTACAAGTAGTTAACTACTTTTGCAAGAACCATTTACTGCAGAGGCTGTCTTTCTTCCATTCTATTATTTTTAGCTCCTGTATCGAAGATTAGATGGCTATAGGTCTCTAGGTTCATTTCGGGGTTTTCAATTCTATTCCATTGGTCCTGAGGTCTGTTCTTGTGCCGGTTCCAAGTTGTTTTGATTACTATGGCTTTGTAGTGGAGCTTGCAATTTGGTATTTATATGCCTCCAGCACTATTATTTCTGTTAAGGATCGTTTTTGCTATTCGGGGTTTTTTATGTTCCATATGAATTTTTGGATTGCCTCTTCTATTTCCTTCAAGAAGGAGGTAGGAATATTGATAGGTATCGCATTGAATTTGTAGATAGCCTTGGGAAATATTCCATTTTCTTGATGTTGATATTTCCAATCCAAGAGCATGAGAATTTTTACCACCTTCTAATTTCTGTTTTGATTTCCTTTTTCAGGTTTTTAAAGTTTCATCATAAATACCCTTCACTTCTTTGGTTAAGTTAACCTTGGTATTTCATTTTTGTGTGTGTGTGGGACTATTACAAATGGAATTGCTTTCCTAATTTCAGCCACACTATTCTCATTGTTGACATACAAAAAAGCCAGTGATTTTTGAGGGTTAATTTTATACCCTGCTACTTTGCCAAAAGTTTTGGATCACCTTGAGTAATTTGGGAGTGGAGTCTGTGGGATTCTTTAAATACAATATCATGTCATCTGAAAAGAGGGATAGTTTTACTGCTTCTTTCCCTATTTGAATCCCCTTTATGTTTGCATTTTGTCTTATTGCTCTAGCTAGGCATTCTAATACTAGATTGAAGAGCAGTGGGGAGCGTAGACATCATTGTCTCGTTCCTGATTTTAGGGGATTTTAGAGTATAATACTGGCTGTAGGTTTCTCATATATAGCCTTTTTTGTATTTAGGAAGGTTCCATAGATCACTAATTTTTCCAGAACATTAATCATAAAGGGGTGTTAGATCTTGTCAATTTTTTTCTGCATCTATTGATTTAACCATGTGGTTCTTATCCTTGCTCGTGTTGATGTGATGAAATATGTTAATTTATTTGCATATATTGAACCAGCTTTGCATCCCTGAAATGAACCCTTTTTGATCGTGGTGTATGAGTTTTTGGATGAATTGTTGAGGTCGATTGGCCAAAATTTTGTTGAGAAATTTTGCTTCAATGTTCATCAAAGTAATGGGTCTATAGTTCTCTTTCTTTGATGAATCCAAGCCTGGTTTGGGGATGAGGGTTATTATAGTTTCATAGAATGAATTCAGTAGTGAATTTTCTCTTTCAATTTTAATGAAGAGTTGAAGCAATATTGGTGTGAGTTTTGATTTGAAGGCCTTGTAGAATTCTGCTATAAAACCATCTGATCCTTTTCTTAGATGGGAGGCTGCTTATTGCTGTTTCTATTTAAATGCTTGATATGGGCCTGTTAATATGGTTTAATTCATCTTGGTTTAGTTTCCCCATATTGATATTTGCTAGAAAAAGGTCCATTTCTGCCAAGTTCTCAAACTTATGAGCATAAAGGTTTTTTGAAATATTCCCATATAATGTTCTGAATATTGGTTGTTTTTGTGGTAATGTTTCCATTCTCATCTCTGAGTTTATTTATTTGGGTGTGTTCTCATCTTTTTCTGATAAGATTTGCTAAGGTTCTATTTATTTTGTTAATTTTTTCCAAGAACCAAGTCTTTGTTTTGTTGATTCTGTTAATTTAAATTCTGATTTAATTTATTTATTTTAATTAATTTAATTATAATTAATTTATTTTATTTTATTTCTTTCCATTTACTAGATTGGGGTTTATCTTGCTGCTCACTTGCAAGGAGGCTCAGATGTCTCATTAAATTGTTGGTTTCACATCTCTCCAATTCGTTGATGTAGGCACTCAGACCTATACCTTGCCTTTGCTATGTCGGAGAGGAGCTGGTAATTTGTGTGTACATTTTTGTTGAATATCATGAATACTTGAATTTCATGTTTAATCACTTCCATGACCCACTGGTGGTCCAACAGTGTTGTTCAGCCTCCATGTGTTACAGGACTTTCTTTGGTGGATTTTGGTGTTGAGTTCTAATTTTCTTCCGCAGTTGTATGAGAGAATGCAAGGTATAATTTCAGTGTTTCTGAATTTGGACAAGTTAGCTTTGTGACCTAAAATGTGGTCTATTTTGGGAAATGTTCCATATGCTGCTGAGAAAAACCTGTATTCTGATGCTGCTAGGTGATATATTCGGTAGATGTCTGTTAAATCTAGTTGATCTATGCAGTTTTTTAGGTCTGTGGTTTCTCTGTTGAGTTTTTGCCGAGGTGATCTATCTAGTGGGGAGAGTGGTGTGTTAAAGTCCCCAACAATTAATGTCTTTGGATCTATGTGGGATTTGAGGGAAAATAGTTTTTCTTGGATAAACTTGGGTGCTCCGTTGTTCGGAAAATTGATATTTAGAATTGTAATATCCTCCTGAAGGAGGGATCCATGAATTAGTATATACCGAGCTTCCTTATCTCTTCTCATTGATTTTAATTTTAAGTCTATTTTATCTGAAATGAGGCTTGCAACACTTGCCTGTTTATGGGGGCCATTTGCTTGGTAGATTTTGTTCCAGCTTTTCACATTCAAAATATGTTTGTTTTTAGTCGGGCGCTGGTGGCTCACGCCTGTAATCCTGAGATTTGAGGATCGCGGTTCAAAGCCAGCCCGGGCAAGAGAGACCACGAGACTCCTATCTCCAATAAACCACCAGAAAAACGGAAGTGGCGCTGTAGCTCAAGTGGTAGAGCGCTCGCCTTGAGCTGAAGAGCTGAGGGACAGCGCCCAGGCCTGGAGTTCAAGCCCCATGACCGACAAAAAAAAAAAAAAAAGTGTTTGTTTTTATGGGCAAGATGTGACTCCTGAAGGCAGCAGATAGAAGGATCTTGTTTTTTAATCCAACTGGACAGTCTATGTTGCTTAATTAGAGAGCTCATTCCGTTAATGTTGAGAGATAGGACTAAAAGGTGTTTGGGAGTTCCTGCCATTTTATCCACCTTCATGGGAGCTGTGCCAACTGGGTTCTTCCTATGGTTCTTGGATTCTCAGTTTGGGTGCAGTTTCTTGGCCTTTATTGTGGTCTTGTTGGTTTTCTATGTGTAGGATATCTTTAAGTATCTTTTGTAGGCCTGACTTCGGAGAGATATATTGTTTCAATTTTTCTTTGCTATGGAAGGTTTTTATTTGACCTTCAGTTATGAAGTAGAGTTTAGCTGGTTACAGTATTCTTGGTTGATAGTTGTTTACCTTTACGGCATGGCATACACCATCGCAAGCTCTTCTTGCTTTAGTTGTCTGTGCTGAGAAATCTGAGGTGATTCTAGCTGGTTTCCCTTCATAGGTGATTAATCTTTTCTCCTTGACAGCTTTAAGGATCTTTTCCTTGGTCTGAATTGATCCTTTGCAGATTATATTGTTTTGGTGAGATGTCCTGTTCTGGTCTGGCCTACTTGGACATCTAAAAGCTTCTTGTATCTGAATAGGCCTATCTTTTTGCATGTTTGGGAAGTTCTCTGCTGTTAATCAAATTTCCTAGACCATTAACTTCTATCTCTATGTGTTCCTCTATAACCATTACCCTCAGATTAGGCCTTCTGATGATGTCTTCCAAATTTTGAATAGATCTGTCATCTTTCTTGGATTTGTCTTGGATGGTTGTATGTTCTTTCTCTATAATACCTGGGCTGTGTTCAATCCCTGAGATTTGATCTTCTGCATGGTCTAACCTATTGTCAAGACTTTCTACTTTGTTTTTTAATTTTTTTCCTTCTAATTGGTCGGTTTTGATGGCTTCAAATTCTGTGTTGGAGCTTCTATAGATCTTCTATGAACTTCTTTACTTCCTTAATTTGGTGTTTAGTGTATATTCTCAAATCACTTAGTTGATAGGTTATGCTTTCCTTGGACTCCCATTCCTTCTGTTGGGTTCCATTCAGCATTCCCTTTGTGGTCTCCCTGATTTCTTTCAGCTCTCTCTTTATGGATTCCATGAATGCCTCTATTGATCTTAGTCTAAACTCATCAGGATCTCTCAGTTCCTATATTTGTCTTCGATTAGCTACCCCATGTTCACACAATTCTTGTAGTTCCCTTTGAGTGTTCTCAGCCTGCTTATGTCGTTCCTTACTTTCTCTTCATCTGTTCTCAGAATTCCTATCTATCTCTTTGTCCAATCTCAACCTTCTCACGCAATTCCTATCTATCTCTTTGATATCAACCTGCTCAGGCAATTCCTATTTTTCTCTTTAAGTGTTCTCAATCTGCTCATGAAATTCCTGTATCAATCTTTGAGTGGCTTCCTCAAGCTCATGACACAAATGTATTGATCTTTTTTTGCCTTCTGTCTATCCTTATCATGCTCACACTGAGACCTTTGCATGTTTTCACTCTATTCATTTACCCTGTTTACCTGAAGTGTTTGTAGAGCTTTCTGGGAACTCACCTCTGGATTATTTATTATTTGTTCTGTCCCCTAATTGTCATGAATGGGAGTTGACATCCCCAGACTTGCCATTTTTCGTGTGTTTTTCTGGTTTGTTCTGCCTATTTGGCATGAGGGTAACACCAGTTTTGTGCTAGAACACTATTGTTAGGTATGCATCAACCAAAATCCGTAGTTGCACAGTCAAAAGTCTGCAGATAAAATCTAGTTCAAGAGATACAATCTATTCAACATAAAGCAACTATGTCTTATTTGCCTAAGAACAGCAAAGAAGCATTTTGCAACCAGAAAGGATTAGGCTTAGGGAGAATGTGGGGGAAAAAGGATTAGAGGGATGTGAGAAGGTGAGGGAAAGTGGACTTAACCAAGTCCTGATCTCAAAGAGGGAAATGGATTGGACAGAATGATAGCAGAGAAAGAAAAAAAGAAAAAAAGAAAAAGAAAAGAATTAATAAATAATCAGAAGAGAGGAAAAATATTATATTAATCTCCAATTCCTCCCTTTGGCCTTCAATATTCCAATTAATTTTCAAAACAATCATGTACAATGTTAGTTTATTTTTTCCTTTTTAATTAGATATTAAGCAAGTGTTTTTGCAGTAAAAAGAGATGACAGTGGTATGAGAACTCTGGTATGAGCACCTTCTCCCTAACAAGTAATGCTCTATGGACTGTAAATATGGAAGCCACATTAAAATTCTCTACACACTCCTCTCCTTCTCTCTCTTTCTCTCTCTCTCTCTCTCTTTCTCTCTATCTCTTACACACACACACACACACACACACACTCACACACACACACACACACACATACACACAGACACACACAGCTGCCACCCAGACACATCAGAGATCAGTTGCATTCATCTGTAATGATTATTGATTGATGTTTGCTCCATTGCTTTATTTTGGCTTAAGATCTTGCCTGGACCTTTATCTTTCCCAGAGATCAAGTCCCTAGTTCTTAGTTTACTGTGGGTCTGAGTATTCATAATATGTTTCTGGCTGCTTCAGGCCAATTAACAATACCCTAAATACTGTATCCTCAAACTTGATATTCAAGTCAAACTCCATGAATTTATACTACTGTTCCAAAATACTAAAGTTTATTGGATCTAGGAACCAAGAAAGTGCCCACCTTGATACTTTAGTAGCAATTGACATCATGAAAGTAGAAGAATAAAATGTAGAATACTGGATGTGTATTACAGATAGAAAATCATCATCTATAGGCTCATTTATTGGAAAATTGTCATCCTATATTGAAAGCAAAATTTACATATTCAGTTTTCCACTTACTTTGCTTACCTATCACTTCTGATCACAAATACTTTCATGAATTTTTTTGAATTTAATTTAATTTTATTTTTTTGTGAACATACTGTACAGAGGGGTTACAATTACATGGGCAGTATAATGCGTACATTTCTTATCAAGTGTTGCAGCCTCCTCCTTTGTTTACCCTTCACATCCCTTCCCAGCCTCCTCCCCACCTCCCCCAACCAAACCTTCCTC
Source organism: Dipodomys merriami (assembly GCF_024711535.1). Taxonomy (NCBI): domain Eukaryota; kingdom Metazoa; phylum Chordata; class Mammalia; order Rodentia; family Heteromyidae; genus Dipodomys; species Dipodomys merriami. The sequence continues at coordinate 2,111,112 of NW_027203271.1, read as the reverse complement.
CCTCCCCCCCAACCGCACCACCTTTCATGAATTTTTATAGTATCTGAATAAATCGCATGATATGCATGTACTTATCCTCTAAAGGAAAGACAGTCTGCTTTTGCATCTTTCATTCTATATGACAAACCCTTATTTTTTGTTTCACTGTTTGCTGAATAAATCTATTCCTGGAAACAGGATATTCACATCATTTCCATTTTTAAAATTTGAAATATAATATAAACTTTGTTGTGACTAGTCATTTTCTAAAAATGAGTGATATTCATGAACACCAATATTTTGGTGCCAGAAAGTAAATTGAGACTTTATGTGGTATGATAGTACTTGTGTCTAATTGACTTAACCATTAGATTATTCATGTATAGACAGGTGAATTGTGCTTTTAATGCAAATCCCCAAGGATTTACATTAAAGTCATAAGTGGGGTTTTGTTTTCATGTTCCATAAGTTACATTTATTTCAATAAAAGTACTAGAAATACATGTTTGCTGGAGCAATATAAAAGATGAGAAAAATTCTAAAGAGAATCGATTTATTGATTAAAACAGAAAAGAGTAAAATAGTCTGGTTTCTTGCTTGAGACTGCATAAATTTTATATGAATACAGCTCAAGATGAGAGTTAGAGATAAATTCATATTAATATTATGGAGATTTCTATCACAATATAAGCAATATAGGTATTTTAAGGAATTGGTCATTCAAAGCCCTGGACACCTAATGGATGAAGAATGGTATTGAAAATAGCAGAGGAAAACAATTCAACATGCAGATATTATGATTTTATAATACTAATATGAAAGACATGGAGCTTTTGCCTTTCTGAAGAAGAAAGTTTAGCCAGTAATTTCAATGTTAAGCATCAGTTGCAATGAGTCTAAAGTCTTTTCCTCCAAGATATCCAAGAGTACTATACTCATCCTCTGAACAGTAAGTAATTATTTTAATTAGCTTTGTTTAATTTTAATTTACTTGTAGCAAATAGGTTATAATGTCTGCTCTCTTACTTTCAGTGTACTAATATACACTTGTTGTACCTGGACTCGAGACCCCCTGAAGACCACCAGAGATCACGACCAATGCAAATAACAAAGAAGTCGTTTATTTGCAAATTCGATGTTGGTCCTCCACACACTCAGTAACCAGTGACACTAAGAGGCCCTGAGCATAGAATCAGCACCGTTTTTATACTATTGAATAAACAACTTTAAGGAAGTTTTACATGAGAAATTACATGATTGGTTAATATTTTAAGCAAACTAAGCTATACATATGTGATTGGCTAATATCATTATTGACGGGTTATTGACGGGAATTCTCTGGCCACTGGGTCACCATGTCCTGCATGGCCACCTAGTGATTGGTCAATGCATCTGGAGAAAATTTTTGTGGCTTTCCCAAAGATTATTTATATCTCAATTGTCCGGAAATTGTTTTTCTTTTTGTGTCATTTCTTGGTCAAACCCATGGTTCTTTTAATAATTCATACCTCACAAGATGGTTGCTAGCTTGTACTGTGCGGCGCGCGCCTTCTCGACCAGCAAGGAAGAACGAACACCACACCAGGAGTCTTCTCAGATCAAGCTTTATTGGAGAGCCTTTTAGTTGATGGGAGAGCTTGAGCGCGAGAGACCGTGCACCCAAAACATGGCCACTTATATAGGGAATAGGAACACGGGTCTTTCTATCATTGGTCATCTGCCTTTCACCGTCACCAGGTGCCACGGGATTGGCTGGGGACCCTACGTGGCTCGCGCATGCGCAAAGCCCAGGACCCACCGTCCCGCCAAGCACCGCCTGAAATGGAGTGGTTACCTCAAAGCTGCAAGGGAGTGGGCGCCATCTTGTAATGGCGTTTACCCTGGCTCCCTACAGTACTGGAGTTACTTAGGCCTTCTTTGTGCCTCTTTAAGCTTTAGGCTCTTCATTTCTCCCTTTCTAATAGGCACCTTAATGGCCAATCATGGTCCTTATGGACCTGCACTATGTCTTTGTCAGGAATTAGTTGATATTGTGTTCTTAATACCATCATCTGCATGGTGTTACACGTTGCTTAACAAACATCACTAGTCGATTTACAATGCAAGGCCCTACTGTGAACACAAGTACCAGAATGATAATGGGGCCCAACAGAGTGGATATTAAGGTGGTTATCCAAGGGGAATAATTAACCATGATTCAAACCATCCTTCTTGTCATTCTCTTTCTCTTTTTCGTTTTGCTAGTGCCTCTCTTACTTTAGCTAAAGATTCTTTTACAACTCCGGAATGATTAGTGTAGAAGCAGCATTCTTCCCCGAGGGCAGGACATAGACCTTCTTGTTGTAAGAAAATTAAGTGCAGCCCCTATCTGTTTTGCAACACTACCTCAGCTAAGGAGTCCTGTGATTTTTGAAGGTAGCCTATAGAGCTTTCCAGGTTTTTGTTTTCCTCATCTATAACAGCATGAAGACTAGTGTAAGATGTTCTCTGAGTAATTAGGGATGCCACCCCAGTTCCTAGTCCAGCTAAGCTTACTAGGGCCCCGTTGTTACTGCTGTTATTATTTCTCTTTTAGGTTTTCTGGGCCAATAGCTTGCTTCAGACATCTTTATCATCATGTCTACATGAGAATGGTAGAGCAGTCGAAGGATATGTTGTACCATGACACAAACACTGTTAGTCCTAAAATACTTCTAAGTGGACACAGGAAGTTAGGCCAGTTGAACATGCACACCAAGCATCTTGGGGAGGTAATAGATATCCGTCCTCTGGAATCCATTCTTGGGTCTGATTACATAAGTGAGTAAAGTTAGTTTGTACTTGTCCCACACATAACCCTTGTCCTATAACTGTCTGTAGAGTAAGTTTTGCTTCCTTTTGTTCCCACTTACATGATTTAGTTGTTTTGAGCATTTGTTAAATTCTGTACCACTGCAATACCCACATAAAATGGAGGTCTCATATCATAACACATCCAAGAAGAACTTGTAATATCAGGACGGATCTGATTGATCACATTGTAAGTTTGAACCAACAGCTGCCATAGGGAATCCTCTGGCAAGGAGATGTTCTCCCTAAGGGGGTCTCCCTTTTTCGGAGGAGATGGGGTCACTACAACCCAGGGCTCTTTCTTGTTGTCTACTTTGGGTTTTACAGCAGAGACTGGTTTTAAAACTGTGTTGGTCCCATCGCTGAAGGGGAATAACTGGCTGTGGTAAATGCCATCATGTGTCTCTCCCCTGTACAATCTTTGTCCCCAATTCTTTCCTAATTCCCATCATAGGGCTTGTTTGCCCTTGTCTATGAAACAAAATTCCAATCTGGCATCAGAATCCTGGAAGACCCTAATTTGTTTTGTACAGGCAGTCCATTAAAGTGGATGGCTGCACATTCTGGTTTGGTAAACATAACAAGGTCTCCTCCCATTCCTTTCCATTTTTCTGAGGTACTTGTTTTACAGTCCCAGCTCTTATAGTAAAAGTCCTCTTGTCCTCCAAATTTCCTAGTGCTTTTTTTCCCTGGGCATATATATTAGTGTCTCCATCTACATTTCATAAGCCTAGGTCCTTCCCATACTCCATCAGCAAACTGACACAAGTTAAATGTGAGCTTGTCTGGGAACCATAATGATGATCCCTCTTTCATGGCCAAAGGGACAAATTTACCCGTTACCTGATTACTAACAATCCAAGTCCAATTTATGTGTGGGGGGATTGCCTGCACTTACTACTATGCTAATACAATTTCCAAGTAAGTTATACATCAATAACCAATTCGTGACTAAGTCTTTTTACAACTGAATTTGAGCTTTAAAGGATTGTTTTGGAGTGTGAGACTTGTTAATCTGATTCCACAACGAGATCCACTATGGGATTTTCAGGCTTCGCATGTGAATGGTGGATCCAGGTAGCAATGCCGTCGACTTTGAGGGCTGCTGTCGGTGTCGTGAAGATGACCACATAAGGTCCTTTCTACCTCGGCTCCAGGTTTTCCGCTCAGTGTCTTTTCACCAGGACCCCGTCACCGGGGCAGAAGTGATATTGGGATTGGTGGAGGGCCCGACTTGTATAGCACCCTCAGTCTGGGCCAGACATCAAGGTGGGCCCTCTGTAGGGCCCTGAGGGAGAACAAAAGTTCAGAGTCATCATCTTTTCTAAGCAACTGTGTGACAAGTTAGGAATTGTGGAAGAGGCACTCCAAATACAATTTCATAAGGGGAAAGACCAATTTTAAAAGGGGAGTTGCATACCCTGTATAAGGCAAAGGGAAGGAGAGTTACTCAGTCTCCATGGTCAATTTGGTCAGGGACTCTTTTAGAGTTGTATGCAACATTTCCATCTTTCCTGAACTTTGGGGTCTATAAGCGCAATACAATTTCCATTCTGTCCGAAGAGCACTTGCAATTCCCTAACTTACCTTGGACATGAAAGCTGGTCCATTATCTGATCCTATCATAATAAGGTAGCCAAAACTGGGAAAGATCATTTCTAGTAACTTCTTAGCCACTACATGTGCAGTTTCGTGCTTTGTAGTAAAGGATTCTACCCATCTATGCAAACTAACAGATATTTATATCCATACTTGCCAAGTTAGAAGTCCACTTCCCAGTAAGTTCCTGGTCTATCTCCTCTGATTTGACTGCCTGTTTCTGTTTGGTTCTTCCTTGCATTTGTCAGTTGACATGCCTTACAGTCCCTGACAATCTGTTCTATTTTAGCATGGTTATTTTTGATCCAAAGTCCAGTATTTCTCACAAGAGCTTGCAGCTTCCTTGCACCCATGTGGGTGCTTCAATGCAACTTAAGCAGTACTTTACTTCCTAACTGCTCTGGTAAGATAATGTTGCTCCTAAAATCTCTCCACCAACCATTTAGGCATTGTGCCATCTGCAGTTGATCAAACCATTTCAAGTCCTCTGTGGTGTATATTGGAGTATCCTGAAGAGTTCTTGTACCAGGGTCTGGGTTTTAATCATAATTATAGAGTGGCTTTGTAATGCCACCTCCTGGGCTATTCTGCAGGCCAAGGTATTGCCTTTACTCACAGCATCTTTAGGTTTTTGATGTCTAGGGCAATGAACAATGGCTAACTTAGGCAGCCAAAGAGCAGTAATTAAAGCCAAGATTCCATCTTTATTTTTGATGGTTTTTCCTTCAGATGTCAGTAATCATCTTTCTTTGTAAATAGCTCTGTGTACATGAGCCATTGCAAATGCATACGGACTGTCAGTGTACACAGTTAGCATTTTGTCCTTTCCCAGTGTTAGAGCTTGGGTCAGGGCTATTAACTTGACTCTCTGGGTTGATATGGCTACTGGTAGAGTTTCAGCCCAGACCACATCAGTCTCAGTCACTACTGCCACTCCCACATAATTCTCCCTGATGAATAAAGCTGCTTTCATCTGTAAACCACACGAGTTCAGCATGCAGCAATGGCTGGACCCTTAAGTCCTCTTGGATGTTATGGACTTGTGCCAGGATTTCTGAGCAGTTATGTAGTGGCATGTTTAGATCCTGATCTGGTAGGATGGAGAGCCGAGAGAGCCTGGAAATTGATTCTGAGAGGGTTGAGTAGCATTCCTTGGTAATGGGTTAGTTGGGTATTGCTGAGTCACTGATCTGGTGGTTGCTTTAACACACCCTCAATAGTGTGCGGGGTGGTCACATACAGTTCTTGTCCCATGGTTAATTTATCTGTGTATTTTACCATCAAAGCAGTAGCCGCTATAATTCTCAGACATGGTGTCCATCCTACTGTTATTGAATCTAATTTCTTTAACAAGTAGGCTACTGGTTTTCTTCATGGGCGCAAATATTGGGTTAGGACTCTTTTTGCTATTCCATTATGTTCATCCACATATAAATAAAAGGGTTTACTGGCATTAGGGAGTTCCAACACTGGGGCTTATAATAAGGCAGTATTTATCTGTTCAAAGGCTCATTCAGCTTCCTCTGTCCATTGAAACAGTTGCTTCTCCTCGTAAAGTGGTTTAGCCAGCTCTGCAATCCCTTGGATTCACAGATGGCAAAAGGTGGCAGAACCCAAAAACACACTTACTTGGTGCTGTGACTGTAGTGTTGGAATTTTGAAGGACAGTTTATTTTCTGTCTTTGGTGAAACATCGCTGCCCCCATTTCAATAAATAGCCCAGGTAAGTTACCTCTGATTTGCAGGTTTACGCTTTCGTGACCCATGCTCATTAACCAAGGTTTCCCAATATCTGGGGTAAATCTTCTGTTCCGTGGATGAATTCTCTTTCAGTTGCACCAGCAGTTAATAAGTCACCCACATATTCCAACAAAGTCAGACCAGGGTGGCTTCTCCTAAACTCACCCAAGTCCTCATGCAGAGCTTCGTCAAAGAGTGTTGGTGAGTTTTTGAATCCTTGAATGAGTCTTGTCCAGATCCATTGACACCTCCTTTGACATCTGTCCACTCAAAGGCAAAGGGAACTTGATTTTTGAGCACCAAGGGTAGGCTGAAAAAGGCATCTTTTAAATCTAATACAATGTACCACTGCCTATATTGAGGCAGGGTGTTCAGGAGAGTGTAGGTGTTCGGTATGGTAGGGTTATTGTCCATTACCCTTTTATGGACTTCCCTGAAGTCCTTTACTGGCTTATATTCATTAGATTTGGGCTTGCAGACTGGTAGCAGGGGAGTGTTCCACTCTGACTGGCAGGGTTGCAATACACCCAGGTCTAGCAGATGCCTAATGTGGGGTGTAATTCCCCCTGTGCCTCCATGGACATAGGGTACTGTCAAACTCTAACTGGGTCCACCCCTGATTTTACTTTGATGAAGAGAGGTGGTCTATGTTTCGCTATTCCACTCCTCCAGTCTCTGCCCAAGCTTCTGGATACCTTTCCAGCCAATAGGTGATTTCTTGGTCAGGAGTCTAGGGTGGTTGGAGCAACCAGTCCTCATCTTCCAGGCCCTGAGTCAATACATGTATTGGTCTTCCTTGAGCATCCTCCACCTGGGGACCTTCTGGATATAAGTTAATCTGTGCCCTGACATTGATTAACAAGTCTCTTCCCAATAAGGGATAAGGGCTTTCTGGAATAACGAAGAATGAGTGGGACACTCATCCCATCCCCAGTCCACTGTTCTTTCGGTGGTCCATGAGTATTGTTTAATTCCCATTACTTCTTGCACCCAAGAGGTTTTTTGTTGTTATTTGGGTTTTTTTAACTGTATTTTTTTGTCTTTTCTTTTTGGTACTGGGGATCGAACCCAGGACGTTGTACTTGCTAGGCAAGCGCTTTGCCACTGAGCTACATCCTAGCCCAACACCTAAGAAATTTTATTTGATGCTTTTCCTTAGGGCTTTATTAAAGCAGAGTACTGGATCCCAGTATCCACTAGAAATTTTACTGGAGTCCCATCCACTCTCAGTGCTACCCTGGGTTCAGGGAGGGGAATTGAACCTTATCATCTTTATTCATTATTAGCAGTACTGTTAGCCATTAGTGTCGAGATTCTATGGGGCTGCCACTGCTTTGTTCAGTTTCCCTTTCTTAGCTCATTCTTTGACCTAATGCAATATTTCTTGGCAGTAAGTGCACTAATGTCTGTGTAGACCTCGACTATTTAGGCATCGTAGGGTTTCTTTCCCTGTAAGACCATGTATACTTTAGCCAAATTGGTATGTTTGCAGGCTACTTCCCTGAGATCCGCCATTAGAGTCTAGGGATAGACCCCTAATCGCCCCCTACATTCTGCCGTGTTGTAGTCCCAACCACCATTTGGAGGCCTGATAATGGAAAAGATGCATTGGCGAAATCAGGTTTAGCAGTAGGCTACCCGTCATGCCCCAGAACCAGTTTCCTAGCCTCAGTTTGAATCCTTTCTATTTCTTCCCGAAGTAACTGCTGGCAATCATCCCTGGTCAGCTGGCACATGAACATTACACTATCAAGGAGATAAATCAAATCCTTGGGGTTATCTGAAAAATTTGCATTTTGTGTTTTTCAATTATATAAGTCACTCGTGGAAAGGGCCAAAACTGAAGTCGGGGGTCTCTGGTTTTGTCTGGTGGCCCAATTTCTCTGAACAGCAGCATCATGGTGGTGTCAGGGAGTCTCAGGCTGGCAGCTCTCTGAATGCTACCACGAGTTCTTCCTGCTGGCCCTTCCAAGTTGCTGCTGGCTCCTTGCTCCTCATCTCTTGCTGCCTCCCCTTCCTCCATGAGGGGTGGAGGAGGCAGCAGTGAAGTGTATGGGAGGAGATCAGAGTCTAATGAGAGAAGATCTTCACTTCCTTCCTGTAAAATGGTATATAAGGAGGCTGAGGGGGTAGTTGACACAACCTTTTCTAATGCTAAAATGTTGTTTTTATCGACAGAAAGGGGTGGAAAGGGCAACAGACACTTTGGAGGTTCCTGCACCAAATTCTGCCATACTAAAATATAGAGAATCTGATTGGGGTGTCCTGTACTTCCTGGGAGAAAAGCCCTACATTTAACCTCCCAAATGGTGTTTAGATTAAAAGTTCTTTGGGGGCGGGCATCCAACCTCAAAAGGAGGCCACTCTGACTTGCACAAATTAAGTAATTTTTCTTTTTTAACTTCAACACCTAAATTGTTAGCTCCTTCCTTAACATCTTTAAAAGTATCTGTCAGAAAGGTAAGAGGTGTACTTTGGTTCTGACTCTTTTCTGCGTATATCAATCCACACACAAGACAAGAAAAAAGGAGGAAGGCAATTATAAATATCACAAAATTAAACAACTGGTGCTTTCGGGGATTTAGGATAAAACCACAACTCAGAGTGTCTCAAGGAGAAAAGTGTGGATTCGCTGGCCTGTTTAAGATCCCAAAGAGGTAGACGGAGACACTTGGTGATGTTTCAGCAGTGTCATCGGGTAAAAGACTACTCGACTCTAGCTTTGCTTCAAGTGGGCCAACTTTCTAAGCCAAATTTCACCCTTCGAGGGAGAAGACAAGAGAGTCTGAAAGAGAAAGTAATTATTGTTGGACAAGAAACTGAACAAAGAATAACAATTTTACATGGAGGCAAACAAGGTTTCCAGGCATCTGTGTCAGGATGAATATGAAAGAGGAAATGTTCCACGAAAGCCACAATACAGACAGACACACAGATTTTAAGAGAAGATACATTAACTGCATGCGGGTGATAGACTGGGTGGTAGACTGTCAGACAGAAAGTGCCGGACTAAAGACAGGAAACATTCCAAATGTCCGCACTAGTGGACAGTCTACCCTGTAAACTCTCAAGCAGACAGTACAGGACTACAGATGGGCCCAAATGTCCGCACTAGTGAATAGTTTTCCTTCTCCGGGCATCTGGTGTACATCTCCCACTGGTCCCGTTGGCTGCCTTATAGCACGTCCACAAGGTTTTCTTGCCAACTCCAAGACCCAACCTGAAAACTACACAAATATCACAGTTACAAAACTTACCGGCTGCTCTTTGTTACTGCCAGATCAGGTGTCTGGGTGAGCTTATGAGGGAGATCCCAGATGAGCCCCTATTTGTTGTACCTGGACTCGAGACCCCCTGAAGACCACCAGAGACAACGACCAATGCAAATAACAAAGGAGTCGTTTATTTGCAAGATCGAAGTTGATCCTCCACTCACTCAGTAACCGGTGATGCTAAGAAGCCCGGAACATAGAATAAACACAGTTTTTTTTTTATAGTATTGAACAAACAATATTAAAGAAGTTTTACATGAGAAATTACAGGATTGGTTAACATTTTAAGCAAACAAATGCTATATATATGTGATTGGCTAATATTACTATGGATGTGATATTGATGAGAATTGTCTGGCCACTGGGTCACCATGTCCTGCATGGCCACCCAGTGATTGGTCAATGCATCTGGAGAAAATTCCTGTGGCTTTCCCAAGGATCATTTATGTCTCCGTTGTCCAGGAATTGCTTTTCTTTTTGTGTCATTTCTTGGTCAAACCCATGGTTATTTTAATAATTCATACCTCACAAGATGGTTGTTAGCCTGTAATGGAGTTACTTGGGCCTTCATTGTACCTCTTTAAGCCTTAGGCTCTTCACATTTCATATTATTACTGTCTCTTCATACAAGCCTGGAATCACTATTTCAAAGTAACACAAATATAAAAACAAAAATAATCTGATACAATCAACACAACTCATAAATTATGTGAAAAAATCCACAATATAAATAAATAAACCTGAGGAAGAGGAAAAACAATGGCAGAATAACAACAGAAAATTACCCTAGCTCTCTCTAATGAAACAGATATTGAGAGTCCTAGAAGATACTCCAATTCTAGAGGTTCACACCAAGTGAGCTATAATTATATATAGATATAAAATTCAGAGGAAGATTTTATACTGTCTTCACAAGAAAACAGAAATCTATGAAAAGTTACCCAGCCAGGCAGGTGACTGCTGTGACTGTGTTGGCCAACAAATTCAAAAGCACAACTAAAATGTGGAAACAAAGGGCCACATGGGAAATAAATCATGAACAGAGACAGTCACATCTAAACAAAGACTCAATTCACCTTACCACTGGACAGTCCGAACTGTCATTGTAACCACAAGTATTAACATGACAACATCTCACCACAACTGATCTCTTCTCCTACGCTTAATGGTCTAGACAAAAACCTAAATCCAGAAAAAGAAATCACGACAGAAGATCAAATCCACACCTGGCAAAAGACTGATTATTTATAAAAGATATAGAGTCAGAATAAATACAGATTTCTTAGCTGATATGGGAAAAAGGAGAACCTGGCATGATGTATGACAAACATTAAATGCAAACAACTACCAACCGTGAATACGATCCCAAGCCAAACTATCCTTTATATTAAAAGGATATATAAAAATATTTCATGACAAAAAAAGTTGAAACAATGTATTTCCACCAAATCAGCAGGATAGAAGTTAATCAAATATATCCTACATAGAGAAGATCAAGAAGAACAGGAACTGGTTACATAGAATGCTCCCTACCAGAGAACAAGGTAAATATATTAAGAGTTGATGAGGCACAGCTCCTAACAACAGGTGCATAACACAGCAGGACTTATCAAATATTTCAAAGTCTTAACTCTCAATATCATTGGACTTAAATTTCCAAATAGAAGACATAGATTAGATACTAGTATCAAAAAACAAGATGCATCCATCTAGTATCTACAAGAGACACATTTTATTGACAAAAACAAACACATATTCAAACTGAAAGGCTGGAAGGAAAAATTTCAAGCAAATGGACACCATAAACAGACCACAGTAGAATTACTAACATAAGATAAAATAGAATTCAAATTAAAAATAGGAGGAAGAGACATTATATATTGATAAAAGCAACTCTCCATTAGGAGGATATAAAAAAGTCTAAACATCAATGCCTTGAATCCTAGAGCACCCCCACTTCATCAACCAAATACTACTTAACCTAAAACCACATCTCAACACATCATTGTTATCCTTGGATAGGTCATCCAGGAAAAACTAAACCAAGAAACTGCAGGCCTAAATAACTACATTGACCGCCTAGCCCTAACAGACATCTACAGAATATAAATCAATAGAAACATTCTTCTCAGCAGCTCTTGGAAGAGTCTTCAAAATAGAACATATCTTATGTTACATAGAAATTCTATCCAAAATGAAAGAAAAATAAATTGACTTTCCAAATCATGTCAGACCACAACAGAATAAACTTAGAATTAAACAGCTAAAGCAAAAAAAAAAATTCTCAAACACATGAAGACTGAACAACACATTACTGAATGACCAGTGGGGCACTGAATACATTATAATGAAAATCTGAAAGTTTCTGAAATTTAACAAATTGAACACACAAAATACCAATTCCTCTGGGACACAGTAAATGCAGCACACAGAGGAAAATGTATACCTCTGAGTGCCTACATCAAGCAATTGGGGAAATCTCAAGTCTGTATTTTAATTATATACCTCAAACTTCTTGAAAACAGGAACAAGCAAAAACCCAAAGCAGTAGACAGAAACAAAAAAGAAGTAAATCAAAGACGCGCACAGGTGGTGGCTTACGCCTGTAATCCTAGCTATTCAGGAGGTTAAGATATGAGGATGGAGGGTCAAATCCAGCCCTGGCAGGAAAGTCCCTGAGACTCTTATCTCCATTAAATCAATAGAAACCCGGAAGTGGCACTGTGGCTCAAATGTAACGCTCTCATCTTGAGGTGAAGAGCACAGGGACAGTGCCCAAGACCAGAGTGAAAGCCCTAAGACCTACCAAAAAAATTAAATCAGAAATACCTAAATAAAGACAAAATAAAACATAAAAAGATCAACAAAACTGAGTTGGTTCTTTCAATAAATTAACAGAATTGACCTACCCGTACCAAATCCGACTAAGAAGAGAATTTATATAGATAGAAAGATAAATAGAAAGCCCACAGATTGGGAGAAGATCATTACATGCTCTGCAACAGACAATGGCCTCATATCTCAAATATATTTAGAGCCCCAAAAGTTAACCCCTCCAAAAAACAAATAATCAAAAACCAACAACCTTCTTAATAAGTGGGCTAAAGATTGAAAGAGAGACCTCTCTGAAGAAGAAATATGAATGGCCAATAGACACATGAAGAAATATGCATCATTTCTGGCCATAGAAATGCAAATCAAAGCAACATTGAGATTCCACCTCACCCCAGTTAGAATGACCATTATGAAGAAAATTAATAATAACAGATGCTGGGCTGGTGGGGATATGAACAATAGGGAACACTACTACACTATTGGTGGAAATGTAAACTTGCACAAATATTCCATAAAGAAGTGTACAGGTTTCTCAGAAGAGCTCCCCTATGACCCAGCAATCCCACTCCTGGGCATTTACCCAAATGACCACAAACAAAGCCACACTAACGCTACTATCAAAACTATGTCCAATGTAGCATTATTTACCATAACTAAGATATGAAACCAAAACAGATGTCCCTCAGTAGATGAATCAGTCAAAAAAATGTCATATACATTCACAACAAAATTCTATGGTTCCTTTAGAAAGAATGACATTGCCCCATTTGTAAGGAAAAGGAAAGACTTGGAAAACATAATAAGTCAAAAGAGCCAGACACAAAAAATCATAGGGTACATATTTTCACTCATTTGGAAAAACTAGAATATACCTAGGATATTCTTAGAAAAGAGCACAATAGCTCAATAGCTATATGCATATGACCATAGAAAATTATGCTTATTGAAATGAGCTCCAAGAAATGGATACAAGATAATTGTATAGTGAACTGTTTTTGTTATTTCTATTTACGTTTTCCACTTTGGTTTATTCCCTGTATTCACTGTTTTTGATTTCCATACCCTTTCTCTTATACCTAAGTTAATCTGATTTGGGGAACGAAGGGAAATCACAGAAATGGTGGGACAAAGATTAACCAAAGCAACAGTGATATACACTAGACACTATGTTAGAAATGAACTTTATAACTTTGTGGGGATGGGATATCAAGGTTGGGGGTAATGTACTCATTACTTATTTTAATGAAACCAACCCCCCCTGTATAACACCTTCATAATAAAAAAACCCCTGTAAATACAATAAGAGAACTCACCCAAATAGAGAAATTAGAGAAAAAATTAGACATAACAACATAAATAAGCAAAATTGAGAATGCTATAAGAAAGTACTTTGAAAACCGTATGCCAGTCACCTGGAAAATTCTAGAGAAATTTATGGTTTCCTATACTCGAACTGAACCAGGAAGTAATACATAAGAAATAATGAAAATGAAATGTCAATAAACAATTTCCCATACCAGAAAAATCTAGGACTCAATGGATTTACCATGAAATTAAGGCCTGCAAAGAGCTTGCAATACTCAGATCTAACTCTTCAATGGAATAGAAAGGGAAATGAAATTATCAAACACATTCTATGAAGCTAGAATTAGACTCTTCCCCAAATCAGATAGGGACTCATCAAAGAAAGAGAACTATGAACTGAGCTTTTGGTTTGCATTGATACAGAACTTCTCAATAAAATTCTCACCAACCAATTTCAGCAACTAACAAAAAAATCGTATACTATAATCAAACAGAATTCATTCTAGGATCCAATTGGATCCAATATACTTGTCAATAAACATAACATAAACCATCAGCAGAAGCAGGACAAGAACCACATTACCATATATACATAGATGTAAAAATAGCTTTTAACAAACTCCAATACCCCTTTATGATTAAAGGTCTGAGAAGCTAGGAATGCATGGAACATTCTTCAATATAATACAGAGTATGAATATGACAAAGAGATAATAAACATATACCTAATGGTGGAAGCATGAAGACATTAAAATCAGGAATGATAAAAGGATGTCCCCTCTCTCTACTAATGTTCAATATAGTAGTGGAGTTCCTAGCAAGAGCAATAGGCAAGAGAAAAACATAATGGGGATCCAAATAGGGAAGAAAGAAAAGTATCCCTTTTTACAGATGAAATGATCCTGTATTTAAAGGACCCTATAGCTTGCTCCCTCAAGTTAGTAAAGGTGATGCTAACCTTCAGCAACGTAGCAGGGTATAAAACCCACAAGAATGATTAGTTGTTCTGTGTTACCAACAATGGGAAGATCGAGGCTGGAATCCAAAAAACAACCTCATCTATATTAGCTCAAAATCAAATCAAAACTAAACAGAACAAAACAACAACGAAACTAGGATTTAATTAATTTAGCTAAAAATGTGAAGGACCTCTACTGTAAAAACGTTAAAACTCTAAAATGGGTAATTGAAGGAGATTCAAGGACATGGAAAGTCTTTCAATTCTCCTGGTTGGAAGAATTAACATTGTGAAAACTGCAATATTACCCCCAAACAATTGACAATGCAATACCCAGCAAAATTCCAACAATATTCTTCAATGCAGTAGGGAAAACAATCCAAATTTAATATGAAATTACAAAATTACAGATGAAACAGAAGGCTTAGAAATGAACATATGGGCTTATAGTCATTTTACACACACACACAGACACACACACACACACACACACACACACACACACACACACACACACAATGGAATTCTATTCACCAATCAGAAGGGATGACTTTTCACTAGTCTTAAGTAAAATGAAAGGCTTGGGGAAATTATACTAAGAGAAAGGAATGCACACTCAGAGCAATATAGGTTTCATGGATTCATTCATTTATGGTAGCTAGAAGGTGCCTAGAAATCTACAATAACAAGACAGATTGTACCTTGTCCCAGTTAGGAGGGCCATTATCAAGAAAATTGACAATAACAAATGCTGAGGTGGATGTAGCCAAATGGGAACTCTATTACACTGTTAGTAGGAAATTGAACTTGTTCAACCAGTCTGGAATGCAGTATGAACTTTCCTCAAAAGACCAAACATAGATCTCCCTATTACCCAGTAATTCCATTCAGGGGCAGTATTTCAAAAAATAACAAAGAAGTTCACATTAAAACTACCAGCATAACAATGTTCAAGGCCCAGACCCAGAGTTCAAGACTGGAAAAAAGTTACAATGCTGGTATTTGTTTCCCCAAATATGAATCTTTTGACATAAGATTCCAAATCATTCTATTTGTAACAGCTATGATAGGACTTAAATGTAGTTGGTGATAAAATGACTTCTTTATTGAATGTTAGGAAAAGCTGTAAGCAGTCCAAGAAATGGGAGATTATTTTGTTGTTGTTGTTGGTTGAGGGGCTTGATGTCTGGGCTTGGGCACTGGCCCTGAGCTCTTCAACTCAAGGTAAGGGCTCTAACTCTTGAGCCACAGGGCCTGTTCTGGTTTTCTGGTGGTTAATTGGAGATAAGAGGCTCAGGGGCTTTCCTGCCCAGGCTGGCTTTGAATGGCAGTCCTCAGATCTCAGCTTCTTGAGTAGCTAGGATTACAACTATGAGCCTCTGGTAGCAGGCTAAAAATGGGGGGTTTTTATAAAAGAAAATCCACCTCTTCACCTGTGTCTAAATATCAGATATCACTATTAGGACACGGCACCCTCAACTCATTTCATCAGACATTTAAAATTTTCTCTTTTCCTTCATGTGGGAACACTGCAGTCAATATCAATTCAGCTGTGGGACTGGATCAATTGTATGTTAATTGCTAGCATGTAAATCAAGAACTGTTACATCAAAAGAAATAAAACCCTCATTTGGAATAATTGTTTTCTCTTTTTATTACAAATCTGTGTTTGATTACTTCCTAATGTGATATTGGACCTCCTAACAGAGTGATGACATTTTCTTTCTCTTCAGCAATTGGCCTTCTCCGACATGTGGTCAAATATTTAAGAATTCAAAGATTTCCATTGATAATTCATTAAGCTGATCTCTAAGAAAATGTGTATTTCTGGAATTGGTCTTATGTCTTGTTCTTACATGCACAAGTGTTCTATGATTTATTTGTTCTACAAGGAATTCTATTATCCAATCTTTGTGTGAGCAATTTTAGTCTCTCTGATCAGTCTTTCTGACCCTCTCTCGGGAATCTCATTTCAGTCTGCCTCATAATAAAATATATTAATTATTAGCTAAATGACTCTCAGCTTCTGTTTTTTGCCTGACTTCATGTAGGCTGTGATAGCAGCCCTGACTGGCTGTACTTACTGGAGTTTTCTGTTTGTTTGTGTGTTTTTTAGAGATCTAGGATTACTATTCAAGGTAGTAAATTATCTGGGCCCGAGTGATCCCCTGGCCTAGAGTCAATGGCGTTTTTCCTAAAGATACAAAAACACCTGACTAAATTCCTGTTTTAATTGTCTCAAAATGAGGCAATCTGGATCCTTGCAAAGCCATCAATGAGCTTCTGTAACCACTTACAGAAATGTTCTATCAAGATGGCTTTTCAAGGTTGACTGTGAAAAAGGTTCATTTCCAAGTGACCACCATAAAACAGATCACATCACTGGGAACAGACTTTTCTATGGAAGGTTGGCCTTTCTTCCCTGTTTTACGATAGATAAAAACATAATATTCTGCAGTTTTGGCCATCCTGGATCACGTTTTCACAAGAATATTCTGTAGTGTAAAAGAGGACCAATTATCAAAAGAAAGGTGAAAATACTTGTCTACTACAGACTGATTTATCTGGCTTATATCTATTATTATTTTCATTAATTCAAACACATGGATAATTTATATTGCAATTAGACAAGTGGCAAAAGATTAATGGAATAAACATTTATTTTACTTTCATATATCCAATATAATACACTTAACCCCTTATGGACTATTAAATCCAAGAGTAGAAAAAACGTCAGGAATATAAAATGAACCTCAAATTGTGTAATCTGGCACATATACACCATCATCTACTCAGAAATTCAGTCTCTCTATAAATACGTATTTGGTACAAAATAATAAAAATTTAACTAATGAATATGACTTTTAAGAATCATCTGAAATGCTACTCATGTATGTAATTGCATATAACTGTGTAGATGTCACATGCATGAAGAAATTAAATTTCCACAATTTAAGCTAGATGAGAGGAGTCATACCCTCATATACTGTGTGGTGTGTTACCACAGTGCTGAACCCTTCCACCTAATACCAAGAGTCATGTGCAATAATTTATTATTTGATGTCAAGATGAGTGCCAAGTGTAGAATACACTTTGAATTATTCCATTAATTCACATAAATGAAACAGTAATGATATATTATTTTTTAATTCTAATTCTTGTCAATTTTACAATTCATGAAATGTATTATTAAAATTAGTTTCAATTTCTTCTTTTCTAAATTTTAAATTATATATTAAATTTAAATTTAATTTATATATTAAATTTAAATTATATATTAAATATTTAATATTAAGAAATCAGGCATAAGTAACCTGTTATTAAAATGATCTACTATTAAACAGTGATTTGAATTATAGTTCTAACAAATTGTGATGTAAAAAACTTTTATTTTGGGTCTGGTTGTGGGGCCTGAACTCTGTGAATGGGCGCTGTCCCTCAGCTCTTCAGTTCAAGGCTAGTGCTCTACCACTTGAGCCCCAGCACCACTTCTGGCTTTTTTCTTTCTGCTTATGTAGTGCTGAGGAATCCAACCCAGGGCCTCATGCATGCAAGGCAAGCGCTCTTCACTGAGCCACCTTCCCAGCCCTGCTGTAAAAAACTTTTAATAGAATTGTAAGTAATAATTTTTAAACTTACTAGCCTGTTATTTGTTTTCTAACTGTGTCATTTCTTATTCTTGGTCCAAGTCATCTCTTCACCTAAGTTGTTTAGTTTTCTATTTTATCTCTATTGGTTTGCTGATTGTGCATTTTGTTTTCCCTTTGTAGTGACTGACATGAGGCTGAAAATCTGTATGCTAGTTTATTACTTCCTATGTTAAAGTCAAACTACTGCTCCCAACAGCTGTTCTACTCTTCTTTGTATACTATTGTATTTCCCCCACTCCCATCTCCTGTATTGCTGCTCTCAAGTATTTTATTTCATTTTGTATTTAAATTTTATTGTCAAGGTAATGTACAGAGGGGTTATAGTTACATAAGTCAGGTAATGAATTCATTTCTTTTATAACTTTTTAACTTTCCCCCATTTTTCTCCCTCGTCCCTCCCAACATCCCCCCCCCAAGATTATTTCCAACATATTGTCTCGTGATTTTCACTTTTGCATAGGTTCCGCCTTTGTCCTTTGTCTCACCATTTTGCTTTTTTCTCTTACTCTTCCCTAGTTCCCTAGATATGATAACCTGGGTATCAAAATCAAATACAGTGACTAGAGGGGATAAACCATATGTGGGGAAAACACAAAAGGATGAAATGTACATAGTACATTAAGAACAACAACAACAAAGAATATGTCTTGGATTTCATTTCACTTGGAATCACCTTTCATGGTCATATGTACATAGCTATTGAGTAATTCTGCTCATCTACTAAGATTATCCGTGATGTGCACAATAATGCTCCCCTATTATTCATTAAACCCACTTCTGGGCATTTAACTATGTGACCACAAACAAGGCCACACTGAAGCTACCAGCACAATTATGTTTTTTACAGTATTATTTACCATAGCTAAGGTATGGAATTAAGCCAGATGCCCCTCAGTAGATGAATAGATATAGAAAATGTGACACAGACACGCAGACATACACACATACAAATACATGGAATACTATGCTTCCGTCAGAAACAATAATACCACCTCATCCATAAGGAATTGAAAGATCTTGAAAAAACATCATACTAAGTGAAGTAAGCCAGACTTAAAGGAACATAGGTCCCCAGGTTTTCCTTATTTATAATAATTAGGTTACATCAAGGAAAATCTCATGTATTTTAATTTGAAATTTTGTTCTATGTTGAAAACAACATTATTACTATATTGCTTGTTATTCTTTCTTTTTTTGAGGAGGGCTAATATTTATTTAACCATTAAAATGAAGTTTGTAGCCACTGTATAAGGTTTAATATAATGTATCTTCTTAATAATTTTTTATTGTAAAAATACCGTATGGAGCCGGGCGCTGGTGGCTCACGCCTGTAATCCTAGCTACTCAGGAGACTGAGATCTGAGGAACGCGGTTCAAAGACTGCCCGGGCAGGAAAGACCATGAGACTCCTATCTCCAATAAAACCACCAGAAACCCGGAAGTGGCGCTGTAGCTCAAGTGGTAGAGCGCTCGCCTTGAGCTGAAGAGCTGAGGGACAGCGCCCAGGCCCAGAGTTCAAGCCCCACGACCGACAAAAAAAAAAAAAATACCGTATGGAGGACTTACAATTACATGGCAAGGTAATGAGTACATTTCTTATCAAACGTTGTTGCCTCCAACTTTGTTTCCCCTAACCATCAATTCCTATCCCTCCCCCAACTCTTGTGCAAAGGTTGTAAAGTTCGATTTTAGACTTAAAGTCTAAATCTCATTGTTGCAATGAGTCCACCTATTTAAACAATTTGTTTTTTTTTTTTTTTGCTTCACTTCCACAAATTATACCTACATCAAATACAGTGAAAACAGGGGTTATACCGTGGGGGAGGATCACACAAAGCAACAAAGAAATAACTTATAAATATGTTAGAAACGATAGCAAGAAAGAAAATATAGAGTGCTTATCTTGAGGTTCATTTCAACTTATCTGACCGTTATTTCTTGTCTCAGACATATACTAGTTATTGTACATAAGGGTAGCCATGGGACGTATGTTTCTTTGCACCTGGTTTACTTCACTTAATATAAATTTTTCCAAGTCTTTCCATTTCCGGACAAATGGGGCAAAAGTCAGATATACTTAAAGAATTATGTTCAGCTTATCCATTACTGAAGGAAGAACAACTAAAAGAGTAATCCCCATTAGAAAGAAGAACTCCTATTTACTTATCTTCATTCCTTTGTAAGGCCAGTGTTGCCCCCTGTATCCTCATGTTGTACATTACAACTTTATACTTGATCATCAAGTATATCTACTGTCTTCTACATTGTGACCTAAATGCCCCAGAAATTCCACTTCGCTTTACTTTTTAAAAAAATTCTCTCTAGTGAAGATGTTCTCCCAATCTGAGGGCTTTCTATTGATCTTGCTAGCTATGTCCTTTGCCATGCAGAAGCTCTGCAATTTCATGCAATACCATTTGTCCAACGTTTCTTTGATTTGTTGTGTTTCTGGGTCTCTATTAAGAAAATCTGATCTAGTCCAAGGAGACCCAAGGTTTCTCCTATTCCATCTTGTAATGTTTTTAGAGTGTCGGTTTTGACTCAGAGGTCTTTGAAGAATTTGGAGTTGATTCTGGTGTAGAGTGATATCTAAGGATCTAGTTTTAATTTTCTACAAGTAGTTAACCAATTTTGCCAGCACCATTTTCTGAAGAGGCTGTCTTTCTTCCATTCTATATTTTTTAGCTCCTTTATTGATGACTAAACATACAATGGAGAAGTGTCTCATATCTAAAATATATCTGGAACTCAAAAAATTAAATCCCTCAAAAACAAATCTTCAAAGAAACAATGCCCAATAAGTAAGTGGGCTAAAGACTTGAAGAGAAACTTCTCTGAAGAGGAAAGAAGCAGGGCCAATAGACAAAGAAAGATATGCTCAATCTCCCTAGCCATAAAAGAAATGCAAATCAAAACAACAATGACATACCACCTCATCCCAGTTTGAATGGCTATAATGAAGAACTCTAATAACAACAGATGCTGGAAGGGATGTGGACAGAAGGTAACCTTACTGCATTGGCAGTGTAAACTTGCTCAACCACTTTGGAAAGCAGTATGGAGGTTCCTCCAAAGACTCAACAAAGAGCTCCCCTATCACCCAGCAATCCGATTTTTGGGTATCTACCTAAATGATCACAAACAAGACCACACTAAAGCTACCAGCACGACTATGTTTATTGCAGCATTATTTATCATAACTAAGATGCCCTCAAGTGATGAATGGATCAAGTAAATGTGGTATATATACACAATAGAATTCTATGCCTCCCTCAGAAAGAATGACATTGCCCCATTTGTTAGGAATTGGAAAGACTTGGAAAAAATTATGTTAAGTGAAGTAAGCCAGGCCCAAAGAAATATAGGTCCCATGGTTTTCTTTATTTGCAATAACAAGTATATGTCTGAGTCAAGCAGAAAAGGTCAGATAAGTTGATGTTAGGGAAATGAACCCTAAGATATGTATTCAAATGTTTATTTCTTTCATGCAATTGTATCTAAATTATTTATAAGATTTTTTGTTGCTTTATATGTCCCTTCCCCATGGTATAACCCCCGCTTTCATGGTATTTGATGTGGGTATAATTTGTGAGTGGTAAGGGATAAAAAAAACAAATCATTTAAATACGGTTACAGTGAGATGTAAAAGTCATTATTTTGAAAATGAACTTTACAACTTTGGGGGAGGAGGAGGATTGGGTGAGGGGGAGGATGGGAAGAAATGGGAATGGGAAACAAAGATGGAGGCTACGATGCTTGATAAGAATGAAAGGGTTAAAGTAACTCCATTTTTGAGGCAGTGACCATTTGTTTCTTGTTTATCTCAGCTAGCAGAGCAACACATGATGGTAACCCAAACACCTGGTTGTTTGCCTTCATAAGCTCTGCAAATCTTTAGCTAAGGACTCTCCTCCTAGGCTCCACTGTGTGAGAGTGTAGGATGAGGCCTGAGCTGCAGCCCGTCTAAATAAAACCTTGCTTTTGCATTTCGGAACGTCTAACTCTAGTTGGTCTTCTCTGTGGGGGTCCTGCAAAATGGTCACTACATGTTAGTGAGGGCTCGTCGAGGATACCTCAAGACCCACGAGACCTCAGACTCCGAAGGTAAAACAGTGCTGTCAAATTGTCTTGTCCTGTCGTTCCTCTCTTTATATGTTTTATTTTCATTTTTGTTTGTGAGGACGGCCACTCCAATTCGTATTGTGTAAAGGGTTGTCATAGCGCACATGCTTGCATGACAACCCTGGAGGAACTGGGAGACATCCCAGATCCTCTTGTGAAGGGGATGGTCCTTGGATCCCTGCCATGAAAATTGTGGTGCATAGGTTGGTTTGGTGTTGGGCCAGAACTGACCAAGAGGGCCTCCTAACTGAGGCCCAACTCACTCACTGTGGGTCTGCTCCTTCTGCTTCCCTATTACAGGGGTCAGCGGACCAATTCAGGAGATCTCCACTTCGTAACCTTTTTTTTTTTAACTGTTAGGGCTGTGTATGTTTTGTTTGTACTGTTTATTGTTTTTTGGACTGTACGACTAATGGGACTGGAAATCATGGGCAACACTCCATCTAACCCCCTAGACTAACAAAAAGAAAAAAGCTAAGAAAGGGGAAAAGATATTGTACCCCCCCGGTTTTTCAGGGAGATAACGTGGAAAAAATATTTCCTACCCCATACTCAGCTTCCCAGGTTCCTTTTGCAGAGCCTGAGAATCACCAAGAGGAGGAGGTAGCTATAGAACCAGCAGCCGAAATCTCGGCACCTGCCCTTAAAGTTTCTGAGGGGCCAGTCACTAGAGGAAGCCATGGGATCAGCCCCTCTCCCACTTCTAATGCAGCTGTTTTTTCCTTAAGCACAGTAGGTCCTGTGGATGCAAATGATCAAAAGCAATTCTAATATTGGCCATTTTCTACCAGTGATCTATACAATTGACACACCCAAAATGCCTCCTTTTCTGAGAAACCCCAGGATTTAATTCGTTTGCTTGAAACCATTCTCATTACTCATCACCCACTTGAGATGATTGCAGTCAGCTTTTACAGGTCCTTTTTACCACCGAAGAGAGAGACCTTATCTGAGAGGTGTCCCGGAAACAAATCCCTGGCCACACAGGAGCGCCCATCACAGATCCTGCCATGATCGCTGCCTATTTTCCTGAGATTTGACCAACATGGGACTGCAATATGGTTGAAGGTAGGGAGCGACTCCTCATCTATCACCAGGCTCTGTTTGTAGGTCTCAAGGTGGTGCCTCACCGACCTACTAATATGGCCAGAGTCTATGATGTTAGATAGGGAGGAATTGAAAGTCCGGGAGGGTATCTTGAGCAGCTCATGGAAGCTTTTACTCAATATACCCCATCTGATCTTGAGACTCTGGAGTCAGCTCAGATGATTATGTTTTCCTATATAAATCAATCTGCATCATACATAAAGCAAAAGTTGCAGGCTCTAGAAAGACTTGGTGAAAAGTCTATTAGGGATCTAGTAGCCGTGGAGGAAAAGGTTTACAGTAAGAGAGAGACAGAGGAGCAAAGAAAGGAAAGGAAGGGCAAAGAATGTGAAATTGAGCATGACAAGAGAGACCAGGCCAAGGAAAAGAAGCCAGACTTGTTGGACTTGTCACTGTCACACGCCGTGCATACCTGGTCCACAGATGGCAGCAGTTTCATTCGAGATGGAAAAATGTATGTGGGTGCAGCAGTCACCATGGACACTGAGATAGTGTAGGCTGAAGCACTCCCCCAGGGTACATCTGCACAAAGAGCAGAACTAGTGGCACTAACAAAAGCCCTATGGATGGGGAAAGGGAAGGGATTAAACATTTACATCGACAATCGGTATGCTTTTGCTACCATGCATGTCCAGGGAGCCATTTACCAAGAGAGGGGGCTGCTGACACCTGAAGGAAAGGCTATTAAAAACAAACAAGAAATTTTAAGCCTTGTCCAGGCCTAGGGGAACCAGCAAATATTACCATTATGCACTGCCTTGGCCATCAAAAGGAAACTGATTCAACAACCAAAGGAAATAACTTGTACAATCAGGCAGCTAAGGAGGTGGCCCTCCATCCCAGAGGGGGAGTACTTACTCTAGTAGATGCAGGGCCTCAAGCTTTGCCTCCTGAGCTTCAGTACTCCCAAGAAGACTTGGAGTGGATAAAGAAAATTCCCATGGCCTATAAGCCCCCAGGCAGAGAAGAAAATAAAGACTGGTGGAAAACTGGTGAGGGGAAACTTATCTTGTCACAAAGATTGGGCAAGGGGATTCTTAAGAGAATCAATCAGGCCTCTCACATGGGAACCCGAAGAATGCAGGACTTGCTCCAACACTCAGAAGTAAAAATTAAGCAAGGAAATCAACTCATTGAGGACATTGTTAAAAATTGTAAAGCCTGTCAGCTCACCAATTCCCCCAATCAACCAGTTACAAAAGGAGCTCGCCTCCGTGGAGATAGGCCAGATGTGTATTGGGAATTAGACTTCAAAGAAATTTAAAGTGGAAAAGTTGGATATAAATATTTGCTAGTTTTTGTAGACACCTTTTCAGGATGAGTTGAAGCCTACCCAACAAAGCATGAGATCACGAACTTCGTGGCTAAGAAGATCCTGGAAGAAATCCTACCCATCTATGGCTTCCCATCCACCATCAGGTCGGAAAATGGACCGGCCTTGGTCTCAAAAGTAAGTCAGGGGATAACTGTGGCACTGGGGACAGATTGGAAATTGCACCGTGCTTATAGACTCCAGAGTTCAGGGCAGGTAGAAAGAATGAATCAGACTTTGGAGACTGGCACAGACTGGGTATCACTCCTTCTGTGTAGAATAAGAAATTCACCCTATCACCTTGGGTGTACTCCTTTTGAAATAGTGTATGGACATCCTCCACCTATTATCCCTAGCCTTCAGACTGGATTGCTTGCTCATTTGAGTGACACTGAATTTCTATGTAAACTTGACTATCTATAGCTTGTCCACAAAAGTGGGTGGCCCCAGCTTAGAGCATTATATGATTCTGCTTCTATTCCTACCCCCCATTTGTTTGAACCAGGGGACTGTGTGTTTGTTCGAAGGTACAACTTGAGATTTTTGGAACCACAGTGGAAGGGACCTTACATGGTACCTTTGGCTACACCCACTGCCCTTAAGGTGGACAGCATTGCTGCTTAGATCCACTACACCCATGAAAGACTGGCTGACCCCATTGCCCTGGATGACCATGGGGAAACATGGGAAGTCACTAAGCATCCTACCCAACCACTCCATATATAACTCAAGAAAAGAAAAATGGACTGATTGTTATTGGTATTGTTTCAATTATCATTTGCATAACTCCTGGGAGGCGCTCAGTACAACAAGGGGAACTTTGTGCTGTCCTAGGAGAAGAGTGTTGTTTTCACATTGACCATTCAGGAATAGCAAAAGACAACATGGCTATGGTCATAGAGGGACTAGTCAAGATCGAGAGCTGTTGAAGTGAAGTTTGGGGCCGGAGCCACAATATTGTGTCTCAGGACCATAAGTCAAGGGGGGAGCAAGGGTTAAAGTAACTCCATTTTTGAGGCAGTGATCATATGTTGCTTGTTTATCTCAGCTAGCAGAGCAAGATGTGGTGGTAATCCGAACACCTGGTTGTTTGCCTTTATAAGCCCTGCAAATCTTTATTTATCTCAGGGCTCTCCACCTAGGCTCCACTGTGTGGGAGTGTAGGACGAGGCCCAAGCTGCAGCCCGTCTAAATAAAACCTTGCTTTTGCATTTCAGAACGTCTGACTCTTGTTGGTCTTCTTGGTGGGGGTCCAGGAACGTGGGCACTACAATAAATGTACTCATTATGTTGTCCATGTAATTGTAACCCCTCTGTACAGTATTTTCACAATAAAAAAAATTCTTGGGAACAAAAAACATCATTTCCCTCTAAATCGATCAGGTTGCTCTGTGTGTGTGTGTGTGTGTGTGTGTGTGTGTGTGTGTGTGTGTGTGTGTGTGTGTGTGTGTGTGTGTGTGTGTGGTTTTACAAAGATCAGAAGACATTTTTCTTCATTTAGAATACATCTTTCAGGTTATTGTAAATTGTGGCTACTGGGAGAAGACTCTTTCTATATTAAAAATGAAACAAAAATATATTGTGCATACAACACAGTGCTTTATTAGTCTGTAGTTCAACCCTTAACTTCAATTTATATCTTGGCCGTTATTGTGAATAATTTGAATAGCAATGAACTATAGATATATTTATCAGTTACACAAAGAGAAATAAACATATGATCAGTGGGTCAGATGACATTTCAACTTTACATTTCTCTAGAAAACTGCATACTACTTTCTACAAGGAGAATATTAACCTGTATTTTGACTAAGAGTGTGGAAAATTTCTTCTTTTTACTTATGTGGTGCTTAGGAATCAAACCCAGGGCCTCAGGCATGCAAGGCAAGCGCTCTATCACTGAGCCACCTTCCCAGCCCTAGCAAATTTCTTTTATCCACATTCTCACCAACATTATTACCTTTTTTTTAAGGGCAGGTTTGTACTATGTGCAGTAACCCAGACTGGCCTTAGAATAAAATCCTATTACTCCAACCTGCTAAATGCTTGGAATTACAAGCCTTTACCACCACACCAGGTTCCTTTGATTTTTTGGATAAGTGTTATAATAGTTATGAACTAGTATCATAGTAATTTTGAATTGCGTTTCTCTAATGACTTCTGTTCCAAAAGAATTAAGCCAACATAGAAGTTGTATTAAACACGACATTGTAAACCCACTGGCTACTTTCATGGCTATTTGGAAAACAGGTCTATTCCGAACTTTTGTCCAATTTTAATCATTTCTGTTTTTTAATGTGAAAATACTGTAGAGAGGGGTTACAATTACATGCGAAAGATAAGTAAATTCCTTATCAAGCATTGTAGCCTCCTCCTTTGTTTCCCATTCCAATCCCTTCCCATCTTCCCCTTGCCACCCAGCCAATCTTCCTCCCCCTCTTCTCCCCTCATATAAGTTTAAAGTTAGTTTTTCAACATAATAACTTGTCCCTCTCATTGTTTCAATGGGTCCACCTGATTTCCTATTTAAAAGATTTGTTTCTTCCTTCCCCTCGACAAATTATACCAACATCAAATGCAATGAAAACAGGGGTTATACCGTGGAGGAGGGACATAGAAAGCAACAAAAAAATCTTATATATACTTTAGGAACAATTGCATGAAACAAAAAAAACATTTGAATACATATATTAGGGTTCATTTCCCTATCATCACCTGATCTGACCTTTTCTGCTTGACTCAGACATATACTAGTTATTGCTAATAAGGGAAACCATGGGACCTATGTTTTTTTGGGCCTGGCTTACTTCACTTAAAATAATTTTTTTCCAAGTCTTTCCAAGTCCTAAAAAATGGGGCAATGTCATTCATTGTGATGGAGGCATAAAATTCCATTGTGTATATATACCATATTTTCTTGATCCATTCATCACTTGAGGGGCATCTGGGTTGGTTCCATATCTTTGCCAAGGTAAATAATGCTTCAATAAACATAGTCGTGCTGGTAGCCTTAGTGTGGTCTTGTTTGGGGTCATTTGAGTAAATGCCCAAAGGTAGGATTGCTGGGTCATAGGGGAGCTCTATGTGGAGCCTTTGGAGGAATCTCCATACTGCTTTTGAAAGTGGTTGAACAAATTTACACTCCCACCAACAATGCAGTAAGCTTCCCTTCTGTCCACATCCCCTCCAGCATCTGTTGCTATTAGAGTTCTTGATTATTGCCATTCTAACTGGGATGAGGTGGTATCTCAATGTTGTTTTGATTTACATTTCTTTTATGGCTAGGGAGGTTGAGCATTTCTTCATTCATGTGTCTATTGGCCATGCTTCTTTCCTCTTCAGAGAATTTTCTCCTTTTCTTTAGCCCACTTTCTTATTGGGCTGTTGTTTCTTTGAAGATTTGTTCTTGGGGGAATTAATATTTTTGAGTTGCAGGTATAGTTTAGATATGAGACCCTTGTCTGTTGTATGGCTAGTGAAGATCTTCTCCCAATCAGTGGGCTTTCGATTGATGTTGCTAGCTATGTCCTTTGCCATGCCCAAGCCCTACAATTTCATGCAATCCCATTTATCCAATCTTTCTTTGATTTGTTGTGTTTCTGGGTCTCTATTAAGGAAATTTAGGCCTCTGCCAAGGAGACCTAGGGTTTCTCCTATTCCATTCTGTAATGTTTTCAGAATATCTGCTTTGACTCCAAGGTCTTTGATACATTTGGAGTTGATTCTGGTGCAGAGTGATATCTAACGATCTACCCTTAGTTCTCTTCAAGTAGTTAACCAATTTTGCCAGCACCATTTACAGAAAAGGCTGTCTTTTGTCCATTCTATATTTTAGCTCCTTTATCAAAAATTAGATGGCTAGAGGTCTGTAGGTTCATTTCTGGGTTTTCAATCCTATTCCATTGGTCCTGAGGTCTGTTCTTGTGCCAGTTCCAAGCTGTTTTGATTATTATGGCTTTGTAGTAGAGTTTGAAATTTGGTATTGACATTCCTTTAGCCCTGCGCTTTCTGTTAGGGATCATTTTCGCTATTTGGCATCTTTTATTGTTTCATATGAAATTTTCGATTGCCGCTTCTATTTGCTTGAAGAAGGAGGTTGGAATATTGATAAATATCGCATTGAATTTGTAGATAGTCTTGAGACGTATTGCCATTTTCACGATGATGATCTTTCCAATCCAAGACCATGGGAGTCTTTACCACTTTCTAAGTTCTGTTTTTATTTCCTTTTTCAGGTTTTTAAATTTTTCATCATAGAGGTCCTTCACTTTTTGGTAAATTAAATTCCTAGTTATTTTTTTTTGGAGGCCTATTATGAATGGAGTTGCTTTCCTAATTTCAGCCACACTTTTCTCATTGTTGGTAAACAGAAAAGCCACTGATTTTTGAGGGTTAATTTTATACCGTGCTACTTTGCCAAAGTTTTGAATCAACTTGAGAAATTTGGGAGTGGAATCTGTGAGATTCTTTAAGTACAATAACATATCATCTGCAAAGAGGGAGAGTTTTACTTTTTAATTCCCTATTTGGATCCCCTTTATGTGTATATCTTATGGCTGTAACTAGGCATTCTAATACTAGATTGAAGAGAAGTGGAGAGAGTGAACATCCTTGTCTCATTCCTGAGTTAAGAGGGAATGGCTTCAGTTTTTCACAATTAAGTATAATGCTGGCTGTAGGTTTGTCATATACAGCCTTTATTGTATTGAGGAATGTTTCCTGGATTCCTAATTTTTTCAGAACTTTCATTATAAAGGGGTTTTGGATCTTGTCATATGCTTTTTCCGCATCTATTGAGATAACCATGCAGTTCTTATCCTTGCTTCAGTTGATGTTATGAATTATATTAATTGATTTGCATATATTGAGCTAGCTTTGCATTCCTGAAATGATACCTGTTTGATCATAATGCATGATTTTTTGGATAAATTGTTGAAATCGATTGGCCAAAATTTTGTTGAAAAGTTTAGCATCAATGTTCATCAAACAAAAGGTTCTATAGTACTCTTTCTTTGATAAGTCCCTGCCTGGTTTTGGGATGAAGGTTATGATGGCTTCATAGAATGAGCTTGGTAGTGAACTTTCTCTTCAAATTTCATTGAAGAGCTAAAGGATTATTGGTGTGAGCTCTGCTTTGAAGGCCTTGTAGAATTCCACTGTAAAACCACCTGGTCTTGGACTTTTCTTAGATGGGAGGTCTCTTATTGCTCTTTCTATTTCAATGCTTGAAATGGGCCTGTTCAAATGGTTTAACTCATTCTTGGTTTATTTACAGCATGTCAATATTTGGCAGGAAAAGTTCTGTCTCTGCCAAGTTCTCAAACTTATTAGCATAAAGCTTTGAGGATTATTCCTTGATAATGTTCTGAATCTTTGTTGTTCCTGTGGTGATGTTAAAATTCTCATCTCTGAGTCTATTTATTTGTATGTATTCTCTTCTTTTTTCTGATAAGATTTGCTAAGGGGCAATCAATTTTTTTAATTTTTTCGAATAACCCACACTTTGTTTTGTTGATTCTTTCCATGTTTTTTTGAATTCTAATGTATTTATTTCTGATTTAATTTTGTCATTTCTTTCCATCTACTGGATTAGGGTTTATCTTGCTGCTCTTTTTCAAGGAGGCTCAGATGTCTCGTTAAATTGTTGGTTTCAGATCTCTCCAATGTGTTGATATAGCATCTCAGATCTATAAACTTGCCTCTGAGTACTGCCTTTGCTGTGTCCCAGAGGAGCTGGTAATATGTGTGTTCTTTTTTGTTGAATAACATGAACATTTGAATTTCCTTTCTAATTTCTTCCAACTCCCACTCGTGAGTCAGCAGTGTGTTGTTTAGCCTCCATGAGTTACAGGACTTTCTTTGGTGGCTTTTGGTTTTGAGTTCTAATTTTATTCCCTTGTGGTCTGAGAGAATGCAAGGTATTACTGCAATGTTTCTGAATTTGGGCAAGTTTGCTTTGTCACCTAAAAAGTGGTCTATTTTGGAAAATGTTCCATGTGCTGAAGAGAAGAACGTGTATTCTGATGCTGCTGAGTGAAATGTTTGGTAGATGTCTGTGAAATCTTGTTGATATTGCAGTTGTTTAGACCTGCAGTTTCTCAGTTTAATTTTTGCCGAGTTCATCTATCTAGTGGGGAGAGTAGTGTGTCAAGTACCCAACAATCAATGTCATTGTGTCTATGTGGCACTTGAGGGAAAGTAGATTTTCTTGGATAAATTTGGGTGCTCCGTTGTTTGGAAAATAGATATTTAGAATTGTAATATCCTCCTGAAGGAGGGATCCCTTAAATAGTATATAGCAAGCTTCCTTATCTCTTCTCATTGATTTTAATTTTAAGTCTATTTTATCTGATATAAGGCTTGCAACACCTGCCTGTTTATGGGGGCCGTTTGTTTGGTAGATTTTGTTCCAGAATTTCACATTCAAAATGTGTTTGTTTTTATGGGCAAGATGTGAATCCTGAAGGCAGCAGAAAGAAAGATCTTGCTTTTTAATCCAACTAGGTAGTCTATATTGCTTAATTGGAGAGTTCATTCCGTTAATGTTGAGAGATAGGACTGAAAGGTATTTGGGAGTTCCTGCAATTTTATCCACCTTCTTGCGAGCTGTACCAACTGGGTTCTTCCTAGGTTCTTGGATTCTCATTTTGGGTGCAGTTTCTTGGCCTTTATTGTGGTATTGTTGGTTTTCTATGTGTAGGATATGTTTAAGAATATTTTGTAGGCCTGGTTTGGCAGAGATATATTGTTTCAATTTTTCTTTGCTATGGTAGGTTTATATTTGACCTTCCGTTATGAAGGAAAGTTTAGCTGTGTATTGTATTCTTGGTTTATAATTGTTTGTCTTTAGGGCATGGCATACCTTATCCCGGGCTTATCCTGATCTTTTCTCCTTGAGAGCTTTAAGGATCTTTTTCTTGGTCTAAATTAATCCTGTGTGGATTATAATGTGAAGGAGGGAAGTCCTGCTCTGGTCTGGTCTAGTTGGAGTTCCAAAAGCTTCTTGTATCTGAATAGGCCTATCTTTTTGCATGTTTGGGAAGTTCTCTGCTAGGATCCTGTTAAACACATCTCCTAGACCATTAACTTCTCTCTCTAAGTGCTCCATTACACCCATTATCCTCAGATTAGGCCTTCTGATGGTGTCTTCAAAATGTTGAATAGATCTGTCATATTTCTTGGATTTGTCTTGTTGTTTGTATGTTCTTTCTCTATAATATCTAAGCTGTCTTCAATCCCAAGATTTGATCTTCTGCATGGTCTAACCTACTGCCAGGAATTTCTACTTTGTTTTTTATTTCTTTTCTTTCTAATTGGTCGGTTTGATTGGTTCAAATTCTTTGTTGGAGCTTTGTTACAGATCTTCTATGAACTTCTTTGCTTCCTTAATTTGGTTTTCAGTGTTTATTCTCAAATCACTTAGTTGATTGGTTATGGTTTCCTTGGACTCCCATTCCTTCTTTTGGGTTCCATTCAGCATTCCCTTTGTGGTCTTCCTGACTTCTTTCAGCTCTCTCTTTATGGATTCCATAAATGCCTCTAAAGATCTTTGTCTATCTCATCCTGCTCTCTCAATTCCTGTATTACTCTTTGATTAGCTTCCTCACGTTTATGCAATTCCTTTCTCTTTGTCTATTCTCAGCCAGCTCACGCAAGTCATGTCTATCTCTTTGACTGGACTCAGCCTGCTCATGCCCTCCCTGTATTTCTCTTTGAGTGTTTTCAATCTGCTCAAACAATTCCTGTGTCAGTCTTTGAGTAAGTGTCTCAAGGTCATGATATTCCTGTATTGACCTTTGGTTTGCTCCTCTCTCTCCCTATCATGCTCACACTGAGTCCTTTGCAGGTTTTCAATTTTTTCATTTACCATGTTTACCAGTAGTGTTTGTATAGCTTTTGGGGAGCTCTCCCCTGGATTATTATTATCTGTTCTGTCCCCTGATTATCATGAGTGGGAGTTGAGATACCCGGACTTGCCATTTTTCTTGTGTTTTTCTGCTTGTTCTGCCGATTTGGGATGAAAGTAACACCAGTTTTGTGCTAGAACACTATCTTAAGACAAGCATCATCCAAAGTCTGTAGTTGCACAGTCAAAAATCTGCAGATACAATCTAGTTCAACAGATCTTTTTATTCAATATCAAACAACTATGTACTAATGAGCTATGATCAGCAAAGAATAATTTTACATACCAGAAATTATAAGGTTTAGTGAGAAATGTGGGTAAAAATAGATATAGAGGGATATGGAAAGGTAAAAGGAGAGTTAAATTATCTAAGTCCTAATCTCAATAAGGGAAATAATTTGGATAGAATGATAGTAGACAGAAAAAAAAAAGAAGAAAAAATAAGAAAAAGAAAAAAGAGACAAGAAAGAATAAAAAAACAAATATTAAAAATTATTAATTGAAACACTTAAAATTTATGCAAATTTAAAAACGTAATATTCACAGAAGAACAGGGATAGGATGAGAGAAGGGGAGGGATAGAAAGGAGATGCGAAAAAGTAAAAAAGAGTTGAAAATATTATACAGGTATAAAGAGGTAGTACTGCTATTAAGAAACTTGTCAAAGAGGATTTGAATTGAGTAATAAATTTCTGGATTGTGTACACAATGGGGGATAAGGTCTAATAATCAACTATTGGTATATCTGAGGATGAGCAGAACAGCAATTAAGTCATGCAAAAAAGAACGAAAGAAGAAAAAATGAAAAGAATGAGAAAGAAAAAAAGGATCAAAAGTTAAGTAGAGCTAAAACACACACACACACACACACACACACACACACACACACACACACACACATACACACACATGCGCGCGCGCACACAGATATTCCCCCAAAATAAAAATTATAAGAGGAAGAAAAAAAGGTTAACAGCAAACAATGGGAGGCGGGGAAGGGAAGTGAAGGGTAAACAAAGGAGGAGGCTGCAATGCTTGGTAAGAAATGTATGCATTATCCTGCCCATGTAATTGTAGCCCCCCTGTACAGTATGTTCTCAAATAAAATAAAATACAATTAAAAAAAAATGAAAACAAAAAATTTAAACAAATTTTAAAAGGTACAAAAAATGAGTTCTTTGATTTTTTGGAGGGTGTGGGAAGATCCTGTATCTCCCTTTTGTCTGTAACCAGTCTCTTGTTGGAGTCTCTGGTCTGCTTGTGGTGTTTGATTTTCCTGTGGCTGGATTGGTTTCTTAAGTTAGTTTGTTTGAGCAGGCAGAAAAATGTTCTGCTTTACCCAGAATTTTGTGATCCTCCTCCCAGGCTAGTTCAATGGGAGGGAGATCTGCTTTGAGTCTCACAAAAGAGGGAGATGGATTTTTCCTCTAGTTTGGAGATGCTTGTTGAGGCTTGGTTCTGGGTAGAGTGGAGGCCTTTCAGCAAGCAGTAGAGTTTCCCTGAGGGGCTAGCTTCTGAGACACTTACAGAGCTTAGCCTGGAGATATACTCAGGGTTTATGTTTACTGAATTTCAGTTGATTGTCAAGACTGCTGTAGGGAGGGGCAGACTCTGGCTCTGTTTATCCTGTGAAGAAATCAACACTTGAGGAGGGCAGAACTTTCTCTGCCTGGGCAGGATGACTTTTCCCTGGGTGGAGCTGAGCCTGGCAGGTGAGGTCGGGTTCCTGTGATCTGCTAAATGACTCTTGTTTTCTTCCAAGGCCTGAGTTGGAGCTAGCTGCTCAGCCAGGCCTTTATCAGTATAAAAGATGGAGATCTCCAGTAGTGGGGAGGGGAGGGGTTGCCTTCCCTCCTCTGCTCCCTTAGAAGGAGTGAGGATGTCAGGCTTCTACTCATGCCAGAGTCTTGGTTCCTGATTCGTCGCTGGTCTGCAATCTGCAGGATGAAGATGTGTGTTCCTTGTCAGTTCTTGCTGTTGCTGTGTAGAATCCCCTAGCCTGCTGATCTGGGGCTTTCATCCCAGACTGTCTGTGTTTCATGTTTTATGGCCTACGGCTGCCACAGCCACCGCCACAGCCACAGCGGAGCCTGCTGGCAAGTGCACGGACCTGTCTCCTTGCCTGGATTTTCCCTCTCTGGCCAAACTCTCTGGTGTTGGCACCCTTGGTGTGATTCTTTTACTTAGGACTGTTCACTGGAATACTTAAACTGCTTTCTATGAGAGAGCCTGTTTAGACTCCACCTTCTCTCCTACCATCTTCCCTGAACTCTTTTGAATTTTAATTATTTCTTGTTAATCTCATTTTTAATCTCTTTATACAAAATCAATAATTAATTCAAGGGAGGAGAAAGGAAAAAATTAAGCAAGTCTTTACATTTTCCAATTTTCAATAACATGATATTGCTTATATCATTTTCTGTTCAATCTTTAGACTATATAATTCAATTTAGTTAGACCTTTCATAAAGCTATATGTATTTTATTTATTTTATGTTAATTGTTTTTTCCAAAGCCTGTGTGTCTAATTTCCCTTGGTTTCTTTCAGTGTCAAGTAGTTTAGATTTCAAATCGAAGAATAAATTGAAGGAAGCAAACAAAAAATACAGTTCTTCTCATCTGATAATGCCTCAACAAGAATGAAGAAAGAGTTCATCCTGCTAAGGACCTACGATAGGATATCAAAAAGAGAATTCATTTTTCTAGGTATTACCTATCTTTGAATGGAACTTAAATGATATAAAACACAATATACTGCTCAGGTACTTTTACGTTTTATCAGTTTTGCACATTATCATATGGACATTACCTCAGTCTACAACATTCCTTCATTATTCTGTCCTTGATACTTTTACACTACCAAGACATAAGATAACCAGTTTGATTTAAAGCATGAGACGTTGTACACCTGGCTTCCTTGGAAGCAGAGCATGGTCAATAGATCACATTCCTTCTGGTTGCTCACTACCTGTAATGTTTTCTGTAATATTATTGCATTCTATTTAGTATTAAAAAATTTTGGCTAAACTCAAAGCTCATTCACAGAAGTTTATGTTAAGTATTTTGCAAGTTTTATTTCTCTCAATTCTTAAGATAACATTTGCTATAATGCTAATGTTATTATCATTTTAGCGTTGGGAAAAATTGTAATTTAAGGCACGAAGTGCATGGCTCAAAGACACATAGTGAGGAAGGAAATGAGTCACAGTCTCCAAAAGCCTTTTAGCAATACAAAAATGTAGGTAAAAATCTCTCCATTCTCTTACACTCTCATTTCAATATTCATATTGTCCTATAAATAATAGCATACCAAATATTGCCCATGGTGATTGTTTTCTGTTACATTTTGTCTCCAACACAGACTCTGTTGGTGACATTGGGTTATCATGCACAGAGCTGAGCTTATAAATTGAGGTCCAAAGACAGTCAAATTTCTTTTGTCCCATAGCTCCTGTATCCTTTTTTAAAAAGTACTAAAACTTTTAAATAACAAAACTTACTATCTTTTAAGAACCCGAAAATGAAGTAAATTCACATATAATCACTCCAAAATGATTTAAAAGTAGGAGATGATAAAACAGGCCCCCATCAAGTAAACTTTCTTCTACTTTTAAAATTATTCTGAAAGCCTTGTCCTGGCTGGTAACACCTTTAATCCTATCTACTCGGAATATCTACTCAGGAGCCTGAGATCTATGGATAACTGTTGGAAGCCCCTCAGGGCAGAATAAATTCATGAGATTATTTTTCAGAAATTATAATGAACTAGCAAAGAGCCAGGAATGGAGATGTAGCTCATAGAGGAAAGGCCTAGCAAGACCTTGAAGCCCTGATTTCAAACTCTGAGCATGCCAATGCACAAGCATGTGCATGTGTGCACGTGTGCATGTGTGTGTGTACACACACCCACACACACACATTTATTCAAAATACCTTCAAATCAGCATATCAGTGTTCTGCATTAATTTCTTTGTTAATGATATTATCTGGGTAAAATAGAGGAAATAAACTCTTGTATATAAGAACATTTTTATACATTTTTTTTTACTGTGAAAATACTGTACAGAGGGGTTACAATTACGTGGGCAAGATAATGAGTACATTTCTTATCTAGCATTGTAGCCTCCTCCTTTGTTTCCCCTTCCCATCCCTTCCCATCCTCCTAGCCCTCCCACCCAATCCTCCCCGCTCCCCCCACCAAAGTTGTAAAGTTCGTTTTCAACATAACGACTTGTACTTCTCATTGTTGCAATGGGTCCACCTGTAAAAATAACTGTACAGAGGTGTCATATTTATATGAGCAAATAATGAGTACATTTCCTAACAAGCATTGTTACCTCTTCCTTTCTTTTTCTTCCACCATCCTTTCCCTCCCACCTCCAGAAATACACTCCCCTCCCCCTTCCCCTGCCTAAATTGTAAAGTTCATTTTTCAACATAATGTCTTGTGCATCTCAACCTGTATCCATATTTAACAATTTTGTATTTCCCTTCCCCCTCCCCAAATTAGAGGAACGTATACACAGGATGTAGGCGCACCAACTTCAAGTACAGTGAAAACAGGGGTTAGAGCTTAGGGAAGGAACATATAAAGGAACAAAAAAAATCACATCACACATTATAAGTATCTTAGAAACAATAGCAAGAAACAAAAAAAAACACTTGTCTTGTTCAGTTCCTGTAATATCATCTTATCTGATATGCACATAGCTTCCGCTTATCCCAGACATATATTAGCTGTTGAAAATAAGGGAAACCTTTGGACCTATGTTTCTTTGGACTTGGCTTACTTCAATTAATAAATTTTTTTCAAGTCTTTCCAATTCTTAACAAATTGGGCGATGCCATTCTTTCTCATGGAGGCATAGAATTTCATTGTGAATATATACCACATTTTAATGATCCATTCATCTTCTGTGGGCCATCTGGGTGGGCTCCATATCTTAGCTATTGCAAACAATGCTGCAGTAAGCATAGTTGTTCTGGTAGTTTTAGTATGGTCTTCTTTGTGATCATTTGGATAAATCCCCAAAAGTGTGATTGCTGGATCATAGGGGAGCTTTATATGGAGTCTTTTGATGAGCCTCCATACTGCTTTCCAAAGTGGTTGAATAAGTTAACACTCCCACCAAGAATCAAGTAAGGTTCCCTTGTGGCCACATCCTCTCCAGCATCTTTAGTTGTAAAAATATGGAATGATTCAAGAATTTGCATATCAACCTTGCGCAGGGGCCATGTTAATCTACTCTGTACTGCTCCAATTTTAGTGTATGTGCTGCTGAATTGAGCACAGAGCATTTTTTATATATAAAGTGTAATTGATTTTCTTGAACTAGACAATTCAAAGAAAAGTAAGTTTTGAAGAATTCTCGTGAAATTTTAGAACCATGTACTTCTTACATAAGCACACATTTAAGAATAGCCAAGATTGACATGTCAAAAACAAAATAATCCCAGATATTGTTGTTCAAGAGATGTGTAGGATCGGGGGAGGGGGGGTGGAATTGGGTGGGGGGGCGGAGGAAGGCTGGGAAGGGATGTGAAGGGTAAACAAAGGAGGAGGCTGCAATGCTTCATAAGAAATGTACTTACTCATTATCTTGCCCATGTAAATGTAACCCCTCTGTACAGTATGTTCACAAAAAATAAAAATAAAAAAAGAGATGTGTAGGAGGACGAATTCAATTATTCTGTATAAGGCACCTGTCATAATGAACACTGCGGCAAGTGTTAAAGTATTTTTAAAGTTTTAATGTTTTAAATATATTTAATTTTGGAAATTTGCTTATATAGGCCAAAATTAGGACTGTTTGTCAGGTCATACAACTTTTCTATAAATATTTAAGATTTATGGTAGCAGACATATGCTACTAAAAAGTACATTTCAGAGTTTATAAAAACATTACTAATGAGATGTTGCAAAGGCTTAGTGTAAAGAAGCAGAGTGAAGAGTTAAGACTTTGTTAACTGCACAGTTTCTCTTAAAACTTTAGGGCTTCCTTACTTTATATGTTAGTGAGGAACAAATGATGATATAAACCATATACATATACATATACAAATGATGAGATGAGTCATAAAAAGCAATCTTAGTGGGTAACTTTAAATACTACACATAGCCTATAAAACTCTTATTGAACATCATAATCTTATTCAGTGTTAAATGTACAGGAATGTGAGAATAGTAAAATCAAATATGGAAGTACACTTCAAATACTGAAAACATTGGTAATTCTTTGGTATTTTATTTTATTAATCATTAATATTTATTTATTGTGTTTCTTTATTTGTAGTATTATTTCCCTTGTAATATAGTAAAACCTTTTGTTATTCATCATCAGGAGGTACTTTGAGAAGGTTACTGGGATAGCCAAACCATTTTTTATAGTTGCGTGTGAATTTACAAAAAGCAAAATTAAGAACAAAATATTGATTAAAAATTATCAAGTACAGTCAGAATCAGGAGGGATGATAAATGTCCACACTTAAAATCCTAGCCCTAGGCTGAAGCAGTGATAATACAGAGTTGAGGTCACAAAAGTGAGAGACTAGGTTTTGTTTTGTTTTTTACTTTGATTTTGTTGGCCATGGGGTTGAACTCTGGGGACTGGTTGCTGTACCTCAGCTCAAGGCTAGTGCCACCACTTGAGCCACAGAAACACTTCCGTCTTTTTCTACTTATGTGATGCTGAGGAATCAAACCTAGGGCCTCATGCATGCAAGCAGGCACTCTACAACAGCCACCGTCCCAGCTCCTGATAGACTGGGTTTTAAAGATTCATCTAAACAACATTTTCTTTCTGCTTTGGGTTATATAATGAAATATATGAATATCTTTTCATATTTTTGTGTATTGTTATACTTGTAAATTTATACTAACCCCAGCCACTTCATTCTTTTAAAGTCATGAAATATCTCTGAGAATTTGCTAATGTGAAATTGTGTTAGCATTTTCAATTACTTCTGAGTCATTTTTAATTTTTATTAAAATCATTTTATATTTTGGGTTGAGGGATTATCATACATCAAATACCTTCAAATGTACATGTAGAGTCTAAAGATAACAGTATGAATATTCTCGTACAGCTCTTTTTTATCTGTTATGCACTTTCAGTATCATGATATTTCTCCCTCTTTCACACTCTCTCATTTCCTCTCTTTCTCTTTCGTGCTCCATGCTCCATGTCTGCTACATAGAATTTCCGCTGGTCTACTATTATCCTTGAGGATCCACTGGCTTTGTGGGAACATGATGGGGACTAACATTTTCCCTTGCATTCTTGAAGAATTATGAGTGACATGATATTTTTCTTTGACATTCTAAATGGCAAAACAACAGGTCTAGGAATTCCTTTTCACGTTTACTACTATTAAAAATTTCATCTCATAAGAATCATTTGGATGGATATGATATTTTAACTTGGGCTGGGAAAGTGGTTCAGTGGTAGAGCGCTTGCCTTGCATGCATGAGGCCCTGGGTTCGATTCCTCAGCAGCACATAAGCAAAAAGAAAAA
The DNA here is from genome assembly GCF_024711535.1 of Dipodomys merriami. Classification (NCBI taxonomy): domain Eukaryota; kingdom Metazoa; phylum Chordata; class Mammalia; order Rodentia; family Heteromyidae; genus Dipodomys; species Dipodomys merriami. The sequence continues at coordinate 2,070,984 of NW_027203271.1, read as the reverse complement.
AAGCCAGAAGTGGCGCTGTGGCTCAAGTGGTAGAGCGCTAGCCTTGAGATGAAGAGCTGAGGGACAGTTCCCAGGCCCAGACTTCAGGCACCAAGACTGGACCCCTCCCCCCCAAAAAGATATTTTAACCTGTGACCTAAAAGTTCTTTTTCTTTCACAAACAACTTTTGTCTTTGATTATCTGTTTGTAACTACATGTAATGAAAACAAAGCTCTCCTATGGAAAATAGACCGAAGTTGTTCACAGGTATGAAAAAGAATGTAATGGTGGAAGTGAGTACAATAGAGCACAGGTCTTCAGAGCAGTTTATCATGAACACTTTGTGAGAATGACAATGTTCTGGGAACTATAGATTAAGTCACTGAACAAAAATATATATGCATATATATTTGTATATGTATATTTATTTATATATGCATATATGTGTATATGCCCTTATATAGTACACATATATGTTAGTATACACACAAATTCACATATACATATACACATGTATACATGCACACATGGAGAAAGATACATAATTATAGCCAACGCAAGTTTCATTAGTTGCTGAAAATGCCTTAGATGGGATGCTTGGAACAAAATATGTTCAAGATGTATTTGTCTCTAAGAGTTCTTTTACCACTCCTCTTATCTCTTAAAACTGGTAGGTTTTGACAGATTGGACTTGCAAAATGCAGTATACGTGATAGCAAGTTGCTCGGAAATATCAGTATGTAAAGATCATATAGTGTCTCCCTGATCCCCAAGGAATGCTTGCTCTTATACACACTCTCAACAACCAAAGTAGCAGGAGAATATCATGGTAAAGAATAAAATTATAAGCCTTTAAATGGCATCCTTCTTTGAGCTCTTTTCCAACAGCCAGCATCAATTCCTAAGCAGATTAGTAAGTCCTGATAAAACTGGACCTCAGGTCAACAGGTAACCAACTCATGTGAAAATTCCTATGAGAGAAATGCTGACTGAGGTCTTGCTGATTTTCTGGCCAAGAAAATAAGAAACGAAGAGATTATTTTTAATATATTAAAGTTTGAGAATAATTTGTAACCTGTCAATAAATGTGTAGAACACAACTAAACCAACTGACAAAAAAGTTGTCCATTTCATTTATATGCTCTTGGACTTGGTGACTGAGTTTACTTGTGTCTACACAAGTAGAATCAGCATAAATCAAGCCAGCATTTCTTCATTTAATATACAAAGATAAGATTCCGGGTGACCCATTGTAATAATGAGATAATAATGTAATAATGTAATAATAAGACACTTTATCAGAGAGTGGGTGGAGGGATGAGTTGAGGAGGTGTGAAGAGAAGGGATGGTAGGGGAAAAAAAGGATGGGGTAAAAATGCTCAATAAGAACTGGACTCATGCCAGGTGCTGGTGGCTCATGCCTGTAATCCTAACTACTCAGGAGGCTGAGGTGTGAGGATTGTGGTTCAAAGCCAGCCAGGGAAGGAAAGTCCATAAAACTCTTATCTCCAATAAACCACGAGAGAATCGGAAGTGGCACTGTAGCTCAAGTAGTAGAGCGAGAGCCTTGAGCTGAAGAGTTGAGGGACCGTGCTCAGGCCTAGAGTTCAAGCCAATGACCAATAGTAAAGAAAAAAATTGTACTCATTACCTTACTTATGTAATTGTAACCCCTCTGTACAGTTTCTTTACAATATAAATATCTATCTATATATATGTATATATATTAAAAAGATGCAAGGAAAACTTTTGTACGTATAGGAAGTTGTATTTGTCACTCAATATCAGTAAGGTATTGGTTTTAGGACCACAGGCATATTAAAACATCAGATACTCAACTACTCTACATGAACACAGTATATTATTTACATTAGAATCTGCCCACAACCTAGTGCAGGTGCAGTGTAATTGCTATGAAAATTTGTACTACATTCTATGTTTGTAATAAAAAATAAAAGTATATGCACTGTCAACAGATACAAATTTTTTCATATAATTTTTGTCTGCATTTTGTGGATGGAATTGGAAGCACAAATTTCATCAGCAAGACTGGTCTGCAAAATGTAACAAAAAGCTGACACAGAATAATTGAATAGTACTGAACTCCAAGGAGAAGTACTTGAATTGAGACATTAACAGAAAGTGTAAGCATGCAAGTACTTTTTAGAAATAGAGCTGCTAGATTTCTCATGGAGAGCTTTCATAACACTTTGTGAAACACAAGCCACAACCTCACTGAAGAGTAAAAGGTTTTCCCTCACCTTTCTGTCATGTCTATATACACAATGGAATTCTATGCCTCCATCAGAAAGAATGATATTTCCCCATTTGTTAGGAAATGGAAAGGCTTGGAAAAAATTATATTAAGTGAAGTAAGCCAAGCCCAAATACACAAAGGTGCAATGGATTCCCTTATTTGCAATATCTAGTATATGTATGAGTCAAGCAGGAAAAGTGAGATAATGTGATGTTAGGAAAAAGAATCCTTAGATAAGTATTTAATTGGTTTTCTTTCATTTATAAGATTATTTCTTTGTAGCTTTGTATGTCCCTCCCCCACAGTATAACCCCTTCTTTCACTATATTTGATGTTGGTATAATTTGTGGAGGGATGGGGAAAAAAAAGTCGTGGACGGGGATCCAGGAAGATGGCCAAGGAGAAGCTGGAGGCATAACAGGGACGAAAGAGCCAGACGTGGAGGGCGAGCGGATTCTACTCAACACCAGCAAGAACCGACAAGGAGCAGACATCTTCATCCTGCAGTTCGCAGACCATAGATGACCCAGGAACCAAGACTCAGCGTGAGTAGAAACCTGACTTCCTCACTCCTTCTAAGGGAGCAGAGGAGGGAAGGCCACCCCTCCCCCCAGTACCAGAGATCTCCATCTTGTATATCGACAAAGCTCAGCAGAGCTGCCAGCTCCAACTCAGGCCTTAGAATAAAACTAGGGTCATTTAACAGGTCACAATAACTTAACGGCGGCGTGACCTGCCAGACTCAGCTCTACTCAGGGAAAAGGCACCCAGTTCGGGCGCTAGCCCTAGGAGTGGCTTTCTTTATCGGGTAATCAGAGCCACAGGCTGCCCCTCCCTTTAGCAGCCTCGACAATCAACTGAAATTCACTAAACAGAAACCTTGAGAGTGGCTCCAGGCCGGGATCTGTGAGTTTCTCACAAAGTAGGCCCCGGGAAAAGCTACTGTTTGCTGAAAGGTCTCAACTCTACCCAGAACATAGCCTCATCATAGCATCTCCAAACTTGAGGAAAAAGCCATCTCCCTCTTTTGTGATACTCAAAGCACACCTCCCTCCCCTTGAACTAACTTGGGAGGAAGATCAAAAAATCCTGGGTAAAGCAGAGCATTTTTCTGCCTGTCCAAACAAACTGACTTAAGAAACCAACCAAGCCACAGGACCACAAGCAGACCAGAGACTCCAATCAGAGGCTGATGACAGGCACAAGGGAGATACAGGATTTTTCCGAACCCTCCCACAAAAAATCAAAGAACTTTTTTTCTCTTCTTTTTTTTTATATAATTTTCACAAAATTATTTTTCTTTTCTAAAATTTTTTTAATTTTAAATTTTGACTTTAAAAAAAAAATGTTTTCTAGTAACTTTTTCCCCCTTATAATCTTTATTTTAGGGATACATGTGTGTGTGCATTTTTCTTTGTTTTTTTTTTCCTTCTTTTAAAAAAAATATTCTTTTTGTTTTTTGCTTAGCTAGACTGAACTTCTGATCTTTTTTTTCTTTCTTCCTTATCCTTCTCACCTTGTCATCTCTTTTGTTCTTCTTTATGGGACTTAATTGTTGTTCTGCATATCCTCAGATAAACCCATATTTGACTATTAGACCCTATCCCCCATTGTGTACACACTTAATCCACAAATTTATTACTCAATTCAAAACTTCTGAGACTTAAATTCCTTAATAGCAGTACTACCTCTTTATACCTATATAATATTTTAAGTATTTTTATTTTTAAGTTTTTCACATTTCCTATATATCCCTCCCCTTCTCTCAATATATTCATGTTCTTTGAATAGATTGTTCTTGAACCTGCATATTATTAACTTTTATTTTTCTATTTTTTCTGGTGTCTTTTTTCCCCTTTCCATTCTTCTTGTTTTCTCTCTCTCTACTTTCATCCTATCTAACCTATTTCCTGCTTTGAGACTAGGACTTAGTTAAGTTAACTCTCCCTGTCCCTTCCCAAATCACTCTATTCCTATTTTTTACCCACGTCTCCCCCTAACCTAATAATTTCTGGTTTACCAAATTATTCTTTGCGGTTCGTAGCCCGTTAATATATAGTTGTTTTATGTTGAATAGAGGTATCTGTTACAATAGATTTTATCTGCATACTATTGATTGTGCAAATTCAGACTTTGGTTGATGCTTGCCTTAAGTTAGTGTTCTAGCACAGAACTGGTGTTACTTTCATCCCAAATGGCTAGAGTAAGCCGGAAAACGACAAGAAAAATGGTAAGTCAGGGTAACTCCACTCCCACTCATGATAATCAGGGGACAGAACAGATAATGAATAATCCAGAGGAGAGTTCCCAAATAGCTCTACAAACACTGCTGGCAAACATGATAAATGAAAAGATTGAAAATATACAATGAACTCTGTATGAGTGTGATAGGGAGAGAGAGGAGACAATCCAAAGCTTTATACAGGAATATCATGAGCGTGAGGAAGCTACTGAAAAACTGATACAGGATTTGCATGAGCAGCTTGAGAATACTCAAAGAGAAAGGCAGGAATGGCCTGAAGAGCATGAGAACACTCAAAGAGAACTACAAGAATGGCATGAACGGGAGGAAGCTAAGCAAAGAGTAATACAGGAATTGAGAGAGCAAGATGAGAATACACAAAGATCACTAAAGGCATTCATGGGATCCATTAAAAAAGAGCAGAAGGAAGTCAGAGAAACCACAAAGGGAATCCTGAATGGAAACCAACAGAAGGAATGGGAGTCCAAGGAAACCATAACAAATCAACCAAGTGATTGAGAATAAACACTGAACAACAAATTAAAGAAGTGCATACAAGATATAAAACAAAGCTTCAATAAAGTATTTGAAGCCATCAAAGCTGACCATTTAGAAAGAAAAGAAATAAAAAACGAAGTAGAAAGTCTTGACAGCAGGTTAGACCATGCAGAAGATTGAATCTCGGGGATTAAAGATAGCCTAGATATTATAGAGAAAGAACATACAACCATCCAAGACAAGTCAAAGAAATATGATAGATCTATTCAATATTTGGAAGACAGCATCAGAAGGCCTAATCTGAAGAAAATGGGTGTAGAGGAGCACCGAGAGACAGAAGTTAATGGTCTAGGAAATTTGTTTAACAGGATCCTAGCAGAGAAATTCCCAAACATGCAAAAGGATAGTCCAGTATCACATGCAGGCTGAACAACACACTGCTGAATCACGAGTGGGTCATGGAAGAGATTAGAAAGGAAATTCAAATGTTCATGCTATTTAACAAAAATGAACACACAAATTACCAGCTCCTCTGGGACACAGCAAAGGCAGTACTCAGAGGCAAGTTTATAGCTCTGATCTCCTACATCAACAAATTGGAGAGATCTGCAACCAACAATTTAATGAGACATCTGAACCTCCTTGAAAAAGAGCAGCAAGATAAACCCCAATCCAGTAGACAGAAAGAAATAATTAAAACAAAATCAGAATTAAATGAATTAATATCCAAAATAACTATCGAAAGAATCAAAAAAACAAAGAGTTGGTTCTTCGAAAAACTTAACAAAATTGAAAGACCCTTAGCAAATCTTATCAGAAAAAGAGAGAACACACCCAAATTAATAAACTCAGAGATGAGAATGGAAACATAACCACAGAAAAAACCATGATTCAGAACATTATAAGGGAATATTTCTCAAAACTTTATGCTAATATGTTTGAGAACTTGAAAGAAATGGACCTTTTCCTAGCAAATATTGACATGCCCAAACTAAACCAAGATGAGTTAAACCATCTTAACAGGCCCACATCAAGTATTGAAAAAGGAAGAGCAATAAGAGACCTCCAAGCTAAGAAAAGTCCAGGACCAGATGGTTTTACAGCGGAATTATACAAGGCCTTCAAAGCAAAGCTCACACCAATACTCCTCCAACTCTTCAATGAAATTGAAAGAGAAAGTTCACTACCAAACACATTCTATGAAGCCATCATAACCCTCATCCCAAAACCAGGCAGGGACTCATCAAAGAAAGAGAACTATAGACCAATTACTTTGATGAACATTGATGCAAAACTTCTCAACAAAATTTTGACCAATCGACTTCAACAATTCATCCAAAAAAATCATACACCACGATCAAACAGGATTCATTTCAGGGATTCAAAGCTGGTTCAATATACGCAAATCAATTAATATTATTCATCACATCAACAGGAGCAAGAATAAGAACCACATGGTTATCTCAATAGATGCAGAAAAAGCATTCGACAAGCTCCAACACCCCTTTATGATGAAGGTTTTGGAAAAATTAGGAATGCATGGAACATTCCTCAATACAATAAAAGCTGTATATGACAAACCTACAGCCAACATTATACATGATGGTCAAAAACTAAAGCCATTCCCTCTTAACTCAGGAACAAGACAAGGATGTCCACTCTCTATACTTCTCTTCAATCTAGTATTAGAATGCCTAGCTACAGCAATAAGACAAGATCAAAAACATAAAGCAGATCCAAATAGGGACAGAAGAAATAAAACTCTCCCTCTTTGTAGATGACATGATCTTGTATTTAAAGAATCCCACGGACTCCACTCCCAAATTACTCAAGCTGATTCAAAACTTTGGCACAGTAGCAGGGTATAAAATTAACCCCACAAAATCAATGGCATTTCTGTATGCCAACAATGAGAAAAGTGTGGCTGAAATTAGCAAAGTCACTCCATTTGTAATAGCCCCTCAAAAAATAAAATACCTATTAATTAACTAAACCAAAGAAGTGAAGGACTTCTATGATGAAAACTTTAAAATCTTGAAACAGGAAATCCAAACAGAACTTAGAAAATGGCAAAACCTCCCATGCTCCTGAATTGGAAAGATTAACATCGTGAAAATTGCAATAGTTCCCAAGGATATCTACAAATTCAATGCAATACCTATCAAAATTCCAACTTCATTCTTCAAGGAAATAGAAAAGACAATCCAAAAAATCATATGGAACAATAGAAGACCCAAATAGAGAAAACTCTCTTCAATGGAAATAACATTGCTGCTGGAATATCAATACCAAATTTCAAACTCTACTATAAAGCCATAGTAACCAAAAGAGCTTGGTACTGGCCTAAGAACAGACCTCAGGACCAATGGAATAGAATTGAAAACCCAGAAATGAACCTAAACACCTATAGCCAGCTAATCTTCAATAAGGGAGCTAAAATAGCAGAATGGAAGAAAGACAGCCTCTTCAGTAAATGGTGCTGGCAAAATTGGTTAACTACTTGCAGAACACTAAAACTAGATCCTTATATATCAACCTGCACCAGAATCAACTACAAATGGATCAAAGACCTCGGAGTCAAAGCAGACACACTGAAAACATTACAGGATGCAATAGGAGAAACCCTAGGCCTCCTTGGCTCAGGCCGAAATTTTCTTAATAGAGACCCAGAAACACAACAAAGCAAAGAAAGTTTGGACAAATGGGATTTCATGAAGTTGCAGAGCTTCTGTATGGCAAGGGATATAGCTAGAAAGATGAAAAGAAAGCCCACAGATTGGGAAAAGATCTTCACTAGCCATACAACGGACAAGTGTCTCATATCTAAAATATACTTAGAGCACAAAAAATTAAATCCCCCAACAACAAATCGTCAAAGAAACAACTGCCCAATAAATAAGTGGGCTAAAGCCTTCAAGAGAAACTTCTCTGAAGAAGAAGGATGGCCAACAGATACATGAAGAAATGCTCAACCTCACTAGCCATAAAAGAAATGCAAATCAAAACAACATTGAGATACCACCTCACACCAGCTAGAATGTCTATAATCAAAAACTCTAACAACAACAGATGCTGGAGGGGATGTGGACAAAAGGGAACCTTACTTCATTGTTGGTGGGAGTGTAAACTTGTTCAACCACTTTGGAAAGCAGTATGGAGGTTCCTCAAAAGACTTCACATAGAGCTCCCCTATGACCCAGCAATCCCACTTTTGGGCATTTACCCAAATGTTTACAAACACGACCACACTAAAGCTACTAGCACAACTATGTTTATTGCAGCGTTATTTACCATAGCTAAGATATGGAACCAACCCAGATGCCCCTCAGTAGATGAATGGATCAAGAGAATGTGACATATATACACAATGGAATTCTATGCCTCCATCAGAAAGAATGACATAGCCCCATTTGTTAAGAAATGGAAAGGCTTGGAAAATATTATATTTAATGGAGTAAGCCAGGCCCAAAGAAACATAGGTCCCATGGTTTCCCTTATGTGCAATACCTAGTATATGTGTGAGTCAAGCAGAACAGGTCAGATAGGTGATGTTAGGGAAATGAACCCTAAAATATGTATTCAAATGTTTTTTTCTTTCATGTGACTGTTTCTAACATATATATAAGATTATTTCTTTGTTGCTTTGTAGGTCGCTCCCCCACAGTACAACCCCTGCTTTCACTATATTTGATGTCTGTATAATTTGTGGAGGAGATGGGGAAAAGCAAGTCGTTTAAGGATACAGGTGGATCCGATGCAACTATGAGAAGTACAAGTCATCATGTCAAAAATGAACTTTAAAACTTTGCGGGGGCGGGATTGAGTGGGGGGCGAGGTGAGGCTGGGAAGGGATGTGAAGGGTGAACAAAGGAGGAGGCTGCAATGCTTGATAAGAAATGTACTCATTATCTTGCCCATGTAATTGTAACCCCTCTGTACAGTATGTTCACAAAAAAAAAAAAATTAAAATAAAAAAAAGAAAATGTTGATGGAGCGTATATATTCAGAAAACCTGGGAAAGCTAAATTTTTCCAAGTAGGATAGTCAGTATTCTGTGATCCAGCGGAGAGAAAACTAGGTAAGCATCCATTTACAACAGTCTGAATAATTCTGATTCAGCCCATAACAGTTATCTATCCATACCTGTGCCCAAGTGAGAGGATTTTAAATGACTTTACTGTTTTAAAATTTAAATTTAAATTTGAAGTGAAATTAGTTCCAATGCATTACCTTAAGACATTTAGAAACAACTAAAGGTCTATAAGATTTTTTTATTTGAAGTGATGTGATATTGGAATTTGGTTCTCTATAGTTTAAGCAATTTGCAAAAGAATTGGCACAGTAAAATTTACATTTGCAGCAGACTTGACACTTATTAAATTTTGTATATTGAAAAGAGCATAAGCGTCAACAATATGTCAATGCTATCCTGTTATTTATCTCTAAATGTTTATGCTTCTGGTCTCTTAATATTAAAACCAATCTTTTAAAATCTTTAGCTAGTTTTGCAAAGGGGTTTCACTCCATCATGTCAGTGTGGAATAGAGTGTATGTACATTTCATTGTACAACTCATCTGGATAATTGTAAATCTTTCCACTTTTTTTCCTTCCCTTTGCCCATCCCCACCTATCCCTTCAAGTTTCCTACTTATATTCTCACATATGTATGTTGAGTGATCTGACTCTATTAGTCCAACATTTCCCCCTCCATTCTTCTATCCTACTCCCTTTAAGTCCAGCTCCTTATTTAAGACTTATTTCAACTTCATGGTATTTTGTAAAATATCTCTTCCTTTGGCATTTGGCTTTGGGCTTGCCACATCCTCACTTCCATGTTTGACCTACATAAATGAGGCTATTTCTCCACATTTTCAATCTGTGAATGCCTGAGATAGGTCTCCTTTACTATTCACCTTCTGTCCTAAATTTAGAATTGGACCTTCAAGGCCATCAAATAGAGCTTTTTCACTTTCTACACACTGAAGATGGAAGGAAAATAATTTCCATGCTCTCAATATTATGCTATCCATCATGAATGTCCATCACATATCACTTCAACAGTCTAAATTTAAAGTTATGCTCTCCATTATATTCACATATTTTAAGTGAATATCGAGGACAATTTACCTAGTATTGGAAGTTTAGGGACGATTTTCAATTTCTGATGAAAGAAACAGGAGTCTGTTTTAATTATGCAGAATCCACTATGTAGTGAGTGCTGTAGTCTTCTAAATTTTCAATAAATTCCGAGTTACTTTTTATTAATAATTGAAAAAGTTTTATTTCAATATTTGAAATGCTGTCCCAATTATTTTAAAACTTTCACATTAAGTTACAATGAAATCCCCCCCCCCACATTTCCCCTACTAGTTCAGGTTCAGTGTCCTTTGGCTTTATTGTTTCAGGGGATGAGGATAAACAGATGAGGGTAAATAGAAAGATGATCATTGCTCAGATATCCCCTTCCTCTTCTGTTTCTGCTATTATTTTTTTTAATTTTTAATTGTGAAAATACTGTACAGAGGGTTTACAATTACATGGGCAAGATAATGAGTACATTTCTTATCAAGCATTGTAGCCTCCTTCTTTGTTTCCCCTTCCCATCCCTTCCCAGCCTCCCTGTTTCTGCTATCCTTGTAGAAAGGAAGACTGGAACAGGGAATAAGAGTAATACTTGGACAAGGGAGCATTTCTGGCATATCAATGATTGTTTCTCAGAATCACTTAAACTGCTTACTCTTGCCTTGTTTGTAACAGTAACCTAACTGTGGCTTCCTTCCTACAGGAGTAAGCACACTAACAGGTTTTACATGTAAATTTGTATTTTATATCTCAGCTTAGTACTACCAAAAATAGAAAGCTTTGGTTACATAAATGCAAAGGCACTGATTGTTCAACAATACCTTGGTGAGGAATAGACAATTATACTCAGCTCCCCCCTCCTCTTTTATCCTTCCTTCCCCTCCCATCCCATCACTTCCCTCCCTTGCCTTCTTCTTTCTTTATGTCTCTCTCCTCCATATTCATTTCTATCTTCTCTGTTTTTTTCTTCCAGTAGCAAGTGATTTCGTTTATCTGGCAATATATACGTAATTGAACAAATATGTTTTCTCCTCTTTTTGTGAATATTTATTATTAAGAAGTGAGTTCTAGCAGAGCACTAGTGGCTTAAATCTCCATACTAGGTGGGTTCAAATTTGGCAATTGTAACTCAAAGCTATTCCAAGTAGATAAACCTAAGAGATTCTTTTATCCACTAGTGGTAAAAGGAAGAAGTGAAAGTGTGTTTCAGGAGGTATAGAGTAAGCATTGAGAATTAAAGCCCAGATTGTTAGGTTTTTAAAGAGTGGTTGAGTAAGAACCACACAAACACAAGGTATTCAGGAAAGGGGTAAGTTTATTCATCATTCCCGCTGGCACCAGGACATGTTGGACCTCCATGTGGCTGAGAAAGTCCTGGGAAAGACCTGGAAAAGACCTGAGAAAGAGAGCATCTAGGGCTGGGCTAGGCCTTATCTAGGGTATGGGTGGAGAAAGGAGTGGCCACATCACTTTCAGATATGACCTCAGCAGATGCAGATGTGATATTTTCCAGGAGTGCCAGTTGCCTAGGTGACGCAGGTACTGGGAGGAGACTTTGCTTGGAGGAGGGTGGAATCTGCTCTCTATCCAGAAGCAGACCTTATATTCCAGCCTTTTAATAATCATGAAATAGGGTGTGGATCCTCTCTGGCTAATTCCTGCTGACGAGGTGTGTCGAAATTAGGGGTAAAGGGCTGGAATTTGGTCCCATCCCAGAGAAGGCAGTGAGCTGCACCTGTCCCTTGGTGAGTGTGAGTCCTTTGTTAAAGTCTGGCAGAGGCAAGTCTCTTGGATGAAGTCTAGAGAAAGTCTCATGAGGCATTGAGGGGCTGGAAGAAATTATTAGAGAGCAAATAAATGGAACGTGGAAGGACTTGGGGCTGAAAAATGTTGGTAGAAATGTCCCTATCTGGTGATTAGGTAGAGGAGGATTCAGGTAACAAAGGCAAGAATGTGAATTCCTATAAAGTTAAAAGGTAAACAGGTATGAACATTAAATGGTAGGCTTCTTACTTATATTCATCCTGGCTCTGGTTAATTTTGAAAGGGCAGGCACAAAATGGCTGATATGACATCATCTCCTCTTACTCCTCTCCCTAGTCCCTTGTTCCCCAGACTGGCTGAGTCTAGGTGCTCGTTTCTGGGATGACTTGTCTCAGTGAGTATTCATCGAGATTTGAACTCAAGGCCTGGGCACTGTGCCTGATCACTTCTGCTCAAGGCTAGTGCTCTACCATTTTGAGTTACAGTACCACTTCCAGGGTTTGGCTGGTTAGAGTTAAGAATCTTCAGCCATACTTCCAGCATGGCTCTTTGCAGGTTAGTTGGGAGATGGAGTCTTAGGAATTCTTTTAGCCCCAGTTTGCTTTGAATTGCAATCTTTGTCACGAAAACTCTTTATTATTTCCAATTAAATAACATGGAGATCAAATAGAATAAGTAGAGTTTACCTGGTCCTTACCAAGAATTGACCAAGTAATATCCTGCAATGACAAAACTCGTTAGATGTGAGAATCTTAGCACAGATATACCCAATATTTTAGAATCATGTAGTCAGTACTAGAATACATAACACAAAACCAAAAAGGCAAAACTCAAAATCTAAAATTTTTTACATTAATATTTAGACATCTTTGCTAACAAAGCACATCAGATATTTGGGCCCCAGTTACCAGGGTCTGAGAAAAGAGCAACTTGATAGCAAGTTACAATAGAATAGATGGATGGAGGAGTAGTAAACTTGGTGGAAAGGTGTGGGTCAGATAGGAACAAACCCTGAACCCACCATGTGGCCAAGATGGCAAACTCACGATGGTGAATTTCTGAAAAAATGCAAAGAAAGCCTGAACAAATAGATGAAGCCTAGATTGGCTAAGCTTTGATAGGGACGCTAGAGGAGGTCCTCGGGACCCAACTCTCATTACACACTTCAGGGCACAATCCAAAAAGTTGTAGAAAAGAAAGGGAGAGATACACGAAGTTGGACATGATTAGCAGAGAGCAAAGAGATCCTGAAAGTGAACAGACTTCTGACCGTTTACCATTGCAGAGGCAAAAATTGTCTAAATCTGAGAAGAGACTAAAAAATAAGTGCTCTGGCTATCCAGGGAGTGCAGGAGGCATTTCAGAGGGGTTTCAAGGCACTGGAGTTACACACAGTTCCCCATTAATGGTGTAGGAGAGAAAAGTAATCAGTGAGTGAAGGTGGGCTTATCGGATGGAAGTGGCCCCACAACTTACCACTGAGCCCTCTAGGGGGAAGTGGCAAAGCAACCAGAGTCAAGTGCCCTCAGCTCCAGACGTGACTGGGCTTTCAGTTAAAGGCCTAGCAGGTTCTTCGGCGTGGAACCACATTTGGAGGGAGACTGAGCGACAGAGAACCCTTAGAGAGTATTTCACTCACCAAAAGGTACAAGCATGGAGGTGGATGCAGAGGCCAGCAAGGAATTGATTCACTTTGTCCACAGTAGACAGACCAGTTTCCAAAAGCCCTTCCGAACTGTAGTATTCCTCAGAGCAAAAAAGGGAAAAACAAGCAAAAGAAAGAAAAAAAGGAGAGGAATCCCACCTCCTATCATGATTTTAAGCCTTTCCAGGGTTCAAATGGCACCATTTATGTTATGTTTTTAAAAAGATGTTGCTGAGTAAGAACCACACCACAAATGTGGTATTAAGGTAAAGAGTAGGTTTATTCATCAATCCCACTGGCACCAGGCCATGTTGGTCGGCTGGGAAAGGCCTGGGAAAGACTTAGGAAAACCCTGGGAAAGAGCACTTCTGGGCATGGGCTAGGCCTTGTCTAGGGGATGGGTGAAGATAGGTGTGGCCACATCAAATTCAGATGTGACCTCAGCAGATGCAGATGTGACATCTTCCAGGTGTGCCAGTTGCCTAGGGAACAAAGTTATTGGGCGGAGACTTTACTGCAAGTAGGATAGAATCTGCTCTCCATCCACGAGCAGACCTTACACAGGTAGTGCGCAAGGCCGGGAGTTCAAACCCGAGTACCAGCACAACATAAAAAAATGAGTCCTTTATCTTTGAAAAGGGATATTTCTCCAAAAATTCATACCCAGGAAAATTTTCAAGGTCAAAGACTGTTTGAAAGGCTCTTTCACATCTTAAACTGATTTCTCTATTTGTTTCACATTATGGAAAATAGGAATCACACTACACATTAAAAAGTATGCACATTGTTGAACATTTTTAATGTTCAACAAAATGTAAAAATTGTTTGTATTTTTAATGTAAAGGAAGCATGTGAAAGGAATTCACCTCATTGGGTGAATTAGGTTTGACTCACTGACAGACTTTTGCAAGTAAATGAGGGTCTGTTTACATGTAAAGAAATCTACACAGATGGATTTCTAGGAGGGAGAACAAGCTAGCTGCTGTCCAGGTTTGAATCAAAGTAAGTTTATTCCTATGAAATGACAAAAAGTAGCATATCTCATAGAATTATATGCAAACAGCAATTTCAAAAGGTTTAAAAGACTCATGTCTATGTTGTGAACAACCAAGTTTTCACAAACAAAAAAGAGTTTCCTGAGCCAAAAAAATATGTTATAGCAAAAGAAACTATGTTAAATATAGTTAATGGCTGAGGGACAGGTGTAAAAGAGTTCTGTAATAACAACTATACTATAAATTTTTCATCAAGTCCCTAACAAGAATCTCCAAGATAAGCCTTGCTTAATCTGTCACAGAGGACTGGGTTTATGCAATTGTCAGTTTTGTTTAGGGTCCAACATCTTCTATGGTAGCTTTGTTTGCAAAACCCTCATACCACATGCAGTGTCTGGAAAAACGTGCTGTCTTGCTAGGCACCTAAGGGATTTTTGTGCCACTGTGAATATTTGTCGTTTTACTTCTTGTAATTATACCTGTCAATGTGAAGTCCTTTCGTGACAAGAATAATAGCTTCTGGAAGTGGTACCGTGGCTCAAGTGGTAGAGCACTAGCCTTGAGCTGTGGAGCTTAGGGACAGCGCCCAGGCCCAGAGTTCAAGCCCCACGAATGACAGACACACACACACACACACACACACACACACACACACACACACTCACACACACACACACACACACACACACACACACACACACACACACACACATACACATACATATTTATCACTTTAACTCATGTTAGGTTCCTGACATTGGATATCACACAATGATCTAATAATCAAACTTTCCTCCCCAGACATAAAATACATTCATACTTCCACACAAACAAAAACACCAGATCCTTCAAAATAATGAGAATAATGAGCCATCTACTCCGTGATTTCATTCATTCATGATGATGCATTTTTCATATCATAATTAAAAATCTTTTTGAGTCTCTCTGATTAGTAGACAAAAATATGTTATCATATAATAGAAACTTTAGGTAAAATTACTTTCCCCTAGTTAAACTTTAATATATCATATCAAAGACTTCTCTTTCCTTCTTGCAGAGTCTGTTTCTGGCATTTTGCCCTAATGTCTAATATTAAATTACAAAGGATATGCCATATTCCTTAATTCATTTTTCCTAAAGGTTATGCTATAGAGTTGAATCTGATTTGTTTACTGATTCTAAATTAACTTTACTCAACAACTTGTATTATTGTTTATATTGCTCCTAAACCATTTGAAATGTGAAAAAGAACTGGATATTCACCTTAGCAATGATTGTGAATGGCAGCAATGTTTGTGGGGAGATGAAGGACTTGACTTATCTGGAGTGCCTAAAAGATGGCAATGCTATTTAAAGGGCTGATCGTTTAGTAATCTTTTAAAGTGTGGTCTTCTTATTTCATCTAAGAAGATGAAAGTATGCTTTTCATCACATTCTGGCCTGTAAAACACTGGAATCATTTCCTTTGTACATCATATACCCTGCTGCTTCTGTAGTGAAACCCACAAACAACTGCACAGCTGTGTTAGCTGCTCTAGATTTTGAAATTTTCTTCCAGCAGCCCTCCCTAGTGATTCAAGCCCAGACTCATGAGATAGTCATATAATCCACAGTTATAAAGCACCACAATATAAAAGACCACGTGCAAAACGAGGTTCATTTTTTTCTTTGTTATTTCCTTTTTTTTATTGATTGTCTTTTAAGGAGCATGGGGCTGTTTATTTTTCATTATTGTTGGTATGACTTAAATAAATTTACCAGATTTTTGAAATAAAATACATATAAAAAGGCATATTTAGTCACAAAATAAAAGTAAACATTTGAGTGATTCTTTTCATTCTACTCCTGTTCACAGTTATTTTAAAATAACTTTGAGATGAGACAAGCATATGTGTAAATTGCCATGCATCAAGCACACAGGACTCTCTAATCTTTGGGCTTTGATTTCTATATCAACTCAACCTAGAAAAGAAAATTATCACTTGCTTCATGTCTTAAGTAATCTACTTAAAACAAGTTTAATTTTATCAATACATCTCATAATCTATGGAATTGATGCATTGCATAAGTATTTGATTTCTTATTTCCACTACATTAATATTACACTTATTGAAGTTTTTTGCACATGAAATAATGACATTCTTGAGGATAAAACATTCCTGTTTTTCATTTTGGTTGCCGAAATGGAACTATTAGAATTTTTGAAAATATAACTTTAAATCAAAACCTTCAAATTTCATAGGACTTCAATTGTGTTACTTACATCTTTAATGTTAGAATATAAAGCATTATTAAATAGAAAGCAAAATTACGTTATCACTCCTCAATTTCTGAATTGATTTTATAATAAAAATAATTATATTTATATAATATATATACTGAAACAAAGTATGTGATATGGAAACAAAAAACTCCTTTTTGGTTTTGTGTTCATTGTTATTGTTTATAGTTTGTGATGATTCTATAGGCTTTACCTCATGCCTGGTATATTCATTGTATGTCTTCAGGAAGGTAGGGGTGAGCACAGAGCTTTAGGGAAAAATTGCAGCAGTGGAGTTCATTGAACATTGATAAAAGTGAACTATTTAACACACGGGTAGGGACAGGAAGGTAGTACTGGGAACAAGTGAGGGAACTGAAGACATTTTATAAAAAGAAATGTACTCATTACCTGACTCATGTAATTTTAATCCCTCTATAAATCACCTTAATAATACCAGACTAAATTTATTTAAAGGCCAAGAAAATGTTGTTTCTTAGAATCCTAATAGTTTGCTTTGTTCACTGGTTTGGGCTGGTTGAGTCTATCTCTGAAAACAGATACATTGACATTCATTGGGAGAAGTTGTGAGCTCATTGGGAGAAGTTGTCAGCTACTAGATGATAAGTCAATTATGATTGTCTGTATGGTTTTTGAGACTCTGATTCATTTATTTCTTTATTCTAATTTGTATTATTTCTGTCTACTGGTTTTTGTTTTGGCTTGTTCCTGTTTTTCAAGTTCCTAGTGCTGATTCAACATTCTTCTGATTTGTTGATGTACACACTCAAAGATATAAATTTTCCTTGAGTATTGCCAGTGCTGTTGTATCCCAGAGGAGGTAGCATTTTGTCTGTTTCACTTCCACTGAATTTTATAAACGTTGGAACTTCCCTCCATATCTCATCAGTAACTCACTGATGATTTAGCAATGTGTTATTCAGTCTCTGTGTTTCAGAATTTTCTGTGATGCCTTTTGATGTCGAGATCTCATTTGGTCCCATCATGGGCTGACAGAGTACAAGGAGTAATTTCCTTTTTTTTGAATTTTCACAGATTTTCCTTGTGATCTAAGATATGATCTATTTTGGAGAACGTTCTGTGGGCTGCTGAAAGGAATATATATTGTGACACTGCTAGATGAAATATTCTGTAGATATCTGTTAGGTATGGTTTGCCAATACAGTTATTTAGCACTGAAGTTTTTTTGCTAAGTTTTTACCTGGCTGGCCTGTCCAGAGGTAAGAATGATGTGTTCCAGCAACCAACAATGTGTTTGGAGGTATACATGTTTTTAGGGTAAGTAGTATTTGTCTGATAAATTTGGGAGCTCTAGGATTCATGGCATTGATATTTAGAATTGTTATATCCTCCTAATGGATAGTTTTCTTTACCAATATGTAATGTCTTCCTTTGTCTCTTTTTACCTTCATACCACTTTTAATTTAAAGCCTATTTTATCTATTATTAGTATAGCTACTCTGGCCTGTTTATGAGGTCCATTTTTAATTTTTAAAGATGATGTACCGAAGGGTTACAATTACATAAGTCAGATAATGAGCACATTTCTTTTTGAAGTGTCACCTCTTCCTTAATGTTCTCCCAGCTTTTCCCTTTCAACCTCCTTCCCCTATAAGTTGTATAGTTCATTTTTAATGTAGTGTCTATTGAGTAGCACTGCTGCATTTGTTCACCCTTTGTCCCACCATTTCTGCTCCCCCTTGCCCTTTGAAATCTTACATATAAGACCAAAGGTGCAGAAAGAAAAACCAGCGTCAGAAGAAAGGAGGAAAAAGCAAACCAATAAAAAAATCTTTCATTATCATTTATTGGAGATCATTTTGATGAACATTATTTTATATGATAATATTCATGTAACTATTGAGCTTTTGTGATCCTCTACAAAGGGCATCCTTCTTTGATCTCACTGTATACATGTATAAAATCCCATATAATTTATCATGTGCAAGTGTAATGTTTTCTCTTTTACCATCCAAGTGTGTTTACTTGTAGAATTAGAGGCACATTCTAATAAAACAAGTGAGGGAAATCAGGCAACCTATATTTCTTTGAGTGTATCTTTCTTCACTTAATATGTTTGTTCTAAGTCTTTCCATTTCCTTATGAATGGCGTAATATTATTCTATCTGAATCAATAGAATTGCATCAAACTGAAAAGTTTCGTCATGGCAAAGGAAAAGTTAGCAGGATATATAGAAAGAGAACAGAATGGAAGAAGAATTTTACTAGCTAATCATCAGACAAGGGTTTTCATAACTAACCCATATTTAGAAATGAAAAAGTTAAACCCAACAACAATAAACACTCAAAAAAGAAAAACCCAATTAATATATGGTTAATTACTTAAAGATAACTTCTAAAAAGAAGTAAGAATAACAAATAGACACATCTCTCTGCATAAAAGAAATGCAAATCCAAACAACACTGAGACTCATCTCAACCCTGTTACAATTTCATTATGAAAAAATGAACAATCACAGATACTGATATGGCTGTGGCCCAAAGGAAACTCTATTTCATTTTTGGTGAGACTGTAATCTTGTTCAATCACTTTGGAAAAAACTATGGAAGTTGCTCACAAAACTGAATAGAGAGCTACCTATTATCCAGCAATTCCACTTACGGGATGCAAGGAGGTACAAATGAATTATCTGAAATGTCATAGTCCATGGAGAATGAAAATACTATAATTCTCTTTAAAGACTTTCAAAGCCCAGCGAAATAAATAGCAGTAAATGTGTACTGCAAGAGAGGACAGTGGGGAGCAATGTGAGAGGGGTAGGAAATTGAAGAGGAAAAGGATAGAATACAGACAACAATCCATTGTATAATTCCCAGAATTGAAATATACAAAGGAAGGAGTAGTGTGAAAAGGGGGTGGAGATGTTAAAGTCGTAACACAATTCCAGGTGCATTGTACATATAAACTGCTTTGTTTAATGGCAAGTAATTCCATAACAAAATATTGACATACGTAAGAATTGGGCTTGAGTGGGAGGGGTGGATGAGAATGTTGAAAGGGGTGATATTGATCAAGATACACTGTATCCCATATACTGTTTCAGTGAATGGAAAATCCTTTGTACAACTACTTAAAGATAAAAACTTTTTGAATCTTAATTATGATAGTTGAATAGAGTTGAACCTCAATTCAATTCCAATTTAAAAATATTTCTAACCTGGAGTCTTGGAGAATAAAATTCAAATAATAAAATATTATAAGTATTTTTATCAAAATTTGTGATATTTATAAGAGAATTCTTCAAAATAAGTGGCATAAAATAAAAAGCAGTATATTACCCATACTCTAGAAGCTTGAACATTGATTATAAAAATGGTTGTTCCAAGCAATTCCTTTTCTCATGGGTGTTCACTTTCTGGTTCATTATATTTATTTGCTGGACATTCATAAGGCAGTGTAATTATATTGGGCTTCCTTAATCAGGATTATTATTGCAGGGTCATCTCTAAAAGGTTGATTCTAATGTCACCAGACAGGGGAATAGAATTTCAACATGTGTATCTGAAAGGAGTTACATCGTCCAATACACTTTGCAACTTTTGCTTTAACTTAGGGTAGTATATCATTTGGATATTATTTCATAGAAGATAATAACTTAAGGACAAGCTTATATCATTTGACTTATGTGGATGATTCTTCTTAAAATGGGAATAATTATAGTGATGGCAAAGTGAAGTATGATAGTTTAATGGCTCTTGAATCACATCATAGGTAACTATGTAAACATTGTACAGCCTTTCTAAGGCCCTTCTGATGTATTTGAAGAATCTCTGATGAGTTAATTGCTTTCAGAAATATTTGATTGAGCCAACAAATACAGATATCATTTGATTTTAATTACTTTCTACTATTAGGACTTTCACAGACACCACAATCAGAGGATATTAATTTCTCTGATAAAATACATAATAAATTTTTTGTAATTAATATAACATGAAGAGTGTAACGTTAATAGCACTAAAATGCTAATATTCACATTATATAATACATTGACATTCGTTGGTTACATCAATTTTTAGATTATTTATAATTTTTAGAATATTTATAAGAGTAAATTGTTTGCAATGTATAGACAATAAGAGAAAGATTTGCATGCATATTACTACAGATGCAAACAGATTCACTTGGTTATTCATGATCCTCTATTCGTTAGTTTCATTCATGCATGGAGAACATGCAAAGAAGTGAAAATTGCAAACTTGAATTTACTAAAGGGTTAATTACATGGAGTTTCTGTTGGACTAATAGCAGATTTTAGAAATTAGTTTTGCCTCTTCCGTTCACCCTCCTTTCCTTCCTTTGTTCCTTCATTTCTTCCTTCCTTCCTTTTTTTCTTCCTTCCTTCTTTACTTCTTTCCTTTCTCCCTCCTTCCTTCCATCCCTACTCTCTCTTTTTTTCCTTTCTTCCTTTCTTTCTTTCTTTCTTTCTTTCTTTCTTTCTTTCTTTCTTTCTTTCTTTCTTTCTTCCTTCCTTTCTTTCTTTTACTGAGAATATTTCTTATGGCTATAGAAAATATACCAACTGTTGTACTCCAAGGAATTATTAGTAATTATAAATATAACTAGATTAATATTAATTTAAATATCCTGTTATATTTTGACAAATTATACTAAAAACAATTTCACAACCGTTGTAAGATATGCAACAAATAATACTTTTCATGATATTGTTTATTTCTTCAAACAAAAATAAGAATTTAGACATAATATTGTGTATGTGTGTGTTGTTCTTGTGATTCTAACTCAAGACCTCTAACTTAGTTTCTTTTTTCCCTCAAAGATATTTCTCTATCATTTGAGCCAGAATTCCATTTTTGGCTTTGTGTGTGTTTGTGTGTGTGTGTGTGTGTGTGTGTGTGTGTGTGTATGTGTGTGTTATGATTTGCGTGTGATATTTGTGTGTGTTGTGATGTGTTTGGGCTTTGAACCGCAGCTTCCTGAGTAGCAAGGATTACAAACTTGAGACACCTTCACTTAGCACAGATTTAATATGTGTAAGAATAAATTAAATTCCATATTATTTGAATTTTAGAGGCTCCATTTAACAAATTAACGTTTAGTTATTTATTTAGTTATTAAACTTGAACGTGCAGTGTGAAAACTAGTTTTCATTTTTATGAAAAAAATATATACTCAAAGGTTTAGATGACAGAATCTTTGGACAAATTGAAACATTCTATTATTCAAAAGCGAAAAAGAATCAATCAAATTTCTCATGTAAACTAAAAGCAACAGGCTCTGTCAGGCTGAATGAAGCAATTTTACATTACATTAAATATTATATACTTTGGTCACATAATTTTCTTTGCCTTTAAACATAAGCTATATTTGACAGAAAAAAAGTAGATTCATAAATTTTGGGATATATAAAAATCTCAGTTACTTGTCATGTATTTCTCAGGTTTGAATAACAAGTCATTTCAGAGAAACACTGAATTTCATGTATTTTATGTCAATAGTCATTTTAAAAATGAATCAATCTCAATGAGATAACTAAAGAACGATATTCCATCAGTTATCCAATTATTCCAACAGCCTTTAATAGAACTTATTTTTGAATAGCTACTCTCTATAGAATAACTAAAAAATAAATGATCATGATAATATTTATTGTTACTTCAACTAGAAAGAAAGAACCTCACTAAAGATGACACACACTTGAATGGAAATGCCATAAAATTATGAAAAATTCAAGTCATTATTAGTTAGATGAAATAGTCATTTTTGAAGGTCAAAAATGAAATCTCTTGAAGCTTCCTTATCTGTCAAATTAAAAGCATTTGTACTCTAAATATTCCATTCATTTCTCCAGCAATTGTATAACCCAACCACCTTTATGCCAAATAGCTTCTCTGATTAAGTTATGTAAATATTTAGGAACAGAAGTTATCACAATTGTATAGATGTATCTATCCACCACGCAATAAATTAAATCTGAAATCAAAAAGGATTGGGATTAATAACTACCTTTCACTATGTTGCCATAAAGAGGTGAACCCTTTCAAATGGGCATAGTCATAAAGATTTGGTGACTGAGAACTTGTGATCAAAGAGGATGTTAACATCAAAGTCCTTTTCCTCTTCCTTCTTTTAATTCTCTTTCTCCTTTTCCTTCTCCCTCTCCCTCTTCCCCTGCTCCTCTTTCTCCCTTCCCCCACTCCTATTCCACCTCTTCTTTACTTCCTCGCTTCCATGAATACAAATAATCCATCACATGTTCCTGACATGGGGTACTGTGCCACCAGCAATCCAAAGCAATAAGGATAAGAAACATACAATGAAATGTATAAAATCAGAAGTCAAGATTTATCTTTCCTCCTTTTAAGTTAATTTTATAATGTATTTTGTGATATTAATAGGATACTGAAACAACATGTTCTCATTTATTGTAAGCGATAAGATTTACTGGAAAAAAAATCAGACCAACATCGCCCTAATGAAATGATTGATTAAATTAATATTATATTAGGACAAATCTACTTTAAAATATTAGATATAATTGAGTAAGAGGCAAAAAAATCACCTCTATGATTTCTTATGAAAAGACAGCAGAATACGATTTGTTAACAAAAATGGGTCCCATGGAACAATGGGGAACAAAATCTACACCTACAGATTGTTATATAGCTAGAAATTAGTTTTCACTATCCTAAGTCTTTGACATTTTAGGTTTGTTTACACAGCTACTGTCATCTCTTAGGAAATGACTTTATTAATACTCAAGGGTTTGCAGCTTATAACCCAGCAACAAATAATACTTCTAAATGTAAAAAGGCAGGGGGGTCTAGTTCAAAGCCTTGGCTTGGTGCCAGCTTAGTAAGGCATAGCTGCACCAGGGAAGAGGGGTAAAACAGGTGTGGTTATAAAAAAAAAAGCACTGGTCTGAAGCCTCAAAATAAGGACCCCATTCTTTGTGGACCAAACAGTCTCTAACATGAGGTTCTTTTTAAATTAACAAGCACGATTTTAGATTTTTGCAGAGTGAGATAATGCATAGTTACAGATGAAGTCTGATATGTCAGGTAATCCAGTCTGCTCTTTCACATGTTACCCAATAGCCATGTTTCAACACATATGACTACAATTAGATTGTCCAAATTATACTGTGACTTTTACCTCTCATGAATCAAAATTCTGTCTAATAATTTCTGTCTTCCAGATGTTTTCACAACATTTCTCATGATCTTTTCTACTATTTTGTCTTCATTACTGATGCTCATACTATTTTTGTGTTGTTTTCTTTTGTGTATATGCCATTTTTAGTGCTTGAACACAATGTTTAATGGTCTCCCTTGTATTTTTTGCTCAGGGCTGATGACACGCTATTCCTTGAGCCACATCCTCACCTTCTGCCTCCTGCTGGATAATTGAAGATAAATTTTCACATTTTTGTCTGCTTGTACTGATATTGAGCTAAAATATTCAGCTGTTAGCTTCCTGAGTTTCTATGATTCTATACATGAACAACTAACACCAAGCTTTGCTATCCTATTATTTTAATTATGTCTTAGAAGAAAGTGAAGTCTATTTGTGTTAAGTGTGTAATTTTCAAATACAAGTTTGAATCTACTTGATATAATGTAACTCTTATCAATTTTAACAGTTAAATCAATGAATGCTACACATTCCCAAAGAAATATAATTGAAAAAATGCATAATTATTTTCTTTAAACAAGCAAAGGAACTATGAATTCTTTCACTTTACAATTCATGTTTTATATAACTTTAATTAGCAAACTTCCATGAATAAAAGTAAATATATTAATTTTATACTACAAGAAGCAAAGTGATTATACTTAAGAATAGATATTTCATCACAGTCAGAAAATAACTTTTTGAGCATTCTCACCATAAAGAAATGTTACATGCAGAAATTAATGGATATGATGTGGCTTGATCATTAAACAACATATAAATGAATGGGAATATCACTCCATATTTCATAAATGTGTAAAAAATAATTATGTTGCTAGGCTCCAATGGCTCATATTTGTAACGCTATTTACTAAGGAGGCTGAGAGGTGAGAATCATGGTTCAAAGCCAGCCTAGGCAGGAAAGACCATGAGACTCTTATCTCCAATGACCCACCAGAAAACTGGCTGTGGCTCAAGTGGTAGATCACTAGTCTTGAGCTGAAGACCTGACCGACATCGTCCAGGTCAAGATTTCAAGCTTCATGACCGACAAAAATTAAAAATAAACAGTTACAAATAAACTAATATTTTGGGATAAATGTTAAAATATGTATTATAAAAACCTTTAAATCCTCACTAGATATACTAGTTTAAATAAAAGTAGAGAAGTGAACTCTGGTTTTAAATGTCATTGAATCAATTGTGTAAATCACACATTTCTCACTCAATTCATATTTGTATGTTTATATACTTATATGCCATAAATATAATTAACTGATATGTGATAGGCAGTGTTGTTTTAGGAAACTCCCTTGGCTTTCTAATATTAACCCTTCTACCCTAAAATAAATATGCCATCCAACCTTGTAAGAGGTTTCATCTCATTGAATCAGAAAAATATAAACTGTAATCATTTTTTGGAACAACTGTAATATTTTACATGCATTTCACTTAGTTTAAGAACCAAAATATTCAAGTCATCTTAACTGTACAAGTAATAACACAATGTCTTCTGAGCTTTTCAGTCTCTTAAGAGATGAAAACCTTTAATTATATATCTGTTTTTTTCTGCCTCACATGCTATTCCTTAGGAAGCTCTTTTGTGTAACCTTGTGTTCCTGATTAGAAGACAGGATCAAAGGGAATAATGAAAATAGCCAAGGAAAATATTTGAAACAATTATAAAACAATCGTCTACACTCCTGTATTCACTGGTTTCAATGAGAATATACGTTAAAGTATCACGTTTTTGTTATCATTTAAAGAGCAATAATTAAACTTCAATTAACAGTGAAGAAGGGAACAGAAAACTGAAGACAGCTAGACTTTGAACAATCCAACATAAGTAAAATGGATTTATCTTTTTTTTTCTATGTAGTTGCCAAAATAATAGAGAGCAACAACCAAAGGAAAGAAAACACCTAAGCCAAAGCAGTAAAACGTTTGTCTATAAAATATGGTGAGCGTCTGACTCGTTCAAAATCAGGCTTGCAAAGAGGAAAAGTGTATTTGCTTTAATGTGAACGATAGAAAATATAAAAATCTTTTATTGAAATTTTACATATCTAGACTAGGACTTCTTGTGTTGGAGAAGAAGAAAGGTATGCAAAAGTTCAAGATTGCTTGACTATTCCCCAAGATCATTCTACTTTATCAGCTATAGCAATGCAAGTAGCCTTGGTTACTCTTAGTATCATGCTTGTTTGCATTTAGAAGCATTATTTGTTGCTGGGTTGTAAGCTGCAAACCCTTGAGTATTAATAAAGTCATTTCCTAAGAGATGAAAGTAGCTAAAATGTCAAAGACTTAGCATAGGGCAAACTATTTTCTAGCTATATCACAATCTGTAGGTGTAGATATTTTTTCCCATTGTTCCATGGAACCCATTTTTGTTAACTTCTTTTTCACCATCCGGTGATCCTATAACATCCTATACTATCCTGGGATTGCTTATCTTTACTGGATTCTCTAATTTCTGTTCGAAAGTTAGGAAGGAGAAAAGATTGAGTTACCGTTTCGGTTTTACTTTATTTTTTATTATCTTAGAAACTGTAAATCAAAATAACATAATTTATCTTTATAATAACAGGAGACATATTTCATTTCTTTATTCTTACCCTAGCCTTCCACATAACTTTGGTACTTAGTGATCCCCAAATATGAAAATGAAGATAGGGAGCTTCTTGTTTAAATATTATTTAGGAATTCAAGACTTCATTAATGCAAGGCCCTTAGTAGTATGTACATCTTACATGTGTAAAAAGCTGGTGGCAACTTTTTCTTATTCTCAGAAACTAGGATTCGTGGTATCCATGTAGTTGCATCAGGAAAAGGCTGTGGTTGATTTAGCTTACTACACCAAATCTGCTGTAAAATATTTTTACAAGATAATTGTCTTGAATAATCCGAATTTATCATTTACATTTCTAAAGGACAGAAATCTAAAATAAGTCTCACCAGATTAAAATAGAGCCTCCTACAGAGCTAAAATATTTTTCAGGTGAATCTAGTGGAAAAGGCATATACTTCCTGTTCCGCTTCCCAGAAACTTCAGTATGTTTGTTCTTGTCTTTTTCTTAAGCTTCTAATGTAGCATCTTTACATCTTTCTGATGTTTCTTACCTAATGATGTCCCTTTGGAACTACAACTGGGACTTTTGAGTATACTTTGCCCATCTGATAATTATTCAAATTTGTGTTCCTTGGGCAATGAAAGGTGATTGTTTTACAAACTTATATATAAAATGTAAATCTACATTTGATTGATTAGATATTTCAGGACTATAGATATTTTGGGAAGGTATTTTACTGCCTATCACAATGAGTGTGTAAGCATTCTTTCTACAGGTTATAACCTGTTACCCTTTCATTAATTTTGAACAACATATTCCTTCAAAAAAATATAACGAAAAAATTTGGTTCCTGAAAGCATTTAATCCTGATTAAAAATTGTCATTTACTAGAAATCTTAAATATCAGTCAGCAGCTCCTGAAGCAGTGCTGGCACTATCACTTTTTGTATATTCTGCTTACAATCTTCTCTTTTCAAGAGCATTTGATTGTTATTATTTTGGAATTATGGTTAATAGTTATTTGACTGCTATTTTTAAAGAATGCACCACCAATACTCCTTCTCGTCTTTTAACTTGTTTATGTGTAATCTATTTCTGAAAGAAACACAGCTATTTGAATTACATGAACTGCTTATTGAAGTGTGGAGAGGAAAAGAAGAAAAAAGATGTCTCTGTGTGTATGTCATGTTGAAAATTTACCTAAAAGCAATTTTCTTCACATCATATATTTTTCATTTTGTTTCGATTCTGATAAAATTTAGCCTCTCAACTCACACAATGTTAATGCAGTCTTATTTCATGCCTACTAAAAGCAAACAGCAAATTACTACATATTTGAAATTTTTTAATTGTTAAAATTATTATTTATTAAAAACAATATTTTTAAAAAATTAGGTAAGGAAAATTGTTTATTAGATGTTTAGAGTTGTGTTCAGTCTCTGTTGTTGAAGCCAGAAAGGGAAAAAATCTTGCTTTTCTTTTTCCTTGGGCCACTCTGATTTATTTCATCTATTTCTGAAAGAATAAAATTCAGGCTTTGGAGCCTTTTGCTTGATATCCACAATGTGTCATTCTTTCTTTATTAATAGGAGAATTTGGAGAAAGGCTGAGAATTCTCACTAGAAAAAGGAGAAGAGGAAAAGAGAAGTGAGAAATCTAGATATTTCTTTCTCATCTCAATCACAAGTTCTTGATAATGATTGTGGTTGTTAGATACAGTACTCTAGAGGGATTAAACACATTTATAGAAAGAGTTAACCCCTCAAGTGATCACATAGAGAATGCTTATTTATTTAAAAAATGTAATAGCATCAAACAGGAAGTGTTATCTATTTATTTAGTACTTGTTTAGTATTAAATTCTAATGTGCTGTAGTCATACAAGAATGGTAAGAAACTAACATATTAATATCACATACTAATGTTCACCTAATTCTTGCTGTGTTTGAGTTTTGCTTCAATTTTACATGCTATATTCTTCCAGTATATAATTTGAAAAAAGATTCCCTCTGGAAATATGCTATTTTTATCGGTAAGGGTAAAGAAGTTAGCTCTTAGACACAGACAATGGGACAGAAATCTTCTATGTTCCATGTTACTGGAATTAGAGAACATCTTAATACTGAGACAGCATAAAATCTCAAAGAAAGCTGGACTAATCATTTCAATACTACATTTTGTTTTGCTAGGACATGAAACCATTTTATAGACAATACTTTATACTGGTAACTTTTTTTTTTTTTTTAATTGTATTTTATTTTATTTGAGAACATACTGTACAGAGGGGCTACAATTACATGGGCAGAATAATGCATACATTTCTTACCAAGCATTGCAGTCTCCTCCTTTGTTTACCCTTCACTTCCCTTCCCTGCCTCCCCCCTCCCCCCACCCAATTTTACCCCCCTCCCCCCACCCAATTATACCCCCCTCCCCCCCCCCACACCGAAATTGTAAAGCTGGTTTTGACATGACATTTTGTACTTCTCATTGTTGCAACAGGTCCACCTGAATCCTTAAACGACTTGTTTGTCCCCATCTCCTCCACATGATATACTGATATCAAATATAGTGAAAGCGGGGGTTACACTGTGGGGGAGGGACATACAAAGCAATAAAGGAATAATCTTATAAATGCATTAGAAATACATGCATGAAAGAAACGAAAACATTAAAATACATATTTAAGGGTTCATTTTCCTAACATCACATTATCTGGCCTTTTCCGCTTGACTCATACCTATACTAGATATTGCAAATAAGGGAAACCATGGGACCTATGCTTCTTTGGGCCTGGCTTACTTCACTTAATATAATTTTTTCCAAACCTTTCCATTTCCTAACAAATGGGGAAATGTCATTCTTTCTGATGGAGGCATAGAATTCCATTGTGTATATATACCACATTTTCTTGATCCATTCATCTACTGAGGGGCATCTGGGTTGGTTCCATATCTTAGCTATGGTAAATAATGCTGCAATAAACATGGTTGTGCTGGTAGCTTTAGTGTGGTCTTGTTTGTAAACATTTGGGTAAATGCCCAAAAGTGGGATTGCTGGATCATAGGGGAGATCTATGTGAAGTCTTTTGAGGAACCTCCATACTGCTTTCCAAAGTGGTTGAACAAGTTTACATTCCCACCAACAATGAAGTAAGGTTCCTTTCTGTCCACATCCCCTCCAGCATCTGTTGTTATTAGAGTTCTTGATTTTTGCTGTTCTAACTGGAGTGAGGTGATATCTCAATGTTGTTTTGATTTGCATTTCTTTTATGGCTAGGGATGTTGAACATTTCTTCATGTGTCTATTGGCCATCCTTCTTTCTTCTTCAGAGAAGCTTCTCTTTAAGTCTTTTGCCCACTTATTTATTGGGCAGTTGTTTCTTTGAGGATTTGTTGTTGGGTGGTTTAATTTTTTGAGTTCCAAGTATATTTTTGATATGAGACCTTTGTCCGTTGTATGGCTAGTAAAGATCTTCTCCCAATCGGTGGGCTTTCTATTGATCTTGCCAGCTATGTCATTTGCCCTGCAGAAGCTCTGCAATCTTATGCAATCCCATTTGTCCAACCTTTCTTTGATTTGTTGTGCTTCCGGGTCTCTATTCAGAAAATTTCGACCTGAGCCAAGGAGACCTAGGGTTTCTCCTATTCCATCCTGTAATGTTTTCAGAGTGTCTGCTTTGAGTTCAAGGTCTTTGATCCATTTGGAGTTGATTCTGGTGCAGGGTGATATATAAGGATCTAGCTTTAGTTTTCTACATGTAGTTAACCAATTTTGCCAGCACCATTTACTGAAGAGGCTGTCTTTCTTCCATTCTATTGTTTTAGCTTCCTTATCGAAGATTAGATGGCTATAGGTCTGTAGGTTCATTTCTGGGTTTTCAATTCTATTCCATTGGTCCTGAGGTCTGTTCTTATGCCAATACCAAGCTGTTTTGATTACTATGGCTTTATAGTAGAGTTTGAAATTTGGTATTGATATTCCTCCAGCAGTGTTCTTTCCGTTGAGGAGCGTTTTTGCTATTCGGGGTCTTTTATTGTTCCATATGAATTTTTGGATTGCCTCCTCTATTTCCTTGAAGAATGAGGGTGGAATTTTGATAGGTATCGCGTTGAATTTGTAGATAGCCTTGGGAAGTATTGCCATTTTCACGATGTTAATCTTGCCAATCCAGGAGCATGGGAGGTTTTGCCATTTTTTATGTTCTGTGTTGATTTCCTTTTTCAAGATTTTAAAGTTTTCATCATAGAGGTCCTTCACTTCTTTGGTTAAGTTAATTCCTAGGTATTTTATTTTTTGTGGGGCTATTACAAATGGAGTTGCTTTCCTAATTTCAGCCACACTTTTCTCATTGTTGGCATATAGAAAAGCCATTGATTTTTGGGGGTTAATTTTATAACCTGCTACTTTGCCAAAGTTTTGAATCAGCTTGAGTAATTTGGGAGTGGAGTCTATGGGATTCTTTAAATACAAGATCATGTCATCTGCAAAGAGGGAAAGTTTTATTTCTTCTTTCCCTATTTGGATCCCCTTTATGTCTGCATCTTGCCTTATTGCTGTAGCTAGGCATTCTAATACTAGATTGAAGAGAAGTGGAGAGAGTGGGCATCCTTGTCTTGTTCCTGAGTTAAGAGGAAATGGCTTTAGTTTTTCACCATTGAGTATAATGCTGGCTGTAGGTTTGTCATATACAGCCTTTATTGTATTGAGGAATGTTCCATGGATTCCTAATTTTTCCAGAACCTTCATCATAAAGGGGTGTTGGATCTTGTCAAATGATTTTTCTGCATCTATTGAGATAACCATGTGGTTCTTATTCTTGCTCCTGTTGATGTGATGAATAATATTAATTGATTTGCGTATATTGAACCAGCTTTGCATCCCTGAAATGAATCCTGTTTGATCATGGTGTATGATTTTTTGGATGAATTGTTGAAGTCGATTGGCCAAAATTTTGTTGAGAAGTTTTGCATCAATGTTCATCAAAGAAATGGGTCTATAGTTTTCTTTCTTTGATGAGTCCCTGCCTGGTTTTGGGATGAGGGTTATGATGGCTTCATAGAATGTGTTTGGTAGTGAGCTTTCTCTTTCAATTTCATTGAAGAGTTGGAGGAGTATTGGTGTGAGCTCTGCTTTGAAGGCCTTGTAAAATTCCGCTGTCAAACCATCTGGTCCTGGACTTTTCTTAGCTGGGAGGTCTCTTATTGCTGTTTCTATTTCAATGCTTGATATGGGCCTGTTAAGCTGGTTTAACTCATCTTGGTTTAGTTTTGGCATGTCAATATTTGCTAGGAAAAGGTCCATTTCTGTCAAGTTCTCAAACTTATTAGCATAAAGTTTTGAGAAGTATTCCCTTATAATGTTCTGAATCTTGGTTGTTTCCGTGGTGATGTTTCCATTCTCATCTCTGAGTTTATTAATTTGGGTGTGCTCTCTCCTTTTTCTGATAAGGTTTGCTAAGGGTCTGTCGATTTTGTTAAGTTTTTCGAAGAACCAACTCTTTGTTTTGTTGATTCTTTCTATAGTTTTTTTGGATTCTAATTCATTTAATTCTGATTTAATTTTGATTATTTCTTTCCGTCTACTGGATTGGGGTTTATCTTGCTGCTCTTTTTCAAGGAGGTTTAGATGTGTCATTAAATTGTTAGTTTCCGATCTCTCCAATTTGTTGATGTAGGAGCTCAGAGCTATAAACTTTCCTCTGAGTACTGCCTTTGCTGTGTCCCAGAGGAGCTGGTAATTTGTGTGTTCATTTTTGTTGAATAGCATGAACATTTGAATTTCCTTTCTAATCTCTTCCATGACCCACTCATGATTCAGTAGTGTGTTGTTCAGCCTCCATGTGATACCGGACTTTCTTTGGTGGCTTTTGGTGTTGAGTTCTAATTTTATTCCCTTGTGGTCAGAGAGAATGCAAGGTATAACTTCAATGTTTCTGAATTTAGACAAGTTTGCTTTGTGGCCTAAAATGTGGTCTATTTTAGAAAACGTTCCATGTGCTGCTGAGAAGAACGTGTATTCTGATGCTGCTGGGTGAAATGTTCGGTAAATGTCTGTTAAGTCTAGTTGATCTATGCAGCTGTTTAGATCTGCGGTTTCTCTGTTGAGTTTTTGCCGAGTTGATCTATCTAGTGGGGAGAGTGGTGTGTTAAAATCCCCAACGATTAATGTCTTTGGATCTATCTGGGATTGGAGGGAAAGTAGTGTTTCTTTGATAAATTTGGGTGCTCCATTGTTTGGCGAATAGATATTTAGAATTGTAATATCCTCCTGAAGGAGAGATCCTTTAATTAGTATGTAGCGACCTTCTTTATCTCTTCTCACGAATTTTAATTTGAAGTCTATTTTATCTGATATTAGGATTGCAACTCCCGCCTGTTTATGAGGGCCGTTTGCTTGGTAGATTTTGTTCCAGCCTTTAACCTTGAAAATATGTTTGTTTTTACGGGCAAGATGTGACTCCTACAGGCAGCAGATAGAAGGGTCTTGTTTTTTAATCCAACTAGACAGTCTATGTCGCTTAATTGGAGAGTTCAGTCCGTTAACGTTAAGAGATAGGACTGAGAGGTATTTGGGAGTTCCTGCCATGTTATCCACCTTCTTGGGGGCTGTGAAAACTGGGTTCTTCCTAAGGTTCTTGGATTCTCCGTTTGTGTGCAGTTTCTTGGCCTTTGTTGCGTTCTTGTTGGTTTTCTATGTGTAGGACATCTTTAAGAATCTTTTGCAGGGCTGGTTTTGTGGAGATGTATTGTTTCAATTTTTCTTTGCTATGGAAGGTTTTTATTTGGCCTTCAGTTATGAAGGAGAGTTTAGCTGGGTACAGTATTCTTGGTTGATAGTTGTTTGTTTTTAGGGCATGGCATACGTCATTCCAGGCTCTTCTTGCTTTGATTGTCTCTGCTGAGAAATCTGAGGTAATTCTAATTGGTTTCCCTTTATAGGTGATTAATCTTTTCTCCTTGACAGCTTTAAGGATCTTTTCCTTGGTCTGGGTTGATCCTGTGTGGATTATAATGTGACGGTGGGATGTCCTATTCTGGTCTGGTCTATTTGGGGTTCTAAAAGCTTCTTGTATCTGAATAGGCCTATCTTTTTGTATGTTTGGGAAGTTCTCTGCTAGGATCCTGTTAAACAAATTTCCTAGACCATTAACTTCTGTTTCTAGGTGCTCCTCTACACCCATTATCCTTAAATTGGGCCTTCTGATGGTGTCCTCCAGGTGTTGGATAGACCTATCATATTTCTTGGACTTGTCTTGGATGGTTGTATGTTCTTTCTCTATAATATCTAGGCTGTCTTCAATCCCTGAGATTCGATCTTCTGCATGGTCTAACCTGCTGTCAAGACTCTCTACTTTGTTTTTTATCTCTTTTCCTTCTACTTGGTCAGCTTTGATGGCTTCAAGTTCTTTGTTGAAGCTCTGTTTTAGGTCTTGTATGAATTTCTTTACTTCCTTAATTTGGTGTTCAGTGTTTGTTCTCAAATCACTTAGTTGATTGGTTATGGTTTCTTTGGACTCCCATTCCTTCTGTTGGGTTCCATTCAACATTCCCTTTGTGGTCTCCCTGACTTCCTTCAGCTCTTTGTTAATGGATTCCATGAATGTCTTTAGTGATCTTTGTGTATTCTCTACCTGGTCTCTTAATTCATGAATTACTCTTTGATTAGTTTCCTCCCTTCTGTGGGATTCCTGCAGTTCTCTTTGAGTGTTCTCTGCCTGCTCACGCCATTCCTCCCTTTCTCTTTGAGTATTCTCAAGTTGTTCATGCAAATCCTGTATCAGTTTTTGAGAAGCTTCCTCACGCTTATGATATTCCTGTATAAACTTCTGGGATGCCTCCTCTCTCTCCCTATCACGCTCATACAGAGTCCTTTGTACATTGTCAAACTTCTCATTTATCATGTTTGCTATTAGTGTTTGTAGAGCTATTTGGGAACTCTCCTCTGGGTTATTCTTTATCTGTTCTAATCCCTGATTATCAAGGTTGGGAATTGAGATACCCGAATTTGCCATTTTTCTTGTGTTTTTCCGGCTTACTCGGCCCATTTGAGATAAAGATTGCACCAGTTTTGTGCTAGAACACTATCTTAAGGCAACCATCAACCAAAGTTTGCATTTGTATAGTCAATAGTCTACAGATACAATCTAGTTCAACAGATACATCTATTCAACATCAAACGACTATATGTTAAAGGACTTCGAACCGCAGAAAAGAATTTGGAAAACCAGAAATTATTAGGATTAGTGAGAGATGTGGGTAAAAAATAGGAATAGATTGGTGTGGGGAGGCACAAGGAGAGTTAACTATGTCCTACTCACAGTGCAGGAAATGGGTTGGGTAGGATGCAAGTAGAGAGAGAGAGAAAAAGAAGAGACGGAAAGGGGTATAGAGACCAGAAAAAGAATAGAAACGTAAAAATTAATGTTATTATAGAGGTTAAAAGACCGTCTATTTAGAGAGGAATGTGAATATGTTCAGAGAAGGGGAGGGACATTGAGGAGATGTGAAAAGCTTTAAGGGAGAAGAAAAGATCAGAAGTTCAGTAGAGCTAGATAAAAAACAAAAAGATAATCAAGAAAGAAAGAAAAAGAGAAAGAAGACAAGAAAAGAAAGGAAAACTCTCATTCACGTAATTCTGAAATAAAAATTATAAGATGAGAAAAAAAAGTTACTGGAAAACAATTATTTTTTCAGAAGAGGCAAAAATTAAAGATTGATAAAAGTTTTAGAAGGGAAAAAAATTTATATACATATATATATATATATATATATGGTAACAAAAAACAAAAAACAAGCAAAAAAAGAAAAGAAGAAGAAGAAAAAAAAGAGAAAAAAAAAAAAAGAAAAAAAAAAAGAAGAAAAAAAAAAGTCTTTTGATTTTTTTTTTGTTTTGTTTTTTTGTTTTTGGGGGGGGAGGGGTGGGAAGAATCCTGTATCTCCCTTTTGTCTGCAACCAGTCTCTTGGAGTCTCTGGTCAGCTTGAGGTCCTGTGGCTTGATTGGTTTCTTAAGTCAGTTGGTTGGAAGAGGCAGAAAAATGCTCTGCTTTACCCAAGATTTTGAGATCCCCCTCCCAGGTTAGTTTTCTGGGAGGGTGGTCTGCTTTGAGAGTCACAAAAGAGGGGGATGTGGTGATGAGGCTAGGTTCTGGGTGGAGTTGAGGCCTTTCAGCAAACAGTAGCTTTTCCCTGGGGCTATTTTGTGATAACTCACAGCGCCCAGCCTGGAGCCATTCTCAGGGTTTCTGTTTTTCAATTGATTGTGGTGGCTGCTAGAGGGAGGGGCAGCCTCTGGCTCTGGTTACCCAGTGAGGCTAGGCTGGCGCCTGTGCTGGGTGACTTTTCCCTGGATGGAGCTGAGTCTGGCAGGTCACTTCGGCGTTAAGTTCTTGTGACCTGCTAAATGACTCATTTTATTCCAAGGCCTGAGCTGAAGCTAGCAGCAACTCCGAGCTTTGTCGGTATCCAAGATGGAGATCACCGGTGCTGGGGGGGGAGGGGTGGCCTTCCTTCCTCTGCTCCCTGAGGAGTGAGGATGTCGGGCTTGTACTCACGCTGAGTCTTGGGTCCTGGGTCGTCTCTGGTGCCGAGTCTTGGATCCTGGGTCGTCTCTGGTCTGCAAGCTGCAGGGTGAAGATGTCCGCTCTTTGTTGGTTCTTGCTGGTGTTGAGTAGAATCCGCTCGGCCGCTGCGTCTGGCTCCTTCGTCCCGGACTCTCTGTGTGAGCGCTCAGGTATGGCCCCCGGCTGTGGTCTCTGCCGCTTGCGACCCTGTCGCCGCCGCCGCCGCCGTGGCGGCTGCTGGCGACCACTTGCCTTGGCTTCCCCTCTCTTGTCTAACTCTCTGTCCTGTGATGGCACACTTGGTGTGATTCTCTGGCTTAGGACTGTTCACTGGAACTCTAAAGCTGCTTTCTATGCGAGAGCTTGTTCAGATTCCAGCTTCTCCTCCTCCATCTTCCCGGAACTCCTGGTAACTTTTTTTTTCCAGAACTGTATTTTGTTAATATATGTGACTATCCACCAGAATAAATGTCTTCATTTTCTGCATTTTGTGCAGACAGCATATTAAAGTAGATGTTGAGTTCGTCAGTAACAATTTTAAAAGTGCAAAAAATGTGGACCAGGAGCCAATATACATATTTTTCCAACATCACCTTCTACATTCTCCTTCTTCCTTCCTAGGAAATACACCCAATCAATAAAAATGTTTAGATTTTTGGCTCTTGAACTTGAAAGTGTAAGTAGATTTTTATGGATGTCAGGGATGAATTTTTATGTTTTTTTTTTTTATATAATAATGTAACATACAACATCCCTATGAGTCCTGCAGGTCTTAACACTGTACTTCTTTAGGGATGTGATACGAATGTTAGCCTTACTGGACTTAGTATTGTTTTCCACTTCCTTTTCTAACACATAGCCTAAATTATAATACATAGTAATGGAATGAAAAATTAATGCCATATTAAGAAAGTCATTTAGGGCTCTGGGAATTTGGCTTCATGGTACAGTGATTGCTTAGAATGCAAGAAATAATGGGTTCAATTCCTCAGTACCACATAAACAGAAAAGGAAGTGGTGCTGTGCCTCAAGTGGTAGAGTGCAAGCCTTAAGGAAAAAAGAAAAGAAAAGAAAAGAAAAATCTCAGGTAGAGTTCCCTGGCCCTGAGTTCAAGCCCCAGGACTGGCAAAAAATTCTATGGCTAGTAAATGCCAAATAAAGAACCTATAAATATATAATTGCTTCTTCCAATAATGGCATAACAATAGTTCTTAATTCATGTACTTTACATATATTAGAAGGCTGTGTTGAGAAAAAAAAACATTTTGTTAGTAAGTCACGGCAATTCATGTCAGGAATTTGCTTAGATATCAGGTGAATATTAATCCTGGAAAATCAAAGATACCAGGCTTTTGAGTAGTCACTGCTAATCACAATGAGAAGGGTCGTCTAAGTGAGAATTGGAAATCTTTTTGGTCAGTATGGCACCAAAAAGGCACCAGCTAATTAATAGTTGTGATAGAAGTGAAGGAATAAATACAGATGGAAGAAATAAATGAGAACTGTTAGTTTTTTTTAAAAAAGAGATAGCCAAGTAAGAACAGCACCATACACGTGGTATTCAGGTAAGGAGTAGGTTTATTCTTCGTTCCAGCTGGCACCAGGCCATCATGGTCCTCCACGTGGTGGGGAAAGGCCTGGAAAAGATTGCTGGGAGATCTGGGAAAGAGAAACAGCTGGGAAAGAGAGAGCTGGGAAAGAGAAAAGAGCTAGAAAAGAGAGAAAAGAGCTAGAAAAGAGACCATCTGGGAAAGAAGTGGGAAAGGGAGAGCTAGGAAAGAGAAGAGAGCTGGGAAAGAGAAGAGAAGGAAAGAGCTGAGAAAGAGCTAGAAAAGAGCAGAGAGAGGGCCTCTGGGCCTGCGCTAGGCCTTATCTAGGGTATGGGTGCAGAAAGGTGTGGTCACATCAAATTCAGATTGACCTCAGAGGATGCAGATGTGACATCTTCCAGGTGTCCTAGTTGCCTAGGTAACACAGGTACTGGGTGGAGACTTTGCTGAGAGGAGGGTGGAGTCTGCTAGCCATCCAGGAACAGACCTCACAATAATAATAACTAAATTATACCAGAAATTCTTCTAGGGAATCATATTTGATTATTGAAGAACTAATTATGAACCAAGCTTATTCCTCATTACCTTTAGCATTCTATGTCACTTAGGCTAGTTCTTAATCTCTGTGTGATAAATTGAATGCCATTCTATGTTTCTTTCCTATCTGATTTCCATTGCTTTCTAAAAATCTCAGTCTTTCTATATTTCTCTACTAACAATTATTTATACTAAGTCCACCGCCACAGACATCAGAGGATGGTAAAGTAAGAGTCCAATAGCTCATGAGTCATTAATGTAACAACATGGAAAAAGAGGACATATTTATTGCTACCTCAAATTTTCTGAAAAGCTGAAATGTCATCATTTGATTCAAATTTCCATTATTTGTCTACAGTGTCATTAAGTGCACATAAATACAAATATGAGCTGGGTTCTGGTGGCTCACACCTGTCATCCTAGATATTCAAGAGGTTGAGACCAGAGGATTGTGGTTCAAAGCTAGCATGGTCAGGAAGGTACATGAGACACTTATCTTCAATTAGCCATCAGAAATCAATAAGTGGTGCTGTATCTAAACTGGTAGAGCACTCAATTTGTGCTCAAGAGCTGAGGAACAGTGCCCAGGATCAGAGTTCAAGCCCCACAACAAACAAAAAAGTCAAATATACTTTAAGCTTCCCCAAAAGGAACTACAAAGTGAATAGTTATCTTCCCAAGCAGAAAAAATTTTCCAATATGATTCAGAGCACCTACTTTTGCTGAATTATTTAAGTTATGGCTTCTTTGCTGGATGTTTTCTCTTCTTTTAAAAATGGTCAAATATTACCTTTATAATAATCTTCATCTAATATTTCTTGGTTCCAAAGAGAAGTCCATGCAGTTGATGTCACTTAGCTTTCTTACTATCTCAGTTCAAAGCCAACCCAGGCAGGATAATCTGTCAAATTCTTATCTCTAATTAAACACCAAAAAATCCGTAAGTGGACTTTTGGCTCAAGCAGTAGTGTACTAGCTTTGGGGTCAGGTGGGCAGGAAAGACAATTGTTCAGGGACAGGGTCCAGGCTCTGAGTTCAAGCCCCACAAGGAGCACAAACTAAAGAAACAAACAAGCAAACAAAAAACCCCACATATTTCTTTGAAACCATCCTTAAAGCACTGGTTTGAAAAGAGGCTCCTTTTGCTGATCATACTCACTGGATCCTGCTTTTTGGAATCCTTATTGATATTGCAAACTCAGGACCAGAAGAAAGGAATGGATATATGACTTTTACAAGAGAATCATCTCAGGAGTTAAATATCCATGCATAAGACTTTTTAAAAACTCCGTGTCTTTGTTTCTTTGCAGTAGAACATTTTACAACAATGTTATTTCCATTTTTTCTATGCTGGCCTTCAAATGGAATATTGTTTCCTTTTGTAATACTCTCAACTAGAAGTCTCCAGAAAGTTTTATAAATAAAGAGCAAACTCGAAAAAGTCAGGGACAGAGTTTCCTTCAAGCCTTGGATTATTTTCTTGTACAGTGAAAGGACAGCACACATTAACTTGAACTTTGTCATTTCTCTATGTTCAATTTCTCTCCTGGATTCAGTTTCTACTTCCTGTAAAAGTTCCTTCCAATTACTTCAGTAACAAACTACGGTGCTGCTCCAGGCAAAGTGAATGTTTTCTGGCTTCATTGAAATAGCACAAAGACATTTTTGGGCATGAGGTAACACGTGTTTCAGAGACAACTTAGCAACGAGAAAATATAGAATTTACATGGCTTATAAAACATTATCCATGTACAAATGGCCATATAAGACTATGTTAAGTGAAATGAGCCCCAAAATAGCGACACAACTTGTTTTTTTCTTTCTTACTATTGTTTTTAATGTATCTAACATATATTATGTGGTTTTTTTGTTTCTCTTCTATTTTCTTCCTCCATGGTATAACCCATTTCCACTGTTTGATATCGGTGACCTTGCACATACATTTTTCTAATGTGGGGAGGGGAAGGGAAATAAAATGGTGAAACAAGGATACTGTATGACCTGTTGTAACAATGAGACGAACAAAACACTATGTTGAAAACGAACTTTACAACTTGGGGATAGGAGGGGAGAGTTGGGGTGGTGGGGAGAAAAGGCATGGCAGGGGAAAGACAAAAGAGGAGTTAACAATGCTAGTTAGATAATGTAGTCATTAACTTACTTATGTAACTCTAACCCTTTTGTCCAACATTTTCACAATAAAATCATGAAAAAGTAAAACATTATCCTGGAGTACATCAAATTCAAATTTCCTAAGTGCTCTGTAAATTAAGACCTATTTTAAGTGGGAAGAAGGTTCTCAGAAATATTTTTTGTCAGTGTTTGTATTGTGCATTATTACCCAAGTGTACATAAGTTAACAGAAGGAGAAACAATAGGAATAGGAGAAAGAGAAGTTTTGTATTTAAGTATAATGGTTCAATACTCTATAGAAGACTTTGCAAATAAGACAACTTTCAAATAATAAACCAAGGCAAGTATGTAGATTTATGGGAGTGACATAGAGAAAGCATTACTACTAAGTGGAACACAAAGGATGAGACCAGTCTCCTTCTTCTACTAGCT
Source organism: Dipodomys merriami (assembly GCF_024711535.1). Lineage (NCBI taxonomy): Eukaryota > Metazoa > Chordata > Mammalia > Rodentia > Heteromyidae > Dipodomys > Dipodomys merriami. The sequence continues at coordinate 2,030,296 of NW_027203271.1, read as the reverse complement.
CTAAATCATGATAGCTAATCATTCAAATTTGTAAAAAGTAGAATGGAAGAATAATGCTGGTTCCAAGCAATTCAGATGTAAGACCATGGACTTAACTGGAAAAAAAGGCCATGTCGAGAGCAGGAATTTTACTAGCAATGAACTAGTGGCTAAGATTACATTTCTTTTTCTTTTTCTTTTCTTTTCTTTCTTTTTTTTTTTTTTTGATGGTAGTGGGGCCTGAACTCCGGGCCTGGGCACTGTCCCTCTATTCTTCAGCTCAAAACTTTTTCTCTACCTTTGAACCCCACACCACTTCCAGTTTTCTGGTTGTTAATTAGGGACAAATGCCTCAGAAATTTTCCTACTCATGCTGGATTTGAACTGCAATCCTCAGATCTCAGCCTCTTGATTAGCTAGGATTACAGGTGTGAACCACTTGAACCCTGCTTAGGATCACATTTCTAACAGTGTATCCTCAGTATATGTAATGTGTATGTTCATCTATGTTTATATGAACTCGAGTTAAAAATCTGGGAAACAGCTTAGATTTTACACTCACAAAAATGCTTGCAGTTCAAAAGATGATACCCCTGGAGAAATAAAACTTAAGAATGTAAAAGAGTCTGGGAAGTTCAGTTTGCATCTAGCTTGGGCAAAACACTATAATTAACCAGCCAAAAGATGCATTAGAATAATATCTCAAGTTATGGAATACTAGTTATGAGCAAGTTTGCTGAAGAAGAGCTTGAGGTTTTTGCATACATATATACATACAAATATGCACATATACACAGATGCACTTATATGTTCAAAGACATATATGGAACAACTCTCAGATTCTGTAGAAAAGTTAGAAAATATGTCCTCAGTAAAAATAAAATCAAGTGATAATTTTTAATATTAGAAAGTCCTCAAGTGAAATTTCCCCCAAAAGCTTGAGAATATTACATAGGTGGGAGCAGAGATAGTAAGAAATTCAAGTCATCATTAATAAAGGGATCAGATCCAGAGAGGAATGAATCAGAGACCCCTTCAGTGCACTTGAAAATGTTCATATCCTGTGTCAAATGTTAGAACATCTTTGAAAATAGTGCATAAACAGCCTGAGCCATCACTCTAGTGGAAAATATTATTGGAGAAGTTCAGCATTGCTAGTCTGTATCTAGATTAAATAAATAAAAAAACTATGGTAGGACAATGTGATACAAGCCAGGAATTCTAGCACTCAGACTAAGACAGGTGATTAGAGAGTGGAATGACATAGTGATACTTTCAGTGGAATAGGTAGTATAATTTTGTCTCAATAAAACAAACCAAGAAAAGAATAAAAAATAAGCCAGAAAGGAATAGACAGTTGGGAGTTTGGGCTAATTTTGTCAATATGTTTTGAGAAGTCAAGTTTCCTATTGAAATGCAACTCATATATAATCCTCAGTTGTGTTTAAATGTCGTCTTCATTACAGAACATTACTAGATGCAAAAGAGCGCATGATTCCCAACCAAGAATTTGAAAAAGCAACCATCATTCTGTTAGATTCCAAAGAAATGATGAAGGATTTCAAAAGCTTAAGCCTAGAGGAATAGGAAAGTTCATTTAAAGTAGGACTTTGTAGACCTGGCTAAATAAGAATTTAGATTTAAAATAAATATATTTGTTTGTAATTTAATATTCTATAGGTTACTATAAATTGTTTTTAAGTAGAAGATTTAATTTACAAATTCACAAATGATTCTGGCATTCTATTTGCCTAAAATATTCTTTCATGTAAGGTAAAATTAGAACTTAGTTAACAGTTAATTTCAACAGTTCATAAGTAACATGATAATGTGAATAATCTAAATAAAGTTGACAACAAATTAATGCTATTAATTTATAAATTCACCAAAAGAGCAACTTTTTGACACTTTGGTGTAACATGGTATGAAGAGAGTAATTGTGAGACATCTTAACTTCTAGGCCTGGGCACTATCCCTGTGCATGTTTTTGCTCAAGGCTACTGCTCTACCACTTGAACCTCAGTGCCACTTGTGTCAGGCTTTTCGTGAGCAGTTTATTGGAGGTAAGAATCTAAGAAACCGTCCTTCCTGGGTGGGATTTGAACCAGAGTCTTCAGATCTTAATATTCAGACATTCAGATCTCCTTAATATCTATGATAGTTAAAATATATAACTATAAATAATATTTGCAAGTGTTCTGATCTCAAGGGTAACACTGGGTGGAAAATGATGCAGCAAAGTTTAGTGTAGTATTCTTTCCACAATACTAAGGGCATCACATTAGCAGAAGTGTAGTATTTTTTCACAATAGTTATATGCTTGTCATGTTGTGAATTTAAGGAATTTTAAGGTGCACATTACAAGTTGGAAATTTTGGGGCTAGGATGACTTTATGGCATAAAAACTTGGGATTAATGGTTATAGACATGATGGCTTACTTTGATGAAAAAATGTTTACTCTTGAGGAATTAATATAGATACTTCATAGTTTTAACTTCTACCAGACTGTGGCTATTTTTTCTGTTGAATTTAAATATGTAACGCCCCATTGAAAACTGCACTTATTGCAGAATTAAATAAAATGCAAACAGGTACTTTTTTGAATGTCTCTAGTGTAGCATGTTCAGAATTTGAAAATGAGTAGTTAGTAGTCATAGGAATGTTGAAGAACATATATACTCTGTCCTCTTAACAATTATTCCATTTTAAAAGTTAGGAGTTTCAACAGAATTGAACTATTTTTGTTTTAGTATGAGACAATACTAAAACAATGTTTTTCAAAATAATGACAATTATATTCTGAAAATATTGTATAGTTTGATAATATTCAAGTTGATGACCCTCTGATAAAGGGGTAATTAATTCAAATTAGCAGCCAAAAATATTCATTTCTTAAAAAGGTAATACACATAGAATAATATTTACTATACCAATACAGTAATATTATATTTTATACAGCTCATTTTTATTTTAATTATATCGTCAAGGTGATATATAGAAGGGGTTGCAGAAATTATAAGGTAGTGAATACATAACATATGTAACTTTTTACCCCCTCCCTCATTTTTCTCACAGTTTTCCTTCAGCCCAATACCCCTCATAAGTTGTAATGTAAATTTCCAACATGTTCTTTTGTGAGTATTGCTATTGCATTGGTTTGCCCTTTGTTCTTTGTCTTGCCATTTCGTTGTTCCTCTTCCCTTGCCAAATTAAGATGAATGTATATACAATACACAGGATATTGAAATCAAATATAAGAGGGATAAACCAAAGGGAAAACACAAAAGAAAAAAGAAATCACATAGTACATTAAAAACAACAACCACAAACAGAAAACTCTGTTCCCATATCCATGAGACTATTTTGCTCACCATCATCTTATATGGTCATACATACATAGTTATTGAGCAATTCTGCTCAACTGCTAGGACTATCCTAGATATTTCCTACTTATTAAAAATGAGGAAACCACGGAATCTGTTTCTTTGTGTCTTGTTCATTTTACTTCGTGGGATTTTTCCAAGACTTTCCAGCTCCGTATGAATTTGAAGTATAGAATTCCACCATGCATACACAAACCCATTTTGTCAATTCGTTCATCTACTGAGTGGCATATTGGTTTAAAACATGACTGCATGTAAGTATCACTTAGGGTCATTCAAAAATGAGAGATGTCACTTCCCCAGACATTCTAAAAGCATGAATTCTAAGTAAGATAGGATTTTATGGTGGTACGAGTTTTGAGAAATCTGGATGAGTCTCATGTATATCTTGCACTGAATTAGGCAGGAAGCTATCCAATATCATAGAGGATAAAAATGGTAGTGTCAAAAATATTTCCCTTGAGAAAGATATAGGAGGCTGCCAGAAGTATAAAGTAGTTCAGATAATTTTGAATAATTTAATAATGCAAGCTTAAGTATGTCTCTTTAAACAATAATTATGTAAGTGGAAGGGCAAAAGAAGGGGACAAAAAGAAAATAACGGACAGCAGATCATTGTCCCAAGATAGAGTAAAAAAGACATTATCTATAACTTTCAAGTTAAAGAGAGACCAGTAGAATACATCCCATTTAATTTAGGTACATGCAAAATAATTATTGGCTTTTTTCTACTTTAATGCTCCAAAACAATTGAAAACGTATAAGAAAAGTTATGTGATTGCCATTGCTTCAACCTGAATACTAACTGTGATGAGCCCTTTTTTTTTTCACTTTGCAGTTGGAAAATATCCGTAGTTGATGATGATGTGGCTGATTAGAGTCAGAGTTATGGGCTTGTTCTTGTACATTTATCCCAGAAGAGGTTAAAGCAATTCCCCCCCCCCCAAGATATCCAAGTACATTGTCTGAATCTGTACTTTGAACACACCCTCACACCTGAGCACATTATTTGAAAATATACTTCAGCATGTCATGGCACAGTCTACTTTGTGCCCTTGTCTTCTTTGCACATTCCTTTTGAGTTCATAGTTGTTCTATTTCCATTTCATCTGTTAAAACTGCTAAGAAAATTGTTCAACTACCACTTCTTCTTTGACATGCCCAGTCTATGTATGAAGGTATATTGTCCATGTTAAGCAATAGGGTAGTGCTCACTCTCTGAAGAGAAAAATTCCATAATATGACCCTGTGTCCACATTAGAGTGCGTAGAATTTAAAGCATTTTAAGACAAACCGTGATATTAGAATTGAAAGGCTCCTTATGGACATTTTCTGGGAGGTCATTAGATTTCCCAAGAGAAATATAAATATCCACAAAATCTGGATTAATATTTTTAATGTTACCACTGTGCATGCATCCATATTATAGATTTGCACAAATAAAGAAACAAAAAAAACTAAACCATAACAAGTAGATTGACTATGTGCTTATAACAAATTATGGAATAGTATTGCAAATACCTAACTAGTATGAATTAACTTCCTCTCTCCACAACACTACACACAAATATTTAAGGGTGTGAACAGAATTATTTCAAGTAATATACTATAAATGTTAATTCAATATCATGTGTATATCTAAAATTCCCTTGAAAGTAATAGATTCTACATTCTATTGAAATATTAGTTATTTTATTCTAGGAAACATTTGGAACAATAGACTATATATCTTTGAAATGAAAAAGGTAAAAAAATCATAGCATAAAAGTTTTAGAGGAAGTCTGTCTTCAGCAATATATATATATATATATATATATATATATAATATGAAGAAAGACATACATTTTCGAGATTATTTGTCATCAGAAATATATACATATATCTGAATTTATGTGTAGAATGATGTATATTATAGTGAAACAAAAATCTTAAAACATAATTAAAATTTAAAAAATACATTAAACCAAGTGTCAGTGACTCACGCCTATAATTTGAGCTATTCTGGTTAATGAGATCTTAGAATTGTGTTCGAAACTAGCCCAGAAAATACTTTTTATGGGGCTGGGAAGGTGGCATAGTGGTAGAGCACTTGCCTTGCATGCATGAGGCCCTGGGTTCAATTCCTCAGCACCACATAAGCAAAAAGAAAAAAGCTGGAAGTGGCGCTATGTCTCAAGTGGTCGAGCTCTAGCCTTGAGCTGAAGAGCTGAGGGACAGCGCCCAGGCCAGAGTTCAGGCCCCATGACTGGACCCTCCCCCCACCCCCCAGCAAAAAAGTACTTGTTAGATTCTTATCTCCATTTAACCACTAAAAACAGGAGTTACCTCTGTGCCTCACGTTGTAAAATGCTGGCTTTGAGCAAAAAAGTCTTAAGGATAATGCCCAGGCCTTGCAAACATCAACAATATATATCACATTAATTTCAGAAAAGCACCTTTTAACTGCTGTGAACATTTCTTAGAAACAATAATACAAGCCCCTGGAAAATGTTAAGTAAAAACTATAGAATATTAAGTTTATGTTAAAGACATGACTATTTAGTTTAAGATATTTAGGTAATGATTAGGAATTAAGAATAATGATAATATATTGGGACTGGTCTTTTATTCTATTTTACTATAGTAATAAAATGATATTTGTAATGATTGTATAAAAATAATCTTGTTTGTTATTTGAGCTATAATAAGTAATAAACATTTTAAATTGATTTCCATAGGAAAAAATCATTTTCTTAATGGTATCAGTTCTTTTGATTTTTTTCTTTTCTTTTCTTTTTTTCCTTTTCCTCACTTTTTTTTAAATTTTATTTTTTATTGTGAACATACTGTACAGAGGAGTTACAATTACATGGGCAAGATAATGACTACATTTCTTATCAAGCATTGCAGCTTCCTCTTTTTTTACCCCTCACATCCTTTCCCAGGGATCAATTCTTTTGTAATGTCAAAACAATTAAAAAAATTAGTCCAAGGCTGGTTTGCTCTAAGACTATATTTGTTTTCTTGTTCTAGTTTTTATATGTTGGTAGAAATTAAAATTCAAAAAATTCAATGGATATTGGTATTCAGGAACATCTTCATAGGTACTAATATTGGAGTCTGTCAAGTGGAATTGTTTTATTTCATTTGTTATTTTCACAAATAAATTAAGATGATTATGTATTTTGTTTCTTTTCACTGCTATTGGCTCTTACCTTAAGAATAGTTTTTTTTTCCTAGCAAAGTAGAGAATACAATTGGATTGAGGAAGTAACATGTGACCTTCATAGAATGCAGATGCATAGATTTGGGTGATCTGTCATTTGCTAAAATTTTCTTCCAGAAAAGGTTATCAATTACTAATAAGTGATGCATAATTCCTAGATATTACAGTTATCACAACACTTTTTGATTGAGTCATCTCTGTATAAATTCAAAATAAACACCAGACCAAAAAAACTCAAAGTACACAGAAATCACATCTTTGTTTTAAACGCTGTAGTTTACAAGAAATTTTTAGCCAACAGTGAAAACATCTTTTTAGGTATTCTGAAATTTGTGTGAAGTGTTTTTAACAATAGTTTTCTTTTTTTGCTGACATGAAATTCACATCAATATATAATCTACTTTTTTGTATACATTTTAGTGCTTTGGAAATAAATTGTACAATAATAGGTTTTCCAAGCCTAATTTTCACAAACTTGCATTTCTTCAAATAGAAATGCTGTAAATTTTAGAACAGACATTAAAATAGATATAAAATTCACTTACAGGAATTTGTCCAGCATACATGCTCTATAGTGTGTCTTCTCACATTTGTTTTTGGGGATTATTTCCAGGGTCTCACACATATTATTCAAGTGCACTGTCAATGAACTACATTCCCTGTCCAAACAAGTTTTTTACTTCTCTTTAATACATACATAGAAGTGTAATGTCTGGATCATATACAATTCTCTTTGACCTTTTGAAGACTTGCAATCTTGCTTACTAAAATGATCGCAGTATTATACAAATCATTCTACTATGTAGAGTTCATCATTTTCTCCACAAATGCATTACTATATTTTGTGTCAACTTTTTATATTAGGGTCATACTAGTGAGTTTCTTTGTCTTTTTTCTTAGAAACTAAAGAAGAACTTATTTCATATGCTCCTCCTATTGACTATTAATTTATATATGTTCTTCAAACAAATATCCTATTCAGGTAAAAATTTATATAGAATTAGAAGATATAAAAATACTATAGATTCAGAAATATTGTAGCATTAACATTGTAGCATTAACAAATATGTTCCCTGTATCTGTTGGATATGTTTTCACTTCGGTTATAGTATCCTTTGAATTATGAAAAGCTATCACTTGATATAATCCAGTTTATTCTTGCTTTTCTTTAGCCGCTAATGCTTTACATGTCAAATTTTAGAAACCCTTAGTGATGCAATGTCGTGAAATTTTACATTTATGTTTTATAGGTTTTCACATCTCACATTTAGTTTGATAATCATTTTTATTTTATTTTTTTGTATAAGGATGGAGGTAGGACAGGTGCCTGAGTCTCATATCTGTAACCCTCGTTACTGAGGAGTCTGAGTTCTGAGGATCACAGTTTGAAGCCATCCCGGGCAGAAACGTCCATGAGACACTTATATCCAATAAACCTCTAGATAACCAGATCTGGTGCTGTGACTCAAGTGGTAGGGCAGTCATATTGAGCGGAATAGCACACAGACAGCGCCTAAGCACAGAGTTCAAGACCCATGAATGACAAAAATACAAAACAAAACATAAAAGGACTGAGGTAGTAGTCTAAGATCATTCTTTAAATCTCGAGAGAGAATAGTGTCAATACACCCATTTAAGATTTTATTTTTATTTCATAAAGTCATAGGATAGTTTTCAAAATCTATTGATCATAAAACTAAGAATTTATTTTTGACAAATCTGTTACATTCTTCTATGCATCTGCTCTTATAGTAGAACTATTTTATCTTCACTACTAAACATGGTAATAAGATTCAAAGCTAGTTTGAAGGCCGAAGCTACACCATTGTACAAGATTGTTCTGACTGACCTGTATTCCTTGAATTTACATACAAGTTTGTTGAGCAGGTGGACCAATATTCTACAGAGATTTCCAGATGTTTTATACTCACTCATATTTTGTACCTTGGAAAAACACAAGACCCCAGATATTATACATAGAGAAATGTCTTTAGAGAATACTGGAAACAACTAAAATTAATTTAGGAATGAGTTAAGATTAAGATAATGCTGTAACATAATAAATCTAAATGATAACAACTTGAGCTGTACAACAGAGGAGAGTGAGAGGGGAAAGAATGATGGACCACATAGGAGCTATATGTCATTGCTATTGTGTTTCAAAATACAGAAAGACTTCAGAGAAGAGAAGGAGAAAAGTAAAGTGTCCTGAGTCAAGTTTCTTTTTAATCCATCTAATAGTTTGGACCAAAAGTCAGTAAAAAATGGGAAAAAATAAAATATAAAATAAAGCATTGTATAAACCTGTTACAATGTAAGGAAATTTAATAGGAATATGATAATTATTTCCCAAAGAAATAAAAGAAAGAATAGCTAAACTGTAAAGGGAGAAAGAATGAAAAGAGAAAAGAAGCAAAGTAAAACCTTTATCAACAACAAACACAAGAGTTTGGAAGTGGAAAGGCAGTGGGAATATTGTAAATAACAATAAAAATTGCTAGCGTGGATAGAATATGGATCACATTTTATCATATATAATTTTGAAAAAACATACTAGGAATGAAAGTTTCAAAGTCATGATTTAAAACAATATTTGGATTATAACTAGGCAGTGTAGCCCAGTGGTAAAACATTGGCCTAGCATGTGTGAAGCAATGGTGTGATCTCTCAAACATTACAAAGTACACACAGAGCACACACACACAAAAACCACATAAACACACACATACACACCACATACACACATTTGGAATATTGATATTATCATATTAAATGGAGGAAATTATCACAAATAGTAAAAGTATGTTAATATATGAAATCTTAATATTGCTCGTACAATTTACAAGTTTAGTAGAAATAAAATAATCACAATATACTTGGATTTTATAGATTAAGTAAATTGAAAATTATTAGAAGACATGAGAATCTTTGCAAATAAGTTTAAATAGTAAACATTTTTAAACATGTGTCCTTTTATTTTGACAAAAGATTGATGTTACTGGTGTTTTAACTCAAGATTTAGAATATGGTAGCGAAGTGCCCTATATAACACTAGCGATGGCTATATCTCTAATCATTGCATTCTGAATAGTTTTAAAATAAGGACACAGAGTTTCTCAGTATCTCTCGAATTACAAACCCTATTTACAGTGTCCACCATAGCTAGAAAATGGATGCCACAAATCACAATGCGGAGATCAAACTTTTTTTCAAATTCAAGTAAAAATATTTCCAAAGAGTGACCAAGTAATGAAGCCTTTCTTAATAAAGTATGTGCTTCTTGAAAATACAGTAAGTATTTGTTACCTGGACAAATATGTTTATAACTATAAGAAAATAAATTTATTTAAAATCAATAGCCATATAAAAATTAAGAAAATAATTTTAAATAGTCACGTGTTAAATATTATAAAAGCAAAATACATGTGTCTGAATAGTTTACATGTGTAAAAATCATGCAAAAATAAATTACCTAATCGTACAACTCTGAAAAAAAATGAATTACCCTAAAGAAACAAAAGAAATCATTTAAGCCCAAAATGTGAAATTTAAAGAATAAAATGAAGTGTACTCTTTAGTTGACTTAATTAAGTGTAAACCCTCTGTATATCAATTTTATAATAAAAGTGCATTAACAAAGAAAGCAAAAGTACCCATGGATCAATAGCAACTGCAAAAGCACCAGTAGTTCTTCTTTTGTGTGTACAAAAAAATCGATGGAAGAGATAACAATGTTCCTTCCCTATGAAATGTACTCATTACCGTATTTATGTAACTGTAACCCCTGTGTACACTACCATTGAAATAAAATTAAATTGAAATTAAAAATAAACCAAATGATATACCAATTAAGAATTGTTAGAATTCATTGGTTAAAAACTTTGTAAAAAACTGCCCTATATACCCAAGGAATATACTTTGATGATACTATTTAAATACTTCAACTTCAGCAGAAAAGCAAAAAGTTTAAAAACTGTTACAAAGTAAAGTAATAAATTAGAATATATTACTATTAATGATAATCATAAGATGAATTTATAGTGGTAGTCAAATATGTAAGAAATGATGCAATTTGCACTTAATAAGTGAGAAAGAATTTTTTAGGTCTTTTTAAATTATCATAAGATAAAAGAAGAAACTGTTCTGTCACATCATATGATAATCAGATGAAGCTGATATTAGAGCAAAGAACAGATTGTACTAAGTTTTGAATGTTCATGTATATACTTATTTTGGTTGTGGGAAATTGTGGGTATTTCAACTTGGGGTATATTTTTCTTGCTAAGCAGGCGTCATGTCAGTGGTTAATTTTAGGATAGCGGTTTCCTTTCCACAAGAACATTCACCTGATCTGTCCTTTTAGCTTTCTCATCATCAGTGGCATCCGAGATGAACACCAAATTTTCCAGCATGCTACCTTGACTGTCATGGATCAACAGTCCTTCCATTCGTAGTAACTAGATAGTGAAGGATGGTGGAAATGATCCAATTCAGCCAGCTATAGATTGAGAAGGAATTCCACTGAACTTTTGGCCTGGGTTCTGTTCTCAAGTCTCCTAAGTAGTTAAGAGTACAGATAGGAGCGCCTGGTGCCAAGCAGTAACAGTATTTTTAAAGCAATTAGGCATATATATGACTTAGGCTTGTGATTACCTCAGGAAATGAATAAAAGAGCAGTGAAGCATAGACGACAGGCAGAATTTTAACTAGGTACTCAGAGTCTGAATAAGCTTAACTAGCTACTCAGGAGTCTGAAATCTCATGACCACTTCAAAGACAGTCCAATCATGAAAATACAAGCGATTATCTAAAAAACAAAAACAAAAACAAAAAAAACACAGAAGTGGTTGAAGTGGAAGACCACTATGCTTGGGCACAGAAGCTGAGGAATAGTTCCCAGGCACTATCAAGCCTCAAGAATGATGAATGCATTCATGAGCACATGCACATGTGTGTTTCCATACTCATATGCGCATAAACACACACACACACATACACACAAATGAGTATTTCAATGTGAATTCTTTATTTTTCTACCTTGCTGTACTTTATTTTCCTGTATTAGCTCACAAATTAACAAAATCAGCTAAGGACCAATTTACATAAAATTCATCATGTTTCTCTAAAATCTACACTCTTTTTGGATGCCTGTTTTTATTTGACCCAAAAGTAAATTATTCAGGAAGTCAATTCATCACTCTCAAGTCTATAGTATTAGATGATTGCTTAGGTTCTTACTAACAATATGATTTTGTGAAATCCTGCATCAAGCAATATATTTCTTTCACTAGAAGTGAAGCCTCTGTCAAACAATTAACAATAGGTTTTTCTCCTCCTGGCATGCATCTGTAGTTATATTATCTTCATAAATTTCATGATCTGTGTATGACAAAGACTACCGTGAAAGTAAAAACACCCTTCTCAGCGCTTAACATTTGTATACCATTCATAGATATGAAGGTGTTTAAATGTTACTGAAATTGCTTTGGAATAAATAATGTTCACCCTGACTATCTTGAGAAAGAAGAATTGGTTTCGCAGCACTTTAGGTAAGAACATCAGGGAAAGAAACAAAAGGAAAAGTGAGGAACAACTCAACACATACATTCAAATGAAACAAAACAAGACAAGGAAACAAATTATTTCAGTACTCAAGAACCTGCAGGAAATGCAAAGATTTTTTAAAAATCAGCTATGACAGCTTATGAAAATCCTGACTACATGGGAGTGCACTGATGTGAGAACAGTCGCTAACGCCCAGACTAGACAGAAAAAAACTGTACATAATACCATGCACTTGTTCTTCTAAATTCCAGGAAGAATAACATAAAGTGGACTGAGGCCAAGATCTCACACATGTAGGAAGAGAGTTTCTATCTGAAAAATTGTCTGGATAATTTAGTGCTGGGCACATGACAAATTGAAAAGAAACCCATTTAGGGGGCACAAGACACTGAATTCAAACTGTGATATTAGGGGTATAAAAGAAAAAAGGTATGTTTTTAAATAATTGGAATAATTGTAACACTTGAGTATTTTAGTGGAGAAAAATCCATTAGAGAGATGGAATGAACCCACGTTCCAATGCTACTTTAGTGATAATGTTTAGTGGTACTTCAGACAAAACAGATTTACCTTGCAAATGAGCATGGATGTGCATTTGGGTGATGGAAATACTCTACTTACACAGGTGTAAATTAAATAGATTTTTGGGGGTAAATTTTAGTTATTGAACTAAGAGCCTGGGTGATGTCCCTGAGCTTTTTCTCTCAAGGCTACCACTCTATTACTTTGAGCCACAGTTCCAATTCTTATTTTCTGTTGGTTGTTTGGAGATAAGAGGCTCATGGACTTTCCTGCCCTGTATGGCTTTCAACCATGTTCATCAGATCTCAGCCTCCAGAGTAACCAGGATTCCAGGCATGAACCATCGATGTTTTTAATAATTTAGTAAATTGTATAGTTACCGAAGTTATAAATTATCATTGTAAACTATGTAATATATGTATGTATGTATATATCAATACATATGGATAGAAATAGTTTAACATATTTTTGTATTTACAGTACATATATCAAATCATCCTTCATTATAAAATAAAATGGAAACAAAAGTTAGTAAGTAGCAAAACAAAGGGAATTGTTACAAGTTACTTTTTGTTGAATAAAATATGTATCAGTTTTGAATAAAACCATCTCTACTTTAACAAAAATGGATAATTGCTATTAATTCCAATCCATCTATTTGCCCATATTGTGCATCCTCACACATAAGTGTCAAAATCAAACCACACTTTTTGTCTGTATTAAACTCGTCTGTAATAATTTAGGGGATAGATGAAGTAATCAAATAAAGATTAAAATAATAGTAAGTGAGGCTATGAGTTAGAGGTGAAAAAGTTTTTAAATATGATAATAGCTAATTAAAATGTATATTTCTTACTTTTACTCTGTTGTTATGTCTCTTATTCCCACATTAGGAAAGTACATAGAAAGTTCTCACTAAATTTATGTAAGTATTAAAAATAAATTGTAAGAATATGGGCATAGTGTGGTTTTAGCTTATTGAGACATGTATGGTAGACTGTGTTTTTGAGGACTTGCAATATCTTGTGATAGAGATGAAAGGAAGGATGTGCTTATTCTAGAAAATTGGCTAGAGGATTGCTCCCAGAAAGATAGTGATGAATTCTTCCAAAAGGTTACAGTAAAATCACTTTCACAACCTTGTTCATTACTGCACTTATTCACCACAGCCAAGTTATGGAAACAGCCAAGATGCCTTTTGGCAGAGGGATGGTTGGAGAAAATGTGTCATATATACACAATTGGATTGCACCTATCCATTATGAGCACTGTTACATTATTTGCAAAGAAAGGGATAGATCTAAAAATATGTTAAGTAAACGAAGTGAGAGCCAGACACACAAAGGACCCATGTTCTGTCACATATTTGGAAGCCAGAATTTTATGCAAGTTAAACAACAGTATTAACCAAAGTTTTCATTTTTCAGAGCAGTATTTAAAAGGTGTAATTTCTTATAAAATTGTACTTTTAATCAAACAAAATGAATAACAGGAAACTATCACTTGGAAGATGTGAGGGGAAATCAAAGGGAAGAAATAAAGAGAGTTATGGAGTAAGAGTGAAGACATTATATTCAATGCAAATAATATGAAACTAGAAAAAATTAAAGGGGTGAGGTTTGGAAGGGTAGGGAAAAGTTATATAAAGATCCATTATACTTAAAAACTCATTTATTGAATGGAAATTCCCATGTACACCTAGTTAAGATAATGAAAATATGATAAAAAAAAAACAATGGAGACATTTGATCTTCAACTGTGTTCTCTTAAAGTCAATATAATAGGTTCCTCCTCAGAAATTTTCTTGCAGGTATTTTCCTCATAGTGACAGAAAAGTGATCAATGCAATGAATATCAACACATCACATTGCACATATAAAATCATGGTAAAAATGTTAGAATTCATCAAATTATAAAATAACAGGTAGAATGTGCCAAATGCTAATTGATTGTTTTTCCAAGTACCTTACCTATGGTATATAATTTAATCCTCAGAAAGGTAAGTGTTAGCCTGAGGATCATCTCCCACTGTATCAATTAACCTCATTGTATTTTAGGACTAAAATACCAGCACTTAGTCTACAAATTCTAGGAAAATTTCCCAGAATTTTTGTTTTCACTTTCACAATATTTCACATTATCTTTGTTAGAAAATAGGGAACTATAATATGAAAACTCAAAGTTCATAATCAATGCAAACCTCAATGGTGAAAGGAACTGCTAAAGAATAATATTCTTGGTTTCTAGCTCAAAATAGTAGAAATCATATTTTAACCCTTCACTCAACACTGCACTGCCTGGGGAACCTATCTCTGTTTAACACTGTCTTACTGAAATAATGACTTCCCCAATTCCTGAGGGAAACAGACTGCAGGTCTTATGGACCAATCATTTCCACATTGTAGCTCAACTAAGTCGTTTACCATTCGAAGTATTTTGATTGCTTTTTATACCCAACATTTTGAGAGAAAGGTACTACTTTAAAATGCTATTAAAGCAAGACTGATATAAAAATCACCTTTGACCCCAGATAAATATTTTACCTTTCCTATACACAAAAATGCACTCTGACCTATCATTAATGTTAGGAATGAGAGGATAAAAAATCATAGACACCAAGACCGAAGTATGAATTAAAGACTCTCCAACTTCTGAATACTATTGGTTTAAAAAGAGATGAAGGGCTGGGAAGGTGGCTTAGTGGTAGAGTGCTTGCCTTGCATGCATGAAGCCCTGGGTTCGATTCCTTAGCACTACATAAGCATAAAGAAAAAAGGTGGAAGTGACGTTATGGCTCAAGTGGTAGAGTGCTAGACTTGAGCTGAAGAGCTGAGGGACAGCGCCCAGAGTTCAGGCCCCACTACTGGACCCCTGCCCCCCCAAATAAAGACATCAATACTACCAATTTTTTTCAAAATTTCTTATGATAGTGAAGATTCAATTATAAACTATTAACACTTGAAAATAACTCATTTTCATGGGAGTAGAACACAAAACACAAGATTAATCCTAATCATATTAAAAGACATTTATTTTTACTAAAAATTCACTCTTATAACTACAAAGATTCTAAAAATAACTGAAGCACAGTGACACAAAAATAATTTAACTGCCTCATCTACATTCAAAGGACTGTGCTAATAGAAAACAAAATTATACTAATAATTAAGTTACCCAATTCACTTACATTCTTTTATTCTATTTCCTTTAGTTTCATAAAAACTGGCTTTTCATGAAATGATCCATAAAAAAGCCTATATACCCACTTACATTTCAGATCTTAACAATATTTACTTCAGAAATGTCATTAGCTGTATAATCAATGAACTAAAATATTGCTAAAATATTTAAATGTTTTTCAGAAATTGCAAGACTTGGTCTGGGATGTTATTTATATTGGAAAAGATATTCAAAAAGCCTTATTTGTTAAAGTTGTGATAGTTACTCCCACAAAAGAACTATTAATGAAGAAACCTTTATATGTACAAAACAACTTCAAATGAATCCACAATCTGGAGATGACACATGTTTTTTTTTTTAATATATATCTAACAAGCATAGCCACAATACTGATTTTCAGTCAATATGATGTGATATTCAAACCTTAAAATTATGGGGTTTATTATCTTAGTGTGAATAGATACTATCTTACAAAGAAAGTTATTTTCAACCGAAATCTGTAAAGAGTTTATCCACCTTGAGTTTCACAGAAATAACCAGAGAGTAATACCTATTTGGTCAAGTCGATCAAAATCACTCCATGAATATTTCTTAAAAATATAACCAATTTAAGAAGTCAAATACATGTTTTGTACTGACAGTCTTCTTACAGCAATAACTTACTACCTAATTATATGTGTATCTTTTTACCTAACATATATTAAGAACTGAAAATGATCTCTTTTATATAACTTATGTTGTAAATGCTTTGATTATGATGATGTTATTAACAAATAAAATGTACAGAAGGGTGGTTCCACTGAAATGACAGGACAGAACACTGATAAATAAAAAAACATTGCAACAGAGTTCTTTTCAGCCTCACCCTTTTCATATTGGCAAGCAACACTGCAACATCACACACACATACACACAAACACACACATAAACACACATGTGTGCACACATACACACACATATACATGCATGCCAAATTCAGGGTTTATTGTACAAAAAAGCTCAAATAAAATATTAGTGATTAGGACAAATGATAATTTGCCTTATTACAAAATAATACATAATTCAGTCACCATGGTAGTTACATTTTATCTGCCCCTCCACATGTGACCACTTCATTCATTTTATGTAATTCATTAACTAATTCATTCCTTCATTAGTTAAATACTAATACTAGAGCTTGAATTCAGGGCCTAGCTCTGTCCCAAAATTTATAATTTTTTGTTTTAATTTTCTCAAGGCTAGCATTTTATTGCTTGTACCACAGCTCCATTTCTAGCTTTTGCTGGTTACTTTCAAACCAGAATCTAATAGATTTTTTTCTTGGTCTGGTTTCAAACCACAATCATCAGATTTCGTCTTTCTGATCTAGGAATAAAGACACGAGTCACCAGTGTGGCTCCTACTTTTTCCTATATTTATCTATTGCACAAACTTAGATAGCAATTTAATATTGAGAGTATAGAAGCAAGATGTATAGTGATTATATTGTTCTGTCAGAAATTTAAGTTAGTAATGTAAATTTCTTCTTAAGACCATACACAAAAAATACTTAAGAAGAAATCTGATGATGATGATGATGATGATGATGATGACGTTTGTGTGTGTGTGTGTGTGTGTGTGTGTGTGTGTGTGGTGTATGTGTGTACTGTTGCAATATGTTTCACATATAAGCACTGTGCAGGGGTGTCCAGACATTCACAGTAATTGCGTGAATATCTGCCTTGAGCTACCAACTCGTGGACATTGTCTAAGTGTCCACTCTAGGCTTCCCAATGAAGAGGGCTATACTCATCCTAATCCCTAGTATTCATAGGAGTGGCCTTTTTGGAAAGTAGTCTCCGCACTGTAATAAGGGGCAAGAAAAGCACTCTACCACTGAGCCACTTTCCCAGCCCAAGGATTAAGATTCTTGTTTGTAATTTGTTCAAAGCTATGTCTCTTTATGTAGGCTACTAAAAATGTATTTACTAATTTCAAGTAAATATATAAATTCTATTTCCATCTCTTTTAACAAATGAAAAATAAAATTGTTTGCTTTGTAAATGGATCATAAGCATGGATTTTTTGGCTAGCTAGGTCATTGCACATCTGTATCTCTCTTCCTCTCTCTCTTTCATGAGTCTCATAGACAATATGGTTGCCCCATAATTATCCTAATTTATTTTGCTTTTATATTTTTGGTTGCATCATTTCACTTTCTGCACTGCCATTTCCCAAATCAGCACCACATAATCAGAACCACAGAAGTGGCTCTGTGGCTCAAGTGGTAGAGCACTTGCCTTGATTTGAAGAGCTCAAGGACGGTGCACCACCCCAGAGTTCAGGCCCCACAACTAATTGTTTTTTAAAAAAGAATCTAAATCCTTGATAATTCTTGGAACCGATCTGACTGAAATCAGTTGAATCACACTTTTCCTGCACAATGAAAGAAAAGGTCCAGGCTAGGAAAGCAGCTAGAGAAGGCAGGCAGATTGTTTCTGTGACAAAACTTTGTGGAAAATGGTATAGAGTATTACTTAATGGAGATCCATTTGCACTGGAAACATGATGCTGAATTATTGCTTGCTGATTCTGAACTATTGCTTTGATCATTATATTCTCCAAGAAGGAAAAATGAAATTTAATTGATATCAAAGGACTACTAATACATTTTGACTTATCATTAAGCATCTTCAATCATCAAAATCACCTGAAGAAATTAGATAGGCCTACTTTTTTTTTTGGTCCTGTCCTGGGGCCTGAACTCTGGCCTGGGCGCTGTCCCTCAGCTCTTCAGCTCAAGGCTAGTGCTCTACCACTTGAGCCACAGCTCCACTTCCGGCTTTTTTATTTTCCTTATGTGGTGCTGAGGAATCGAACCCAGGGCCTCTGGCATGCAAGGCAAGCGCTCTACCACTGAGCCACCTTCCCAGTCCAGGCCTACTTTTTTAGATGAAAACAAGTGTTTTTAAAAAGCAAGAATTTAGGTAGTCATACAAAGGACTTCTATTTTACTACTGCATTATACATTTTTTTCTAATGTTGGTTACCAATAAATAATGGATCTATTAGCAGGCTCTTAAAGCTCATATATTGAATAGTAAGTTCTCTTACACTATATCTTGGTATTTCCCAAATTATTTATGTAGAAGGCATTGTTTCCTATTTTCTCCTTCCTAGAATAAGCTGCACATGAATCATGAATACACCACTGGTCCTCACTTTTAGTCTGTGCATTTGAATACAGAGGAAAATCTTTCCTCTGCTCTCTATCAATTCATTACTCTCCAGTTTGAATAATTTAAAATAGTAAAAATGGAAAAAGAGAAAATAAATCATGGTGAAAAAACATATGCAGAAAATTCACCGGATTTTTCTGACCATTTCAACCAACGTGAACTATTGTGGAAATAGATGGACACCTCATTCCCACTGGTACTCAAAAATCTCTGGTTAGGCAATTCTGATGAAGACACGGAACAAGATGAAAACGTGAGGAAGGTATCATTGGCAAGAAAATAATGGAGAAGAATGCCATGCAAATTTCTTCTTTGGGATGCCGAAATTAATCGGCTTATTTCAGTGCCGAGACTACTTTCCAAAAAGCCTACTCATGTATACTAGAAATGAGGTAAAGTATACCCTTCTCCATCGGGAAGCCTAGAGTGGACATTTATACATTGTACATGAGTTGGTAGCTCAAGGGAAAAATGTCTTCCTGACCCTTTACCCTTCTTCCATGTAGGAACAGACCAAACAGAATATCTTACCCTGACAGCATAGATTGTCTTACTGGAACAAAACTAATCTTAGTTACAAGGGTTCATAGAGAGATGAACACTTCAGACCGAATTGTTCAGAATAGAAGGTATTTTATCACAATATAATTATTTATTTATTATACCTATTATTTCAAAAGTAGATAAAGCCAAGAAGGTGAAAAAATTGTTCATATTCATGTTTGCCTAATATCCTGGCCTGTCTACCATCCAACCAGGCAGGAACTTACACTACTGACTTTCTATCACCAAATATTTCCATAGCTCCTGGAGAAGTCCATATGTTTTTCCTCGATATTAGGCCTTAAATTGGTAATGTTTTAATCAAAGTGTTTCCTCTTGCCTCCAGGCTGTAAATTTACAAATGGTAAAGTTTTAGGTCTAACTCTACCAAAAACTGAGGCAGAGATAATGGAATAATACTTTAAAACAGAGTTGCCTTTGATACCCTAACCACAACAGAATATTGCATAAAAATTTCTTTTTTTTTTAATTTTATTTTATTTTATTTGAGAACATACTGTACAGAGGGGCTACAATTACATGGGCAGGATAATGCATATATTTCTTACCAAGCATTGCAGCCTCCTCCTTTTTTTACCCTTCACTTCGCTTCCCCGCATCCCCCCTCCCCCCACCCATTTTACCCCCTCCCCCCACCCAATTATACCCCCCTCCCCCCCCCACACCGACATTGTAAAGCTGGTTTTGACATGACATTTTGTACTTCTCATTGTTGCAACTGGTCCACCTGAATCCTTAAACGACTTGTTTGTCCCCATCTCCTCCACATGTTACACTGACACCAAATATAGTGAAAGCGGGGGTTACACTGTGGGGGAGGGACATACAAAGCAACAAAGAAATAATCTTATAAATGCATTAGAAACACATGCAGGAAAGAAACGAAAACATTAAAATACATATTTAAGGGTTCATTTTCCTAACATCACATTATTTGACCTTTTCCGCTTGACTCATACCTATACTAGATATTGCAAATAAGGGAAACCATGGGACCTATGCTTCTTTGGGCCTGGCTTACTTCACTTAATATAATTTTTTCCAAACCTTTCCATTTCCTAACAAATGGGGAAATGTCATTCTTTCTGATGGAGGCATAGAATTCCATTGTGTATATATACCACATTTTTTGATCCAATCCTCTACTGAGGGGCATCTGGGTTGGTTCCATATCTTAGCTATGGTAAATAATGCTGCAATAAACATAGTTGTGCTGGTAGCTTTAGTGTGGTCTTGTTTGTAAACATTTGGGTAAATGCCCAAAAGTGGGATTGCTGGATCATAGGGGAGATCTATGTGAAGTCTTTGAGGAACCTCCATACTGCTTTCCAAAGTGGTTGAACAAGTTTACATTCCCACCAACAATGAAGTAAGGTTCCTTTCTGTCCACATCCCCTCCAGCATCTGTTGTTGTTAGAGTTCTTGATTTTTGCTGTTCTAACTGGAGTGAGGTGATATCTCAATGTTGTTTTGATTTGCATTTCTTTTATGGCTAGGGTTGTTGAACATTTCTTCATGTGTCTATTGGCCATCCTTCTTTCTTCTTCAGAGAAGCTTCTCTTTAAGTCTTTCGCCCACTTATTTATTGGGCAGTTGTTTCTTTGAGGATTTGTTGTTGGGTGGTTTAATTTTTTGAGTTCCAAGTATATTTTAGATATGAGACCCTTGTCCGTTGTATGGCTAGTAAAGATCTTCCCCCAATCGGTGGGCTTTCTATTGATCTTGCTAGCTATGTCATTTGCCCTGCAGAAGCTCTGCAATCTTATGCAATCCCATTTGTCCAACCTTTCTTTTATTTGTTGTGCTTCCGGGTCACTATTCAGAAAATTTCGACCTGAGCCAAGGAGACCTAGTGTTTCTCCTATTCCATCCTGTAATGTTTTCAGAGTGTCTGCTTTGAGTTCAAGGTCTTTGATCCATTTGGAGTTGATTCTGGTGCAGGGTGATATATAAGGATCTAGCTTTAGTTTTCTACATGTAGTTAACCAATTTTGCCAGCACCATTTACTGAAGAGGCTGTCTTTCTTCCATTCTATTGTTTTAGCTTCCTCATCGAAGATTAGATGGCTATAGGTCTGTAGGTTAATTTCTGGGTTTTCAATTCTATTCCATTGGTCCTGAGGTCTGTTCTTATGCCAATACCAAGCTGTTTTGATTACTATGGCTTTATAGTAGAGTTTGAAATTTGGTATTGATATTCCTCCAGCAGTGTTCTTTCCGTAGAGGAGCGTTTTTGCTATTCGGGGTCTTTTATTGTTCCATATGAATTTTTGGATTGCCTCCTCTATTTCCTTGAAGAATGAGGGTGGAATTTTGATAGGTATCGCGTTGAATTTGTAGATAGCCTTGGGAAGTACTGCCATTTTCACGATGTTAATCTTGCCAATCCAGGAGCATGGGAGGTTTTGCCATTTTTTAAGTTCTGTGTTGATTTCCTTTTTCAAGATTTTAAAGTTTTCATCATAGAGGTCCTTCACTTCTTTGGTTAAGTTAATTCCTAGGTAATTTATTTTTTGTGGGGCTATTACAAATCGAGTTGCTTTCCTAATTTCAGCCACACTTTTCTCATTGTTGGCATATAGAAAAGCCATTGATTTTTGGGGGTTAATTTTATAACCTGCTACTTTGCCAAAGTTTTGAATCAGCTTGAGTAATTTGGGAGTGGAGTCTATGGGATTCTTTAAATACAAGATCATGTCATCTGCAAAGAGGGAGAGTTTTATTTCTTCTTTCCCTATTTGGATCCCCTTTATGTCTGCATCTTGTCTTATTGCTGTAGCTAGGCATTCTAATACTAGATTGAAGAGAAGTGGAGAGAGTGGGCATCCTTGTCTTGTTCCTGATTTAAGAGGAAATGGCTTTAGTTTTTCACCACTGAGTATAATGCTGGCTGTAGGTTTGTCATATACAGCCTTTATTGTATTGAGGAATGTTCCATGGATTCCTAATTTTTCCAGAACCTTCATCATAAAGGGGTGTTGGATCTTGTCAAATGATTTTTCTGCATCTATTGAGATAACCATGTGGTTCTTATTCTTGCTCCTGTTGATGTGATGAATAATATTAATTGATTTGCGTATATTGAACCAGCTTTGCATCCCTGAAATGAATCCTGTTTGATCATGGTGTATGATTTTTTGGATGAATTGTTGAAGTCGATTGGCCAAAATTTTGTTGATAAGATTTGCATCAGTGTTCATCAAAGAAATGGGTCTATAGTTCTCTTTCTTTGATGAGTCCCTGCCTGGTTTTGGGATGAGGGTTATGATGGCTTCATAGAATGTGTTCGGTAGTGAGCTTTCTCTTTCAATTTCATTGAAGAGTTGGAGGAGTATTGGTGTGAGCTCTGCTTTGAAGGCCTTGTAAAATTCCGCTGTAAAACCATCTGGTCCTGGACTTTTCTTAGCTGGGAGGTCTCTTATTGCTGTTTCTATTTCAATGCTTGATATGGGCCTGTTAAGCTGGTTTAACTCATCTTGGTTTAGTTTTGGCATGTCAATATTTGCTAGGAAAAGGTCCATTTCTGTCAAGTTCTCAAACTTATTAGCATAAAGTTTTGAGAAGTATTCCCTTATAATGTTCTGAATCTTGGTTGTTTCCGTGGTGATGTTTCCATTCTCATCTCTGAGTTTATTAATTTGGGTGTGTTCTCTCCTTTTTCTAATAAGGTTTGCTAAGGGTCTGTCAATTTTGTTAAGTTTTTCGAAGAACCAACTCTTTGTTTTGTTGATTCTTTCTATAGTATTTTTGGATTCTAATTCATTCAATTCTGATTTAATTTTGATTATTTATTTCCGTCTACTGGATTGGGGTTTATCTTGCTGCTCTTTTTCATGGGGGTTTAGATGTGTCATTAAATTGTTAGTTTCCGATCTCTCCAATTTGTTGATGTAGGAGCTCAGAGCTATAAACTTGCCTCTGAGTACTGCCTTTGCTGTGTCCCAGAGGAGCTGGTAATTTGTGTGTTCATTTTTGTTGAATAGCATGAACATTTGAATTTCCTTTCTAATCTCTTCCATGACCCACTCATGATTCAGTAGTGTGTTGTTCAGCCTCCATGTGATACCGGACTTTCTTTGGTGGCTTTTGGTGTTGAGTTCTAATTTTATTCCCTTGTGGTCAGAGAGAATGCAAGGTATAACTTCAATGTTTCTGAATTTAGACAAGTTTGCTTTGTGGCTTAAAATGTGGTCTATTTTAGAAAACGTTCCATGTGCTGCTGAGAAGAACGTGTATTCTGATGCTGCTGGGTGAAATGTTCGGTAAATGTCTGTTAAGTCTAGTTAATCTATGTAGCTGTTTAGATCTGCGTTTTCTCTGTTTAGTTTTTGCCGAGTTGATCTATCTAGTGGGGAGAGTGGTGTGTTAAAATCCCCAACAATTAATGTCTTTGGATCTATATGGGATTTGAGGGAAAGTAGTGTTTCTTTGATAAATTTGGGTGCTCCATTGTTTGGCGAATAGATATTTAGAATTGTAATATCCTCCTGAAGGAGAGATCCTTTAATTAGTATGTAGCGACCTTCTTTATCTCTTCTCACGAATTTTAATTTGAAGTCTATTTTATCTGATATTAGGATTGCAACTCCCGCCTGTTTATGAGGGCCGTTTGCTTGGTAGATTTTGTTCCAGCCTTTAACTTTGAAAATATGTTTGTTTTTACGGGCAAGATGTGACTCCTGCAGGCAGCACATAGAGGGGTCTTGTTTTTTAATCCAACTAGACAGTCTATGTCGCTTAATTGGAGAGTTCAGTCCGTTAACGTTAAGAGATAGGACTAAGAGGTATTTGGGGGTTCCTGCCATGTTATCCACCTTCTTGGGGGCTGTGAAAACTGGGTTCTTCCTAAGGTTCTTGGATTCTCAGTTTGGGTGCAGTTTCTTGGCCTTTGTTGCGTTCTTGTTGGTTTTTTATGTGTAGGACATCTTTAAGAAACTTTTGCAGGGCTGGTTTGGTGGAGATGTATTGTTTCAAATTTTCTTTGCTATGGAAGGTTTTTATTTGGCCTTCAGTTATGAAGGAGAGTTTAGCTGGGTACAGTATTCTTGGTTGATAGTTGTTTGTTTTGAGGGCATGGCATAAGTCATTCCAGGCTCTTCTTGCTTTGATTGTCTCTGCTGAGAAATCTGAGGTAATTCTAATTGGTTTCCCTTTATAGGTGATTACCCTTTTCTCCTTGACAGCTTTAAGGATCTTTTCTTTGGTCTGGGTTGATCCTGTGTGGATTATAATGTGACGGTGGGATGTCCTATTCTGGTCTGGTCTATTTGGGGTTCTAAAAGCTTCTTGTATCTGAATAGGCCTATCTTTTTTATGTTTGGGAAGTTCTCTGCTAGGATCCTGTTAAACAAATTTCCTAGACCATTAACTTCTGTTTCTAGGTGCTCCTCTACACCCATTATCCTTAGATTGGGCCTTCTGATGGTGTCTTCCAGGTGTTGGATAGACCTATCATATTTCTTGGACTTGTCTTGGATGGTTGTATGTTCTTTCTCTATAATATCTAGGCTGTCTTCAATCCCTGAGATTCGATCTTCTGCATGGTCTAACCTGCTGTCGAGACTCTCTACTTTGTTTTTTATCTCTTTTCCTTCTAATTGGTCAGCTTTGATGGTTTCAAGTTCTTTGTTGAAGCTCTGTTTTAGGTCTTGTATGAATTTCTTTACTTCCTTAATTTGGTGTTCAGTGTTTGTTCTCAAATCACTTAGTTGATTGGTTATGGTTTCTTTGGACTCCCATTCCTTCTGTTGGGTTCCATTCAGCATTCCCTTTGTGGCCTCCCTGACTTCCTTCAGCTCTTTGTTAATGGATTCCATGAATGTCTTTAGTGATCTTTGTGTATTCTCTACCTGGTCTCTTAATTCGTGAATTACTCTTTGATTAGTTTCCTCCCTTCTGTGGGATTCCTGCAGTTCTCTTTGAGTGTTCTCTGCCTGCTCATGCCATTCCTCCCTTTCTCTTTGAGTATTCTCAAGTTGTTCACGCAAATCCTGTATCAGTTTTTGAGAAGCTTCCTCACGCTTATGATATTCCTGTATAAACTTCTGGGATGCCTCCTCTCTCTCCCTATCACGCTCATACAGAGTCCTTTGTACATTGTCAAACTTCTCATTTATCATGTTTACTATTAGTGTTTGTAGAGCTATTTGGGAACTCTCCTCTGGATTATTCTTTATCTGTTCTAATCCCTGATTATCAAGGTTGGGAATTGAGATACCCGAATTTTCCATTTTTCTTGTGTTTTTCCGGCTTACTCGGCCCATTTGAGATAAAGATTGCACCAGTTTTGTGCTAGAACACTATCTTAAGGCAACCATCAACCAAAGTTTGCATTTGTACTGTCAATAGTCTACAGATACAATCTAGTTCAACAGATACATCTATTCAACATCAAAGGACTATATGTTAAAGGACTTCGAACCGCAGAAAAGAATTTGGAAAACCAGAAATTATTAGGATTAGGGAGAGATGTGGGTAAAAAATAGGAGTAGATTGGTGTGGGGAGGCACAGGGAGAGTTAACTATGTCCTAATCACAGTGCAGGAAATGAGTTGGGTAGGATGCAAGTAGAGAGAGAGAGAGAAAGAAGAGACGGAAAGGGGAATAAAGAGAGACCAGAAAAAGAATAGAAACGTAAAAATTAATGTTATTATAGAGGTTAAAAGACCGTCTATTTAGAGTGGAATGTGAATATGTTCAGAGAAGGGGAGGGACATAGAGGAGATGTGAAAAGCTTTAAGGATGGGAACGGGAGAAGAAAAGATCAGAAGTTCAGTAGAGCTAGATAAAAAACAAAAAGATAATTAAGAAAGAAAGAAAAAGAGAAAGAAGACAAGAAAAGAAAGGAAAACTCTTATTCACGTATTCCTAAAATAAAAATTATAAGATGAGAAAAAAAAAAGGTTACTGGAAAACAATTATTTTTTCAGAAGAGGCAAAAATTAAAGATTAATAAAAGTTTTAGAAGGGAAAAAATTTATATATATATATATATATATATATATATATATATATATATATATATATGGTAGCAAAAAACAAAAAACAAGCAAAAAAAAAGAAAAGAAGAAGAAGAAGAAAAAAAGAAAAAAAAAGAAAAAGAAAAAAAAAAAAGAAAAAAAAAAGAAAAAAAAGTCTTTTGATTTTTTTTTTGGGGGGGGGAGGAGTGGGAAGAATCCTGTATCTCCCTTTTGTCTGCAACCAGTCTCTTGTTGGAGTCTCTGGTCAGCTTGATGTCCTGTGGCTTGATTGGTTTCTTAAGTCGGTTGGTTGGAAGAGGCAGAAAAATGCTCTGCTTTACCCAAGATTTTGAGATCCCCCTCCCAGGTTAGTTTTCTGGGAGGGTGGTCTGCTTTGAGAGTCACAAAAGAGGGGGATGTGGTGATGAGGCTAGGTTCTGGGTAGAGTTGAGGCCTTTCAATATACAGTAGCTTTTCCCTGGGGCTATTTTGTGATAAAGCTCACAGCGCCCAGCCTGGAGCCATTCTCAGGGTTTCTGTTTTTCAATTGATTGTCGAGGCTGCTAGAGGGAGGGGCAGCCTCTGGCTCTGGTTACCCAGTGAAGTAAGGCACTCCGATGGCTGGCGCCTGAGCTGGGTGGCTTTTCCCTGGATGGAGCTGAGTCTGGCAGGTCACTTCACCGTTAAGTTCTTGTGACCTGCTAAATGACTCATTTTATTCCAAGGCCTGAGCTGGAGCTAGCAGCTCCTCCGAACTTTGTCGGTATCCAAGATGGAGATCACTGGTGCTGGGGGGGGAGGGGTGGCCTTCCCTCCTCTGCTCCCTGAGGAGTGAGGATGTCGGGCTTGTACTCACGCCGAGTCTTGGATCCTGGGTCGTCTCTGGTCTGCAAACAGCAGGATGAAGATGTTCACTCCTTGTCGGTTCTTGTTGGTGTTGAGTAGAATCCGCTCTTCCGCTGTTTCTGGCTCCTTCGTCCCCGACTCTCTGTGTCTCAGGTATGTCTCCGCGGCCGCCGGAGCGGCAGCTGCTGCGTTTCCTTGGCTTCCCCTCTCTTGTCTAACTCTCTGTCCTGTGATGACACACTTGGTGTGATTCTCTGGCTTAGGACTGTTCACTGGAACTCTAAAACTCCTTTCTATGCGAGAGCTTGTTCAGATTCCAGCTTCTCCTCCGCCATCTTCCCGGAACTCCCTAAAGGTTGTCTTCATTACAGAACATTCCTAGATGCTAAAGAGCTCATGATTCCCAACCAAAAATTTGAAAAAGTAAGCATTATTCTGTTAGATTCCAAAGAAATGATTAAGGATTACAAAAGTTTAAGCCTGGAGAAATAGGAAAGTTCATTTAATGTAGGACTTTGTAGACCTGGCTAAATTAGAATTTAGATTTAAAATAAATATTTTTGTTTGTAATTTACTATTCGATAGGATACTACAAAATTCTTTTCAATTAGAAGATTTAATTTAGAAATTCATAAATGATTCTGGCATTCTATTTGCCTAGAATATTCTTTCAAGTGAGATATAGTTAGAACTTAGTTAATCAACAATTCCAACAGTTCATGTGTAACATGATACTGTGAATAATCTAGACAAAGTTGCCAACAAATTGATATTAATTTATAAATTTAGAAATCGAGCAATCTTTTGAGATTTTGGTGTAACATAGTATGACGAGAGTAATTGTGTGACATCTTTTCTCTTCTACCTATACAAAGCACAGGAAGAAATTTCCTTAATTATTTACCGATGTAGAAAATGAGAAAATGCAAGGTTTGGCGTTTGGTTTTATTTTGTTTTTGTTGTTTGTTTTGTCCTAGGGCTTGACCTCTGGGTCTGGGCACTGTACCTGAGCCTGTTTTGCTCAAGACTACTGCTTTAACATTTAAACCTCAGTGCCACGTGTGTCTAGATTTTCATGAGCAGTTTAATTGGAGATAAGAATTTAAGGAACTTTCTTTCTTGGGTGGGTTTTGAACCATAATCTTCATATCTTAATATTCAGATAATCAGATCTCCTGAATATCTATGATGGATAATATATATAAATATATAATAAACTAAATATAAAATAAAAATAAAAATATTTGCAAGTGTTCTGATCTCAAGAATACCACTAGGGGGAAACGATGCAGCAAAGTTCTTTCTGCAAGACGAAGGGCACCATATTAGCAGAAGTGTCGTATTTTTTCACAATAGTGATAAGCTAGTCATGATGTGAATTTAGGAAATTTTAAGATGCACCTTACAAATTGCAAACTGTTGGTCTAGGATGACTTTATGGAATAAAAATTGAATTTATTGTCATAGAAATAATAGCTTACTCTGATTAACAAATGTTTACTTTTGAGAAATTAAATATTATAGATACTTCATAGTTTTATCTTCTACCAGAATGTGTCTACTTTTTCTGTTGACTTTTAAAAATGTAACGCCTCATTGGAAACTGCATCTATTGCAGCTTTAAATAAAACACAAACTGGTACTGTTTTGAATGTCTCTGGTATGGCATGTTCAGAATTTGAAAATGAGTAGATAGTAGTCATAAGAATGTTGAAGATCATACCTATTCTGTCCTCTTAACAATTAGTAAGTTTTGAAAGTTAGAATTGAACTGTTTTCTAAGTTAGTATGAGAAAAGATTAAAAATGTTTTTTTTTTCAAAATAATGGCAAGCATATTCTGAAAACATTGTATAGTTTGATAACATTCCAGTTGATGTCCCCTGATAAAGAAAGGGGTAATTAATTCAAATTAGCAGCCAAAATGTTCATTTTTTAAAAAAGGTAATACACATAGAATAATATTTACTATACCAATACAGTGAAATTAAATTTTATGCAACTCGTTTTTAAATTTAATTTTATTGTCAAGGTGATATATAGAAGGGGTTGTAGGAATTGTAAAGTAGTGAATACATAACATGTCGAACTTTTTACACCGTCCCTCATTTTTCTCAGACTTTTCCTTCACCCTAATACTCCTGACAAGTTGTAATGTAAATTTCCAACATGTTGTCTTGTGAGTATTGCTATTGCATTGGTTTGCCCTTTGTCCTTTGTTTCACCATTTTGTTGTGCCTTTTCCCTTGCCAAATTAAGATAAATGTATAGGGCTGGGAATGTGGCTCAGTGGAAGAGCGCTTGCCTTGCATGCCTGAGGCCCTGAGTTCGATTCCTCAACACCATATAAGCAAAAAGAAGAAAGCCGGAAGTGGGGCTGTGGCTCAAGTGGTAAAGTGCTAGCCTTGAGCTGAAGAGCTGAGGGACAGCACCCAGGCCCAGAGTTCAGGCCCGATGAACGGACCCAAAAAAAGAAAAAAAAAGATAAATGTATATACAATGCATAGGATACTGAAATAAAATACAGCAGGGGATAAATCATAAGGGAAAACACAAAAGAAAAAAGAAATCACATAGTACATTAAAAACAACAACCACAAAGAAAAACCTCTATTTCAATATCCAGGAGTTCATTTTGCTCAGCATCATCTTATATGTTCATATATACATAGCTGTTGAGAAATTCTGTTCGTCTGCTAGGACTATCCTAGACATTTCTTAGTTGTTACAAATGAGGAAAACCATGGAATCTGTTTCTTTATGGCTTGTTTATTTTACTTAGTAGGATTTTCCCAAGTCTTTCCATTTCCTTATGAATTGGAAGCATAGAATTCCACCGTACATATATAAATCACATTTTTTCAATTCGTTCATCTACTGAGTGGCATATTGGTTTAAACATGATTGCATTATTTGGTATAAAATTATGCCTCCAGGAATTAATCACAGGAGGAGACTTAGTAAAGTATTAATTAATCAATTACCTAAATTTATTGCTTACAATCATATACTTGAATGACTAGCTAATTAGTAACTTAATTAATACATTTCAAACATTATATTAGTATTCCTATAGATAGGAACAAGTTTCCTAGGATCTTCAGCCATGTGTAGGTTGCAGTCCCGGGATCGAACTCAGGGCCTAGGTGTCTGGGTTGGACTCAGGCTTCACTGACAGACCCCAGCCTTCATCCATGGAAGGTCACATACAATTTTCAAGCCAAGTCATTGAGACCCAGGAGGGTCACAGTGCTAAGGAAACAAAGGTAAAACTGTTATATAAAACTTGGATGTATATCGGAATGCATTTCTTAGGATCTCCCACCATTCGTAGGTGGCAATACTGAGATTCGTGCCCCAGGCCTAGGTTGCTGGTTTTGGCTATGGCTTCCATGATAGTCCACCAAACTTCAGCAGTAGAATGTCATGGACAATTTTTGGGCCCTGTCATTTGGACCCAGGATGGTTGCAATGCAAAGGAATAAACTATGTAAAACTGCCTTCTGGGACTTCTCAGTTTTATCCTTCTCTTTTTTCCCCCTTCTCTTTTCCCCCCCTCTCTTTTTTCTCCTTTTTTTCGGTATTGGGGCCAGAACTCTGAATCTGGGTGCTGTCCATCAACTCTTCAGCTCAAGACTATTGCTGTACCACTTGAGGAATAGCACTACTTCCAGGTTTTTTCTGTTTACGTGGTACTGAGGAATAAAACCCAGGGCCTTAAGCATGCAAGGCAAGCATTCTAATACTGAGCCACATTCTCACCACTTCTCCTTTTTTTTTTGAGAGTCCCAAGATTTGAACTCGGGTCCTACGATCTGAAGATGGGCTGTGGGTCCAGAGGCTGCACCCCAGCCTAGGATGATAGAAGCTGAGGCAGAGTTGCCACGAGCTGAGTTCAACCCCAGGCCTGGCCAAAAAAAATTAAGAACCTGGCTTGGAATTTACACCATTTTTCTGGAAGGCCTGGAATTTGAACTCAGGGCCTGTGCAATTCTGTGTCACTGTGGGGCAGAGGAAGCTCACTGTCATTGAATACAACAATTTCAGCCCAGTTTCCAGGGCCCGAATTCAAGCCCCAGCACCGATAAAAATAATATTCATATATGACATCTATTTACATACATGGGTTTACTCCATATGATATTTATTACCCTTATTTTTATTTTATTTAGTATTATTACATATATAACATTTATTTCATTTATTACATCTAATCACGTGTATATATTTACATATGGGTTATACTATGCATCACACTGAGAGCCACGATTTTCACAGAGAAGAAAAAATGTGTCAAAATTTACTGCTGACTCCACATATAAAATTTTGGCCATGCTTGGATTTGGACTCACAGCCCACAATGCCCAATTCATGAAAAAAAATCCTTTGGCAAACTGGGCTGCCAGCCAGTTCTGAGGACCTGGGAACAAGCCATAGTAGTTGCTGATAGATATAGATAAATAGATGTGTAGTTTGCTATATATGAGAGAGAGACAATGTGAGGATATTAAATTATATATATTATGAATTATTATTAAATTATGCTTCCATTTAAAGAAGTATCATGGTTGAATACTTATTGAAGCATTCATGTAAACGTAGTCAGTATTCCTTAGTTGGGACTATTACACCATATTGCTAGAATGGAAGACATAATCCAATACTTTTTGTGTGACATTCTATAAGAGAATCATGAGCTAACTGCAAATATAATTGTTACTTTTATAACATTCCATTAAGCATTCATATGAATAATGAAGATTTTCTCAAGATCTCCCTCCATTTGTAGGAGGCAGCCCTGGC
The DNA here is from genome assembly GCF_024711535.1 of Dipodomys merriami. Classification (NCBI taxonomy): domain Eukaryota; kingdom Metazoa; phylum Chordata; class Mammalia; order Rodentia; family Heteromyidae; genus Dipodomys; species Dipodomys merriami. Next base: position 1,998,072 of record NW_027203271.1, on the reverse strand, counting down.
AATCAAACTCCAGGCCTGGGTAGTTTACTTCAAAATGCAAACCATTAGAATGACACTGTGAAGATTTCAGTTTGTCACAATGAAAAAAAGGACAAGAAGAAAAGAAAGCCAGGTGTCATTTGTGCCATCTGTAATCCTAGCTCTTCAGGAGTCTGAGAGGTAGAGAATGCCAGTTTGAATTCAGCCAGGACAGGAAAGTCCACAGCACTGTTATTTCTGTGGGATCACAGAAATAAAAAAAAAATTGTCATGAGTGGGGCTGTGGCTCAAGGACAGGGCGATACCCTTGAGCAAAAGGAGTTCAGGGAATGTGCCTAGGCTCATAATACAACCCTGGATGTGCCAAAAAAAGAAAGTCACTCCATGTCTCCCCATATACGTATGCATGTATTTCTATCAGTGAAGGTCCAGAATCCTTAAGATGAAAGGCACCAAGCTAGGAAATTTGCTTTGAATAAAATGATTTCATAGCAGGGACAGTGCTTTCAAGACAGTGCATGTTCCAGGGCTCCCCTCACTGATCCCAGTGTAGCTTGAGGTTTTCTCCACACCAAGGACTGTTGGAGGAAGTCTGGCATCCATGGCTCAAGCCCTATGACCTCTTGAGTGCACCATGGAACCAAGCAGGCCTTCACAAAAGGCAGGAGAGAAGGCTGGATGGACACTGAATTGTGCCTTCCTCCTCAGGGGGCTGCCATGGCTCTCAAGGCTCCTTTGGTGTGGCATGAGACCATCACCTCACTTCTGTTTCCTGGCTGAAAGTTCGGCCCATGCCTGTGTCACCTCACTCCTGCTTCCGGTCTGGGTGGGTAAGGACCATGTGCCTGTGCCACGCCAACCCAGTAGAGTCTGCTTAGCATGGGAAACCATCTATCAGACCATGATAGGGGCTTCAAGACCTATCTCTGAGTTTTGGGACTTCACCGAAGTCTACCTCAGAGAATGGGGCTTTACAGAAACCTATCTCCAAGTTTTGGGACTTCACCGAAGTCTACCTCGGAGAATAGGGCTTCTAAGAGGCCTACTCCTGGGAAAAGGCTGGAAAAACCCCTGGGAAAAGATGTGTTTCTGTCTTTCTTCTCCTCATAAGAGTGCCTATCAATCTTTTACTGTTTCTGCTGTTCATTGTACTTACTCATTGTCAACGTTCCCTTATTCAAAGCTCTTTCTTAAGAGTGTTGACGACTCCAATATCTGATGAGTGTCTTAAAAATATGACTAACTCACCAGAGTTAAGTGCTACCCTGAAACCCCTCTTATGGAGGCTAGTAGACAAGTTATAAGTAAATATAAAAGTATTGGGGGTTTCACAAAGTCACTCCAGCAGAAGGAATTGTAAGAAATTTACAAGAAGCTGTAGGCGCAGCTAGAACAGAAGGAATGTATGGCAATTGCTGAGATAACTACTTAGGAGAAAGAACTTCCTGGTACTCTCATTTACTAAGACACTTGCTAGATCTAGGCCTCCATAACCTTATTATTAAAGAAGGAACAGGAAAAATCTTATGGGATAATTAAGGCCTCTATAGAAATAAGGTAATGGTGAGATGGTGAAAAACATCGAAACCCATTATATTTCTTAGAGATAAGCCGGAAACAAGTGCCTTTCAGGCGACCAGCTGGTGACCACCTAAGAATGAAGCCCTGCAGCAAGATTGTGTAAACTTTTGCCCTTTCAGGCGACCAGCAGGTGACCATCCAAGAATGAAGCCTTGCAGCAAGATTGTGTAACCTTTGCCCCTTTTCTTATGAAGACTTCTGTTATAAAAGTTTGTTATCCTCTGCATTAAATCGCACTCAGCATCCACTCCTAATGTGTGTGAGTTGTCTGTTTGCCATCTCCCCATCCTATTCCAGGTTCCTCCCCTAGGTATCCTCCGTCGTCCCGACAGAACCCGGTCCGCGGCATGCCTGTACCACCTCACTCCTGATTCTGGTCAGGGTGAGTGGGGGCTACATGCTTGCACCACCACACTGCTGCTTCTGGTCTGGCTGAGTAGTTGTTGTGTATCTGTGTCACCTCACTCCTGCTAACCCTCCTGGAGAAGTGGGAGTAAATGGGGTAAGTGGGGGCCGCATGCCTTTGTCACCTCACTCCTCCTTCTAGTTTGAGTGAGTGGGGGTCTCATGTTTGTGTTACCTTACTCCTACTTCTGGTCTGGGTGAGTGGGGCCATGTGTCCATGTCACCTCACTCCTCTTTCTGCTCTGGGTGAGGAGGGGCGACTTGCCTGTACGACCTCACTCCTGCTTCTGGTCTGCATGAGTCAGTCTTGGCTCAGAGCTACTTCATCCCTCCAGATGCTGTTTACCAGCAGGGATTGCAGCCCAAGCCAAAGGTTAGGCTTTTCTAATTCCATAGCATAGCAGGGCATTAAGGGATTAGGATGGCACCTTGCTAGGTTTGAGAACTCTGTTATAAAATTGTGTGTGTGTGTGTGTGTGTGTGTGTGTGTGTGTGTGTGTGTGTGTGTGTGCACACGCGCGCGAGTGCACATTCGCATACATATGCCTGTGCGCTTGTCTTAGGGTTTGAACTCAGGGCCTGAGGTCTATCCCAGGGGTATTTGATCAAGGTAGAGCTCTACTTTTTGAGACATAGTTCAACATACAGATGTTTTTGTGGATAAGTGGCACTAAAAGTCTTCCAGATTTTGCTGTCTGGGCTGGCTTTAAACCACTATCCTCAGATCTCAGACTTTTCAGTAGCTAGGATGTGTAGGTGTGAGCTACTGGACACACTCTATTTGCTCAATTGCCATCCAGAGAGAAATGTGCGTGGTAAGCGGTCTGGAGGAAAAAGAATTGAACTCTTTCAATGATCAGTGGTGAAAATACTCAGGTTCTGGCTCAGCGTTGGCGGACCAGGCCTGTAATCCTGCCAATTCAGGAAACTGAAATCTGAGAGTTGCAGTTAGAAATCAGCATGTGGAAGACTGAATTGTTAAGACTCTGTATCTCCAATGAACTACCACAAAACCAGAAGTGGAACTGAAGCTCCAAGTTGTGGAGAATCAACCTTGAGCGTAAAAACCTCAGGGACAGCACTCAGGTTGTGAGATCAAGTCCAGTGACAACAAAAACAAAACAACACAAGAAATATACCTGGGTTCTTCAGTAAAAGTTTACCTTTTCTTTTTTGGATTTTGTAAATCATTCTTTTTTTATTGAAAATACCATACAGAGAGGTTACAATTACATGGGCAAGATAATGAGTACATTTCTTTTTCTTTTTCTTTTTTTTTTGGGGGGGGGGGTCCGGTCATGGGGCCTGAACTCTGGGCCTGGGTGCTGTCCCTCTGCACTTCAGCTCAAGGCTAGCACTCTACCACTTGAGCCACAGTGCCACTTTGGCTTTTTTTTTCCTGCTTAGGTGGTGCTGAGGAATTGAACCCAGGGCCTCATGCATGCAAGGCAAGCGCTCTACCACTGAGCCACCTTCCCAGCCCATGAGTACATTTCTTATCAAGCATTGTTGCCTCCTCCTTTGTTTCCCCTTCCCATCCCTTCTCATCCCCACCCCTGCTAAAGTTGTAAAGTTCGTTTTATGACATAACAATTTGTACATCTCATTGTTGCAATGAGTCCACCTGTATCACTTTTTAAACAACTTGTTTTTTCCCTTCCCTCCACAAATTATATCAACATCAAATACCATGAATACAGATGTTAGGTGAAAAGTTTATCATTATAAATATCTCTTTCTCATTGTATTTAGCTCTGTCATAGGTGCATGAATCATAAGAGAATAAGAAGCTTGGCTAAAAGAATATAGGTAGCATTGGTTGTGTGTGTGTGTGTGTGTGTGTGTGTGTGTGTGTGTGTGTGTGTGTGTGTGTGTGTGTGTGTGTGTGTGTGTGTGTTGTGTTTGGCAGTCCTGAGGCTTGAACTTATGGCCTTCATCTCTTGCTTGGCATTTTTTCCATCAAGGCTGGTACTCTGCCAGTTGATCTACAGCTCTACTCTCAGATTTGTTTTTATTGTTAATTGGAGAGAACAGTTTTACATACTTTTCTACCTGTGATGGCTTATTGTAGATCGTGACTATTTGGAATGTGTAAAAAATGTGTGTACAGATAGCTCTACCATAAGGCTGACTTATGTTTCTTCAGGTGTATATATAGGTTTTCTTGGGTGGAACTTCCACACTGATTTCTGTTGTGGCTACACTGATTCACTAATTTGCCAACATTGTGTAGAGTACCTTAACCCCACCTCCTTTCTGGTATTTGTGTTTTCTTTGATAATAGACATTCTGATTATGTAGAGATGGAACATCAACATAGATTTGATTTGCATTTCCTTGATTACTAAAGATGTAGAATATTTTTCGGGTATTCCTTAGACATCTATAACTTTTTTGGACCTATCTAGTCAATTCACTTGCCTATTTATTAATAAGATTATTTGATCTTTGGGCATTTCATATTTAATTATTTATTGTGAAAATACAATACAGAGAGGTTATAATTACATGGGCAAGGTATTGAGTACATTTTTTATCAAGCATTATTGCTTCCTCTCATGTTTTGCCTTCCCATCCCTTCTCATCTCCCACCTTTCACCCTCCACCTTCCCAATTTCCCCAGGCCAAAGTTCTAAAGTTCGTTTTTCACATAACGACTTGTGCATTTCATTGTAACAATGTGTCCACCTGTATCTCTATTTAAACGATTTGATTTTTCCCTTCCCCTTCACAAATTATACCAACATCAAATACAGTGAAAACAGGGGTCATAATTATATTAAGTGAAGTTAGCCAGGCCCAAAGAAACATAGGTCCCTTATTTGCAATAACTAGTAGATATGTTTGAAAGAAGCAGGAAAGAGCAGATAAGTTGATGTTAGGTGAAATGAACCCCAAGATAAAGATTCAAACGGTTCTTCTTTCTTGAGATTGTTTCTAACATATTTAGAAGATGATTTTTTTTATTGCTTTGCATGTCCCTCCCCCACGGGTGTTTAATTTTTTGAGTTTATACATTCTAGATATTACGATTTCTTCCATTACACAAAAGGCAGGAGATTAGGCTTATTTTACTTATTGTTACCAAAAGATGCCTTGTAAGTTTCAAATTAATTAATCGATGATCAAATTAAAAAGGTCCTGAAGGATTTGACTCACAGAGCAGAGTGCTCACCAACAACTTCTGAACTGACTTCAGTGTCTACCAAAAAAGATATACTGTAGTATTTTAAATCAATAATAGCTAATCAGCTGCATTTTTCAAAATATGTAATTCTAAATATTTCACTAATCTTTACAGTAAAACTATTGCAAATTTTAGCACAAGTTAAAAATTTTAGGTTCTATATTTTTTCCTTGGTAATCATTCAAACTAGCCAAACTGAAAAGAAAATACTATTTTGGCTGGGTGCTGGTGGCTCACGTCTGTAGTACTAGTACTCAGGAAGCTGAGATCTGAGGAATTCATTTCAAAGCCAGTCTAAGCAGGAAACTCGGTGAGACTTACCTCCAAATGACCACCAGAAAACCAGAAGTGGTGCTGTGTCTCAAGTGGTAGTGCGGTCTCCTTGAGCTGAATAGCTCTGGGACTGCCCCCAGGGTAAAAGTTCAAGCCCAACGAACAACCAAAAAGAAAAAAAAAGAAAAAAAAAAGAAATTAAGAAAAAACAACTTTGTATAAAGTGGAAGAATCTCCAAGTATTTATTCAAGTTTTTAATGCTTCAGGCAACTGTTTTCATTAGGCCGAAAGTGGACAATTTATATTTGTCATTGTGATAAACTTGCTACTCTGTGGTTGTTTTCCCCCTATTTATAGTTTCATTCACCTAACATTATGGAAGATGAAAAGTCCATCAAGGACAAGACACATTATTTGGTAAAACTGGTCAGTGAAAATGACTATTGCATTCTAGTACTTTGGCAAAGAAACTGTGATCTTCCTTCCCTCCCCAGGATTTTAACAATGAAAAATATTGTCTTGATTTTTCCAAAAAGTCAAGAAGACAACTCATATTCAAATAATTAGAAGATAATGAAAAGAAAGTTTAGGATGCATAATACGTTTAATTTTGAACCTTCCTTACAAGAAACTTCCAAGAAACCTAGCACACATTGGTAATAGATATTCTTATCAAAGAGCCCAGGTGCCTCACACCTACAGCTTCCAACTCAGGAGGATGAGATCTTGGATTGAGATAGGAGCCAGCATGGAAAAGCAATAATTGCATGGATGATGGCCCATGCTGTTAGATCATATGTCTTTTCCTCTGATCCTCCAATGTGAAACTTTCTCCCCAGATCACCATCCTTCTGATTTTTTGACGTTTTCATTGTGATTTCTGGTTTTCTCCCTCAGCATGAAATGTACATGGAGGCAGGCCATTTGCAGTTGTATTCACATCTGTTTCTGCAGTTGTCTACAACAGTGCTTGGTCCTTAGTTCTTAGGAGCCTTGTGTGGAGATGAGCCTGCTCTGCTCATGAAATCTCAGAATTCAATCAGGAAAGCTCATAAAGCTGTGGTCTTGTGGTCAATCGTCATTTCTTCTATTTTTTTCCTCCCTGTGTATCTAAGTCCACATAAGGGTGAGATCAGTGCCTGACACCTAAGGTTTGTGATGGCAAAGATGGCCGTGACATCACAGAAGTTTATTGTGAATCTGCAGGAAGACCTGACAACTGAAGGACCCAAACTGGTAGGCTCCCACTTCCTGAAATACATTCCACAGCTCTGCAATCAAACAAGCATTCACTCTCTGCTGGACTCAGACTAAGCATATGGTTTGCTTTCCTATTTAAAATAAAAAATTCAAGACATGCCTTTTTTGATATGTTATTGCATTATTGAACTGTCCCTCCAACCAAAAAAATAAAGCCATTAGTGGAATGTAAATATAGGCATGGAAAAAAATCATTAAAGCTCCTAAGGAAAAGATCAAAAGTGGCAACTGCTAAAAAAGTTGGTTCTTAAACCCAGAACTGGTGGCTCACACAAGAAATCCCAGTAAAGCTAATGAATTTCTTTTTGTGCCAGTACAGGGGCTTGAAATCGCCTCCTGGGCTCTGATTTCTTTTGCTCAAGGATAGCACTTTACTACTTGAGTCATAGCAACACTTCTAGGATATTTGATTGTTTATTGGAGATAAGAATTTCACAGACTTTTCTACCTATGTTGGCTTCAAACTGTGATCCTCAATGTCAGCCTCCTGAGTAGGATTAGAGGTATGAGCCACCGTATCCATATAAGTTATTTTTGTAAGATATAAAAATTTACTTGTATAAGATATAAAAAGCCACATAAAAAAAGCCTTAGAGCAACAAAACTGAAAAAAGTTACATAAAAGACATAAAAATAGCAACACTGACGCTCCAAGTTCAAGCCTCAGTTCCACCACAAAAGAAATGATGTATAGAAGATGAGAAGGAATAACCAGTGACAGAGTTTTAGTCAGTCACTGGTGGCTTACACATGTTGTATTAGCTACATAGTAAGCTAAAGTCAGAAAATACCATTTAAAGACAAGCCCAAGCAAGAAAGTCCATGAGGCATTTTTCCCTTGTGTGCCAGCCATGGGGGTTGAACATGTTCTACTTTACTCAAGGCTGGAGTTCTATCACTCTCAGTTTATTGGTGGGATCCCTACCAGCTAATTGGAGATAAAGAGTCTCATGGAATTTACTGTGAAGGCTAGCTTCAAACTGTGATCCTCGGATTTCAATTTTCTGAGTCATTCTGTGCTTTTCATGAGATTCTTTTTTGTGGGGGGAGGGTCTGGTCATGGGGCCTGAACTCTCGGCTTGGGTACTGTCCCTCAGCTCTTCAGATCAAGGCTAGTGTTCTACCACTTGAGCCATAGCACCACTTCTGGCTTTTTTCTTTCTACTTATGTGGTGCTGAGGAATCGAACCCAGGGCCTCATGCATGCAAGGCAAGTGCTCTACCACTAAGCCACCGTATTTCCAATGAAGAACCAAAAAGAAGAAAATAACAGCTGGAGGTTGACCTGTGGCTCCAATGGTAGAAATGAGAAAATGATTTCTGGGACAGCCCCCACACCTTGCGATCTAGCTCCAGGATCAGCACACACAAAAATAATAAAATAAATAAATAAAAAGAAAGGTGGAAGAATAGGAAGAGACAATTTTAGAAGTTAAAATGAGCAAAACTGAGGTAGTTCACACCTGTTATTGTAGTTACTCTGGATTCTCACATCTGAGGATAAATGTTCAAGGACAGTCCAGTCAGGAGAAGACATGTATTCATCTCTAATTAGCCAATTAGAGTAAAAAAAAAACACACAAATTGCGTGGCACACATATTAGAGTTCCAGTCTTAAAAATGTACTGGGACAATACCTAGACTCTGATTTATAGCCCCAAGCCCAGCATACATAAGGAAATAAAAAATAGAAAAAAGTATAAGAAAATCCAATTAAATTTGCAAAATGAGTCATGAATTTGGTTTTTTGTCTGTAATCCTAAATATTAAGACAGATGAAATCTGAGGGCTATGGTCTCTTATCATCAAATCACCAGCAGACCAAACAAGAAAACAGAAGTGAAGCTGTGATTGGAGTTGTAAAGCACCAGCTATGAGTGAGAAAGCTATGAAACAGTGCCCTGGCTCAGAGATCCAGACCAAGGATCACAAAAAATGGTAATAAGAAGAGAACCTGGGGCTGGTGACTCATGACTGTAATTCTAGAACCTCAGGAGGCAGAAATATGGTGATCCAGTGTAAAGGCCAACCCTAGCAGGAATGTCCAGATACAGTTGTTTTTAGGACATCCTGGGGCTAGAACTGTACTACTTCCATATTTTTGACAGTTATTTCAAGGTAAGGACGTTAGACTTTCCAGCTCAGGCTGCTTTGAATCATGATGGTCATATTTCAGCCTCCTTAATCAGGCCAGGCCTTGCATGAGTTCTAGTTCCAGGACCAGCAGGCACAAAAAGAATGCAATAAACATAAAGAAGGGTAGAAGTAGAGAAAAACCAATAACTGAAGCTTCAATAAGCCAATCAGCCAATCATTGGTAGCTCATAACTGTAATTCTTGTTTCTGAGGAGGGTGTGTGTGTGTGTGTGTGTGTGTGTGTGTGTGTGTGTGTGTGTGTGTGTGTGTGTCTGTGTGTCTGTGTGTGTCTGTGTGTGTGTTCGTGTGTGAATCTGGTTACTTGAATTTGTACTGTTTTGCACAAGGCTCTATTAATTTCAACTTTTTATTGGTTAGAATTGGAGATATGATGGACTTTCCTGCCCATGCTGGTACAAACTTTGATCCTCAGATTTCAGCCTCATGGGTCTGGTCTGGATGTGCATGATACGCATTTCTAATTAACCACGAAAACATGAGCGAATAAAACCTCAAGTTCGGCTGTTGTTCAACTGGTTGATTTGGGAAATAAATTTCTGGGCCTGCACTGAGGCCCTTATTTCAAGTTGCAAGACTAAGAATTAAGAAATAAAAGGAGGATAGAAGTACAAAAGGAAAAGTCAGTGAGAGAGGTTGAAATGAATGAAACATTGGTTGCTCACACATTCAAGTTACTCAGGAAGATGAAATCTACGGATTACAGTTCATGGCTAGCCCAGGGAGAAGAGTGCATGAGACTCATATGTCTAATTTGCCACCAAGAATAAATTACAAGGTGTACTTTGGCACATACAGTTGAGTTCTAGTCTCAAATAGAAAGCTTAAAACAGCACCTCAACTGTAAGTTGAAGTCTAGACACACATTTCAAATAACCAAAAAAGCACAAATTAAGAAAGATGGGAAAAGAGAAAATAAAGTCTCAAAATGAGCATGGATATTGTTCATATGGTATTCATCGTCATTCAGGGTTCAAAGCTAGGCTGGGCAGGAAAGTACATGAAACTCTTATCCCCAAATACCCAGTATAGATATGATTGTAGTTGTAAAGCACTCTATTTGGTGCAAAAGATTAAAAAAAAGTACGTTGACCCAGATATCAATTTCTAGTGCTAAAAATAATTTTAGGGCAAGAGAAGAAGAAAGGCCAATTGTAAATTTAAACATAGGCCTGGTGCTCATGGATTATGGCTGCAGTCCTATTCAGGAGGCAGAAACCTGAGGATCAAGTTTCAAGGCCATCCTAAGAAGCAAAGTCCAGGAGACTTTGTGTGTATTTTTGTGTATGTGTGAAAGTTTGTGTGTGTGTTTGTGTGTGTGTGTGTGTGTGTGTTTCTGTACTATCCTTTGCCTAGTGTCCAAGCATTCCCAGTCTTTGGGTGGTGAATTAGAGATGAGTATCATGGATTTTCCTACCCAGGCTGGCTTTGAAACATGGTCCTCAGATTTCAACCGCCTCATTCAACTGGAAGTTGAGCCATGGCTTAAGTGGCAGAACTGGGCAAATATTTTCTGGAACTGCACCCAGACCCTGAGTTCAAGTCCCAGGACATGCACAGAAGAAATAAAGAAGAGTAGAAGTAACCAAGGAAGAGAGAGTGATAAAGGCTTAAATGAATCAAACATTGGTGGATCATACATTTTCTACTAGCTATTCAAGAGCCTGAAATCTGAGGATGATGGTTCATGGCCAGCACAGGCAGGAGAGTCCATGAAACTCTTGTCTATAATTAATCAACCCCCTAAAAGGTCCAAAAATTATGGTGTGTCTCATGTAATGGAGGATAGCTTTGAATAAAAACTTCTGGGACAGAATATGAGCTCCAATTTGTAGACCCAGGAACAGCACACACATGCAAAAAAAAAGTATAAAGAAGGTAGTGGCAAGCACATATTAAAGATTTAAAATGACACAAGGGCGGTTGGTCCTGTGTATAATCCTAACTACACAAGAGGCTGACAACTGAGGATTGTGCTTTCAAGTCAGCCTGCGCATGAACGTGCTTGAGACAATTATCCCAACTACCTAGCACAAAGCTTTGAGCTGGGGCTGTGGTGGTAAGCAGCAGCCTTTAGTTAAAAAGCTAAGAAACAGTCCAGAGAGCCAGAGGTCAAGCTGCAGGATCACTAAAAATTACAAATAAAACACAATCAATGTAAAGGAGTCTGGAAGAAGAGAGACTGAAATCTGAGGATCCACAGATCAAAGCTAACGAAATCAAGAAAATCCATGAGACTTTCTGTGTGTGTGTGTGTGTGTGTGTGTGTGTGTGTGTGTGTGTGTGAGTGTGTGTGTGTGTGTGTGTGTTTGTGTGTGTGTGTGTGTGTGATCCTGCAGCTTGTGTGTGCCATCCTTAAACTTGTGCTGGTTTGTTCAAGGATAGAGCTCTACCACCCCCAGCTTTTCAGTGGTTAATCGGAGGTCATAGTTTCATGGACTTTCCTTTCCAGGCTGGCTTGATTCATGCTAGGCTTTGGCTCAGAATCTTATCTCCAATTAATTGACAAAAAGTAAAGAAAAAATAACCCTGGGAATTCAGTTATAGCTCAAGTGGTAGAATTGGGCAATCACTTTCTGGGACAGCAACCAGGCTCTGAGTTGAAGCCCCAGGACAATCTCAGAAGGACTAAAGGAAAAGAGGCTAGAAGTGCAGAAGGAAGATCCAATAACAGAGGTTTAAAAAATCGAGCATTAGTAAGCTCACTGATATTCTATAAGCTACTATGGAGGATGAAACCTGAGGATCACAGTTGAAGGCCAGCCCAGGTAGGAGAATCCATGAGACTCTTATGTCTCATATGTCACCAAAAATATGCCACTATCTGTGCTCTGGTACAAGTGGTAGAGTGCTAGTCTTGAACAGAAAGCTCTGGAACAGCAACCAGGCCCTGGCGCTAAGGTCTCAGCACAGACACCTACAAAAAGAAAGAAAAAAAACCACAAATTATAAAAGATGGGATAAAGAGAAAATTATAGTTTCAAAATGAGCCATGAGTTGTTGGTTTATGTGTGTATTTCTAGCTTCTCAGTAAGTTGAAATATGAGGATCAATACTCAAATTCAGCTAAGGTAGGAAAGTAATTGAAATTCTTATCTCCAACTACCGAGCAAAAGCGGGAAATGAAGGTGTGGTAGTAGTTGTAAAGTAGTGACATTTGGTGAAAAACCTGGGAAACAGTTCCCTGGTTCATAATTCAGCCCAAAGTTAACCAAACCTAAAATAAGAGAAAAAATGAGCATTTTAGATTCAAAAATAAGCCTGGGGTGGGTGGTTCATGCTTATAATTTTAGCTTTCAGGAGGCTGAAGTCTGAAGATACTATTTAAAGGCCAGCCAAAACAGGAAAGTCCATGGGGCTTGTTTTCTGTATGTGTTCCAACCTGGGACTTCAATTTGTGTAGGATCTCTACTACTCCCAGCTTCATGGTAGATGATGAATGTCTCATGGACCTTCTTGCCCAGGCTGGCTTCAAAATGTGATACTCAGATTTGAGCCTCCTGAGTCTTTCAGGGTTTTACAATTATTTAACTATCAAAAGGAAGAAAAATAAAACCTGGCGATTGAGCTGTGGCTCCAATGGCAGAAATGAGAAAATAATTTTTGGGACAGCACCCAGACCTTAATATTAACATCAGGACCAACACACTTACAAAGAATAAAATAAATAAATACAGAGGAATTTGGGAGAAGAAAGAGTCAATTTCAGAGTTTAAAATGAGCCAGTCATAGGTGGCACACACCTGTGATTGTAGTTAATCAAGAGGCTCAAATATTAGGATCACAGTTGAAAGCCAGCCCAGGTAGGAGAATTCATATATTCAACTCTAAGTAGCTACTTAAAACAAAACATTAAAAAATAGCCACATGTTTTGCTGTGGCTCATGACTTAGTGTGCTAGCACACTGGGACAGCACCTGGGCTAATTTGTGGACCCAGGACTAGCATACAGAAGGAAATAAAAATACAAATAAAAAGGTGTAAGAATGGCTAGGAATATGGCTTAGTGATGGAGTGCTTGCCTAGCATGTTTGAATCTCTGGGTTTGTTTCCTCAGTATCTCATAAGTAGAAAAAGCTGAAAATGACACTGTGGCTCATGTAGTAGAGTTCTCTACTTGAGTAAAATAAGTTCAGGACAGTGCCCATGCCCTGAGTTCAAGCCCCAAGACTAGGAAATAGAAGAAAAAAAGATGTGAGAAAATCCAATTAAAATTTCAAAATGAGCCCTGAATTTTGGTTGATGCTTAGTGACTCAGAAAACTGAAATCTGAAGTTCATAGCCAGCCTGTGTAGGGAAGTGCATGTCTCCAATTAACCACCACCACCAACAACAACAAAAACAGATATGAAGCTGTGGTTGTAGTTGTAAAGCACCAGCCTTGAGCGAAAAACCTATGAAAGAGTGCCCTGGCTCAGAAATCCAGCCTTAAGATCACAACAAAAAAAATTAAATGGTTAGAATTAGAGAACCTGGAACTATTGCCTCATGTCTGTAATTCTAGAAATGCAGGAGGCTGAAATATAAGATCCAGTGTAAAGGCAAACCCAATCAAGAAATTCTAGGAGACTGTTTTGCGTGTGGTGGCCATACTGGGGATAAGTTTTATTGATTGAATTGAGACAAGAGTTTCATGGACTTTCCTGCTCTGGCTGCTTTCAAACTATGATGTACAGATTTCAGCCTCATGAATCAGGCCAGGCCTTGAATGAGTTCAAGGTCCAGGACCAACACGCACACAAAGAATGAAATAAATGAAAAGAAGGGTAGAACAAGAGAATAAAGAGGCAATAACAGAGGTATAAGTGAATCAAACATGGATGGCTCATATCTGTAATTCTAGCTGCTCAGGCTGAAATTTGAGGATACTGTTTAAAGCTCAGCTCAGGTATATGAGTTCATAAGATATCATTGTCTCTGTCTCTGTCTCTCTCTGTCTCTGTCCTTGTCTCTCTGTCTCTATCTCTCTGTCTCTCTCGGTGTGCCAATCCTAGAGTTTGAACTTGCACTAATTTGCTCAATGACATACTACTCTCAAATTTTTCGTAGTTAATTGGATAAAAGAGTGTTAAGGACTTTTCTCAATTATCAGCCTCCTGAATCTAGCCTAGCTCTACATGATTCTCTTCTCTCCAATTAACCTCCCCCTAAAAGCCATATATTATCGTTAGTCCCATATGTGTCATGAGACAGGATCTGAGCTTCAATTTCTACTCACAAGAAAAGAAAAAATGAAAAAAATAAGAAAAGAATGTGGAATCAAGCACATATTAAAGTTTTAAAATGATCCAGATGTTGCTGGTCATGTGTGTAAACCTTTCTATACAAGAGGCTGACTTTTGAAGATTTCAGTGTCAAGTCAGCCTGGGCAGAAACATGCTTGAGACTTTTATATACAGCTACACAGCACAAAACCTTGAGCTGTGGCTGAGGTGGTGATAAGACTAGCCTTGAGTGTAAAAAGTAAGATATAGGTCCCAGAGTCAGAGGTCAAGCCACAGGACCAATAAAATTTTCAAAGGAGAGAGGGTGAATAGAGGCTGAAATCTGAGGATCATGGTTCAAAGCCAGCCCGTAGAAGAAAGTCCATGAGGCTTTCTCTGTGAGTTCATCTGTGTGCTATACTATGGCTTGAACTTGTGCTGTTTTGTTCAGGATAGAGCTCCACCACTCCCAACTTTCCATTGAGTAATTGGAGCTAAGAGTCTCATGGACTTTCCTGCCCTGGTTGGCTTTGAACCATGATCCTCAGATTTCAGACAGCTTATTCATGCTGGACTTGGCATAGGACTCTTATCTCCTATTAACTACCAAGAATTAAAAAAAAAACTGGAGTTGAGCTGTGACTCAAGTGGCAAACTGGGCAATCACTTTCTAGGACAGCATCCAGAGCCTTAGTTCAAGCACCAAGACAAAGCAAGTATAGCCAAAAGCTATAATTTGGCTCATGTTGTAAGCCACTATTCTTGAGGAAAAGCTCTGGCATTGTCTCCAGGCCTGGATTTGTAGCCCCAAGACTAGCCAATATGCAAAAATAAAGAACACGGAAAATTAAAAAAAAAAAGTGGAAAAAAGAAAATATTAACATTTTTAAATGAGCAATAGGTTTGTGGTTCATCTCTATAATCGGATCACCTAAGGAAGCTGAAATCTGAGGATCATGGTTTGAAGCCAGACTACCCAGCAAAGTACATTAGAATCTTAGGTCCAATAAGCCAGAAAAAGTTAAAAGTTGAGCTGTGATTGAAGTTGTAAAACATCATTCTTGAGTCAAAATGCTCAGAAATAGATGGGCACTGGTGGCTCTAGCCTGTAATCCTTGTACTCAGGAGGCTGATATATGAAGATCATGGTTTAAAGCCATCCTGGGAAGGAAAGTTTATGAGACTTATCTCCATTTAACCATCAGAAAACTTGAAGTGGCGCAGTGGTTGAAGTGGTAGAGCTTTCGCCTTAAGCTGAAAAGCTCAAAGACAGCAGTCAGGCCCAGAATTCAACCCCTACCCTCCTTAAAAATAGGTAATAAATAGCAATAAGTCTCAGAGATCGGGTCTACTGACCACAATAAAAAAGCATTGAGATTGAAGACAAGACCTGATTAAAAACATTAAAATAAGTCTTAGGCTGGTTGCTCATACCTATAAACCTAGTTACACAGGAGGCTGAAATCTAAGGGTCGCAGTTCAAAGCCAGCCATAGCAAGAAAGTGCATGAGACTTGTGTGTGTAATTATCAGTACTAGGGCTTGAACTTGCCCTGTTTTACCCAAGGCTAGAGTTCTACTACCCACAGCATTTTGGTGATTAATTGGAGATAAGAATCTCGCTCTGAAGTTGGCTCAGTGGTAGAGTGTTTGCCTTGATACATGAGGCCCTGGGTTTGCTTCCTCAGAACCACAGAAACAGAAAAAGCCGGGAAAGGTGTTGCAGCTAAAATTATACAGCGCTAATTTTAAACTGGAATGCTGAGGGACAGCCCCTAGGCACAGAGTCCAGGCCCCACAACCAATGGCAAAAAAATAAAGGACCCTCAGACTTTGCTGCTCAGACTGGCTTAAAACCAAGATCCACATACTTCAGTCTCCTTAGTTGTGCTGGGATTTGCATGAGACTCTTCAATAAAGAAAGAAGCCGGAAGTTGAGATGTGGCTCAATTGGTAGAACTGAGGAAAATCTCTGAGACAGTGGCCAGTCCCTAGTTGGAGAAAAAAAGAAACACAAAAATTTTCAAAAATAAATAATAAATTGTAATACAGAAAAAATTTTTTAATATGATACATAGGAAAACTATGTTTCTTTTAAATGCAGCAAACCAAAACAAACTACACAGTTTCAAAATGGCATAGAGAGAGTAAAGGAAAAAGGAAAATTTTATAAATTCATATAAATATTAAATACAAACTGAAATGACCAAAATGTAATGTGATCTCTCACTCATATCTCTCACTTATAATTGTTAACAAATAATTGTCCCTCCATTTTCAGCATGTAGTATGGGGATTTAGAAATGATCTCTCTATGCAGTTTTGACTGAATAGGGATCTTCCTACTTTAGCGTCTTGAGTTATAACTCCATGAATTGCCCTCATTTTAATACACAAATTATCCTTTAAAACTCAACATAAATATTCAAATGATGGATTATGTGTAAAAGCATGAATAACATTAGAGATCCACCAGAGATCCTCTGAGGAATACAATCATAACAATAGAAGAGCACCTACCTCTCAAGGTTGGTAACAGAAAGAAGATTTAGGGATTTTTGGTTTTTGTTTTTGATATGCAGGGGGTTGAAAGCACGGACTCATATGATTATTTTTGTGTCCATCTATGACAGACATATATTAATTGCAGCCTTTTTTGGATGAGTCATAATTTATGCATACCTCATATTTTATAAACCTATTCACCTGATAGACACTCCAGGTGTTTCCAACCCCTGACTATTGTGTACATTGCTGAAGTTATCATTGGCATATGAGCTATTAGCTTTTTTCCTTTCTTTTGGGTATGAAATAAGTAATTTTATTGCTCATTGTTGGGTCATGTAGTAATGCTATGCCATGTTAGAAGAATGTGTCAAATTCTACCATAATTGCTATATCACTATTCATCAAGACAGAAATGTACAAATGGTAAATAAAATGTACAAAATTATTTCAAATCTTCCAGAGCTGTGCCCTAAAGGATCATTTTTTTTACTTTTCACTTGGTTTTATTTAGGTCATGGAGGCCTGGAAGTATGTAGCATTGTCTAGAGCTGAAGTGAGAACAATACCAGATGCACCTGATCTAGCCTCCAAAAACATTTATACTGGTAGTCATTTTTTTCTAGAGATAAATTTTAGTTATTATATGCATGGTCACTCTTTTAAAATAACGTTTTGAATTTCAAAATGACATATAACTCTAACCATTCTGTGTACCATCTTTATAATAAGAAAAAATATATTTACAAAAAATATAAAAAGACAAAAAAGGGTTTGAACTAGCTAAGGTTGATGTCAGCTTCCCAGCAGAAAAATATCTTACAATCACAGTCTTATAATGACCGAAGTAACATAATACAATAAGACCTCATCTCAAGTAAAATGAAGAGCAAGGATAGTGGGCAGGGGTCAAGAGGTAGAGCACTTGCTTGCCAAGCACCAGCTTCTGAATCAAAACCCCAGTACTGCCAAGGGATAAAATAAAGTATTAAAATATAAGGAAAGATGCAGATAATAGTATGATGGTTGATATGGAGGCCTACACCTGTAATACAAACACTTGGAGAGACTAGGCAGCAGAATTGTGAAGTTAAGATCAGTCTTGGCTACATAATGAGACTGCATCTTAAAGAATAACATAGAATAAAATAAATCAAACTACATTTTAAAAGACAAGGGTGTAGTTCAATTGTAATTCAAGTAGTTTGGCATGTGCAAGGAACTGATACAATGCACAAAATTTGCATGCTTTAATAACTACAATGTCAGTTGTTCAGTGCAGTACTAGGTGCTCCTTGGATGGAATCCCTCTTGAGGCAACCTAAGGCAGTTGGTACACCTGTCTTCTGGACTGGACTGAGGGTGTTTGTGAGCAAACAGTATTTTGAACTCCATTCTTGGATACCACTTACAACTCTTTTTTTAGTAGATCCCCTAGAAATCTCTCCCATCCCATCAATAGCCTTATGGCTTTCAAGTGAAGTTATCTTTGATATATGTGAGGGCTCTCCTCCCCTTTGTCTGGAACTGCTCTGTTCCTGGGCCCACATTCAGCAGCTTGTTTTGAGAATAGTGGTAGATATTTTGATAGCCATCTCTATCCTCTGCCATCGCCTCCTCAAATTAGTTTTTGGTGTCATTATGAGTCTGCGCAGAGGGTAGAACCAGCCTGGGCTGGCTGTGAACCGTGATCCTCAGATCTCAGTCTCCTGATTAGCTAGGATTACAGACATGAGCCACCTGCAACCGGCCATCATTTCTTTCTTCCAGGAATATTTCAGGGGAATGGAATAGGACAGCTGCACATACATTCATTACCAACTGCCCAAGGGTGAGCCACATGCTTACACCAAATCCACTGACCTTGATATTGCATTTGGTGTCCAAAAGGATGTTGTTGGACTTAAGGTCTAGGTGTGTGATTCTGTTTTGGTGTGAACAGCACTTACATTTTGTGTGAAGAGCCTCCTGGCTTCATCTTCATTTAGGTGGCAGAATTTTAAGATCCACCCCAGGAGGTGGATCTTAAAAATGTCCACCTCATTCTTTATCCGATGATGAGGACTCTCACTTCCAGAGTATTTTCAATGCCACATCCTTGTCTGTGACGTGGGGGTGGGCAAGCTTGATTTGTCCAAAGGTAACTTTGTCGATGATCTCTTTCATCAGGTATTGTTTGATGATCTACTAATTCAAGGAGCTTGAGGATGATTCTTTGTATTCTTCCATCCTTCTCCTATGATGGCAGGTAGTAAGTCTACCTAAAATAACCTAAAGAAAATTATGGAAAACCCTGAAAAAGTTAAAAGAAATACCAAAATCCAAACGACAATCAGTCCCCGCAAACAACAATTCATTTAGTTTTGAGTCAGTCCAGCGGGTCATCAAGCAAGAGCTCCCAGATCTGTTAACTGACATAGGTTGGAGCACAGTGGTTTCCTATATAACTTGCATGACCTCGTACAATGAAACAATCACAACCAGGCATAGTGATATCATGGAGGAAATGGATCAAACAGAGTGTGAGGTCAGAAAAAAAGTAGACCAATCATAGCCTGCCAGCCTTGACACTTTAACTCTTAAGCCTCAAAAACTGTTGCTAAGGACTCCAGGTGGGCTTGAGGTTGCTCTGGTCATTAGCATGGCATTTCTGAAACCACTAGGACAGTGGTCAAAAGCCTCTGATTTTCTAGAGGACTAATGCATCTTACATCTTATAAATTGCTTCTCTAGATACACTAGCTAATAGCCTCCATTCTTTTTTTTTTTGTCGGTTGTGGGGCTTAAACTCTGGGCCTGGGCGCTGTCCCTCAGCTCTTCAGCTCAAGGCAAGCGCTCTACCACTTGAGCTACAGCGCCACTTCTGGTTTGCTGGTGGTTTATTGGAGATAGGAGTCTCACGGTCTCTCCTGCCCGGGCTGGCTTTGGACTGCAATCCTCAGATCACAGCCTCCTGACTAGCTAGGATTACAGGCGTGAGCCACCAGCGTGGCTTAGCCTCCATTCTTGATGGCCACCTTATCCTATGTCTTGTTCCAGCAATGGCGTCATGCATGGCCTCCCTCTTTCTCAATGACAGCTTTGTCCTACAACTTCCTCCTGATGTGATAAGCTCCAGGCTGGCTTTGAGCCACCATCCTCACAATTCACCTTCCTGAGTAGTTAAGATTATAGGCCTGAGCCATTTGTAGGTATTTAGCTCATCTCTTACATTTGGCCAAAGTATATTTGTTAGAAAGGTACATTTTAGTTATGTCCTTTTTAGCACTTTAAATTTGTTACCCTTGCTGTCTAATAGTTAATCTAGTTTTTCATGAGCAATTTATCATGATATCATTGAAGATCATTTGTGTGTGATAAGTTGTGTCTCTGGGCTTTGGGGGGTTTTCTGTCTTTGTTTAATTAGAATGTGTCAGTGTGGACCTGTATAATCATGTTGATTGACTTTTTTGAGTTGGTAGATTCCTGCATAGAAGGGTTCATGCTTTCATTCAAAATTGGGAAGGTATTGGTTATTATTCCTTCAAATACTCTGTATTTCTTTTTTTTTCTCTCTGTACATTATACATATATACACTATACTTTATACATACATTACATATTCACATTGTATATGGAATATACATATATGCCTACATATTTATATCATATATACATTTATATACATATATTTATTTTCACATAGCTTCCAGTTTTGTGGTTGTTTATAGTAGGAAGTTTAGATTGATCCTAGCTACTCCATCAGAGTTAGAGTAAGCAGAGCTAGCCACACCACCCCCCCTCTATCTCTCACTCTCTTTCTCTCACTCTCTCGCTTGCTCTGATTTCCTGCCTCTGTCAGGTTTCTGAGCACGGGGCATTGCTTATCTTCTAGTGTGTGCTGTCATCTTTTCAATGTCATGTTCTGCTTCAATGGCCACCAGGCCTGCGCCTGGAAGAAGAGCTGCTCCAAAGTCAGCCTGCATGGGTGCATCTGCCTGCCTCTGTCTTGATGTCAGAGCCCCTGCACCTACTGGGGTGGCCTAAGCAGATGCCCCTGTGCCAAGTCTGATAACTGGTGACTGTGGGCACCACAAGCACAGCCTCTTTTTTTACCCATCAGAGGTCTGCGGTGGAGCTTCAAGGTGTTACCCTGTTGGTGGCTATGCTTGGAGCAAGGCTGGCAGCTGCAGAAGCCTCACTGTGGCCTGACTTCTGGGGCACAACTTATGCCACGGTTTTCTCTGGGCTCTTTTCAGAATAAATTGGCAGGTCCAGTAGGAGAAGCTGAGCTCAGCAGGACCCTAAACACAGAGAAGGCAATGGAGCTGGGAGGGGCAGGGTTGTCCAGGTTGGCAGGTGGCAGATGATGAGCCTATATTAGTAGTCTGCTGGCTTCCAAAAGAAAAGCTAGACTTGCTTGCTTCCCAGAAATATCCCTCTCAAACTGGTTGCACCAGAGAGTCTCATGCTGTTTGGGGGAAACTGCTAAAGACTGCAGTAGATGGACCAGGATCATTTGGTGCTGTTTATGAGCAATTAAATGCTGTGTCTTGCATGGGAAATCTGAAGGTTATGTAACACTGCAAATCCAGGGAAGCCAGAGCCCAAGCCGACACCAGGATTGTCCAACTGCGCACTGGGCGGTCTTGTAGGTGTAACCTTGCTAGTTGGCTTTGCAGAGTCCTCAACCTGGTGCACTGCTGGCACAAGAACCTGTCTAGCATCTCCTCAACCACAGAACTTGGAGACAACAGAAATCCAACTTGGACAAGCAATGTCCAGCTGGCAAGAGGCCGTTGTGGTCAGTGCGGGTTTGGGCAGAGTGGCAGGCCTGCAGGAGGGAGAACATGTCCCTTCAAGTCATCTGGAGGAAGGGGAGACCCTAGGAATAGGCTCATGGAAAGGCTGGTCTCTCCTGCCCAAAGAGAATAACTCCAGTTTGTTTGACTGTTTGGTTGGGTCTGGGGGTTCACTGCTAGGAAGCAGTGATATTAAAAGACAGTGTTGGTGAGGTTTTCCCAAAATTAAAGCAATCCCTGAGGGAGCAAAAGATTAAGGTTTGCTGAACTTCCCATAGCAGGTGGAGTTGAAGTCACAGCTGCTTCTGTCTTGAATGACTCAGAGGCTTTGTCACCAGAAAACAAATGACTGGATGCTGGCGTGGAGTCCAATGGTTTTAGGAAATTTATCAGAGAGCCTTACTTGGCTTGTATGTCACTAGATAGGGCTAATACTGTGTGCAGAGTTTGGGATTTTGAGCTGAGCATCACAGCTTGATCAGTTTGAAGGGCTGCAGAGACCTCTGGAACATGTTGGACTTTCAGGAGGTCTGAATACATTATGAGATTAGATGTGGTCCTCTGAGCTTCATCCCTGGTTTGCCACAGAGCTGAGCCCTCCATCCCTGCTGTCATGGTACCCTCAGGGTGTGGGCTGTTTTCTGGCAGGTAGAAAAGTTTAGTATGTCTTTTGTTCCCTGAGCCTCATTCTGAAGGGCTGTTGTTGACAGGGAGGATTGTCTCATTGTTAGGTCTGTGTTCTTTGAGTAAGGCAATCTACATACCTGAGAGCAAATCTTACCTTTCTCTCTGAATGTTTAGTTTCTATGGAAGACTGGTGCCTGAAAGGCCTAAGAGTTTAAAGCTCCAGAGGCTTTCTAGGTTTCCAGACATATCCATGGCTTGTTCTTTTTCATCTTACAAAGACAGCTCTAACTTCCTCCTTTAGTTATGGTCTACTGAGCCCTTTGGCTCTGGCATAAATTAGGAAAGACAGGCAGGGTTGTCATGTTGCTAAGAAAAGCCGACAGGACTGCCTTGTTGCTGAGAAAAAGTAGGCAGGCCAGTTTTGTTACATAGTGTTATTTTATTCCCCAATGTTGGTAAACAAAGCCTCCAGATTGGACCTCAGGAGATGCCCGTGATCATTGCTCCATTCCTTTTTCCTGTTCTTACCATACTGCATTTCCATTTAAATTCATTTTTAATTTTTGTCAGAAGCAAATAGGCAATTTAAAAATCTATATGTAATGTTAATTTTATTCATGAATTAATAAAATACATGAAGAACATGTCAATTCAAGCAATATAAAATGACAGATGTCATGAGTATGATCTCTGTGCCTCTACTGTTGCTCTCTTGTTCTACCCTGGAGTGATCACTGCTACTAGTTATGTATCCTTATATCTAAATCAAATATGCACAAAGACAGGCTATTAAAAAGAGACTTGCCCACAGCTACCAATGGTTCCCCAAACTGCTATCTTAGTAAGAGGCAAAATTTTCATTCACAATATGGAGATTCAAACTTCTACACTCATGCTCACAGACCTAAGCCAATTCTGTGCTGGAACCACATGACTCATTGTTCACTAAGGAAGAAGTCTGCAATAGCTGGAAATCTGCCCTCTGCCATTCCCACTAAGCCACAGTATCAGGTATGTGGACTAAGGAGTTACACAGGGTTTAATAGACTTTGAGTTTTAACTTTTGTAATTCCACGTTCGCTTCAGATCAAATATTAGGCCTGCGCAGCAGCAGCCCAAGAGGAAGTGATGTCCAGAACTTATGTAAGTGTCACAGACTATTTGAATATGTTTTTACTGAATTGTCTTTTTTTCTACAATCCACACCTATGGCCAAATAGGGGCTTTCTTACAGCTAGCTGACTTATGGCACAACACTGGATCTAATTTATACCTAGTTCTGCAGTCTTGTTCTGGAATATGGCTGTTTCAGTCTTAGATTTAGAAATCCCATCTTCCTCCCTCTCTCTCTTTCTCCTCCCTCTCTGTCCTGCAGTAAACAATTCAAATAATCATTTGTTGAAAAAATTCTTGGAAAATTGTCACAACATCAAATAGCAGTGTCCACCATTCAAGCCTGACAATTGTGTTACAACAGGTGGAGAACAAGCATAATAAAAAGTAAATGCACATAGAGATGCGCACATCCACACCCACAACTACACCAGATAGACACATACATACAAACACAGAAATACACACAAAAAAAATCACAGGACATTTAAACTTTGTTTCTTAATACTTTAAATACACCAAAACATTTGATGCAGTCAGAAAACCACTAGGACAAACACACACACACACACACACACACACACACACACACACACACACACACACACACACACACACACACACACTGCCAATACTGGAGCTTCAACGCAGAATGTGGATAATGTCCCTGAAATGTTGAAATGAAATCTACCACTTAATCATTTGCACCACAGCTCTACTTATGTCTTTTCTAGTGGCTAATTGGAGATGAAAAACACATGGACTTTTCTGCAAAAGTTGACTTCAAACCACAATAATCACATCTCAGTCTCCAGACTGATTGAACAATTTACATTCTCACCAACAGTGATATAGCTCCCTTTTGGCCACATCCATGACAACATTATTTACTAATCAATTTTACATGTTTTTATTAGCCTTCCTGCCTGCAGTGAGGTGAAATTACAGTGTTGAATGGTTTACATTTCCTTTATGTTCAGAGATGTTGAACATTTCTTTATGTGTCGATTGGCCATTCTTACTTATTCTGAGAAGTCTTTAGGTCACTACCTTATTTATCAATTGGGATGTTATTTGAGGGTTTATTGGGGGTAATCTTTTGTGCTCTATTTAGATTTTTCCTATTAAAAATAGACCTTGTCTGATGAATTCTTCACCCATTCTGTGGGCTTTGTAGGTAGCTTGGTATGTTATTTGCCAGGAAGAAACTTTTAAGTTTCAGGCAATCCCGTTTATCCATTCTTTCTTTATTTCTTGTGATTCTGGATCTTTAGATAGAATCTTTGGACCTGTGTTCTAGGAGCCATGGTGTTTCCCCTGCCACTTCTTGTAATTATTTCATGGTTTCTGGCCTTATATTGATGGCTTGGCATATGTGGACACCATTAATTTGATCTGCCTACAATTCCTTGGTTCACAGAGACAGCATACTGGTACCCTTTCTAAGTAAGATGAGTTGGTTCATCGTTGTTTAGAAAGGGGATGGCTACTCAGAAGTGTGAATATGGAAATAATTGGTGGTAGTCTCAGGCATAATTATTTTAATTACATTTTTAATTGTAAGTACAATGAATCCTAATCTGTGACACTTTTTTCATCACCTCCCTCATCCCTGAAGCTCAACACTTTCTCCTCAATTTTCCTAGTTTCATTGGATATGAGTTGAAAATTGTGACTTCATTCACCTCCTCCCACCTTTCAAGTGCCAGTTTCCTCATATACATTTTATTATTCTGTTAGATTTTCTAAAGGATTACACCATTTAAATTCTTTCCTACATATACTGTACTTCATGAAATGTATTTATGTATATATGCATACAAGACTCTATATGTTTATTTACATATAGAACTACCTTCCATATAAGAGAGAAAACATGCATCCTGAATTCACAAAATTTTTTCCAGGTTCCACCCATTTCTTTATAAATGATGAAATATTCTAATAGATGGGTAAAATTACTCTTGTAGATATACCATATTTTCTTGATCCAGTCATCTATTGAAGGCATTTGTGTTATATCTATACCTTGACAGTAAGCATAGCTGTGCAGGTGGCTTTACTTTATCCTGAGTTTTAGTCTTTTGGATAAATGCCCAAGAATGTTAGTACTGGACCACAAGGTAGGTCTAGTTGTTTTGTGTTTTTCTTTTTCAGTGTAGTTGAACAAGTTTACATTCCTACCAACAATGGTTTATGATCAATCTAAATTGCGATGGAAAAAGAGCAAGTCAAGTGGTTGTTTATTTTTGTTGTTGTTGTTTTTGATCAGTTGTGGGACCAGAACTCTGAGCCTGGGTAATGACCTTCAGCTCTTCAGCTCAAGGATAGAACACTAACACTTGAGCCACAGAACCACTTCCAGCTTTTTCTGCTTATGTGTTAAGGAATCAAACCTCATGCTTGCAAGGCAAGCACTCTACCCCTGAGCCACCTTCCCAGCTCATCTCAAGTGTTTTGGTTTGCATTTAATTTATGGCCATAGATGTTGAATATTTTTTATGTAATTACTGGCCAATTTTATTTCCTCTGAGAAGTCTCTACTTAGCTTGTTTGCCCATTTGTTAATTGAGTTGTTAATTCTTTGCTAGTATAATTCATTGAGCTCTCTGTATATTCTGATGTAGAGATGGCAAAAATATCTCCTTCCATAGGCTCTCTTTAGCTTGCTAATGATGTACTTTGCCATGCAGAATCTTCTTAGTTTGGCACAATCCCATTTGTGAATTCTCTCTTTGAGTCCAGGCATTATTGATGGTGAACTCTATATTCCTGTTCAGTGGGAGCCAAGGTTAGCAAGGCTTATACTTTCAGAACAATCATTCCTAGATTTCAATCCTAGTGATGGACAGGTATGGTTGCCCCAAGTTTACAGTAGAAAGGTCAAAATCTAACATTTTTCTGATTCTTTAAGCCACACATCTAGTCAAAGCATAGTCTAGAACCTATATTATTCTTGTATAGTCTCAATATAGGTTTTCCTTGTGACTTTCTGTATATTTCTTCCTTAACTATGTACATCTGGTGTACAATATGATGGCTAATGACCACATGGGGATGCCGAGCACTGTAAATTGTGGTGTTGTATTGATTTTGTTGTAAGGATAATGTGCACCATGGAGTTGGAACACTACATACAAAACAATAGGGGAACTACATTTTTGTTAGTTTTGTCAGTCCTGTTAGTTTTGGGGCTTCAGCTCAGGGCATGGACAGGGTCCCTGAGGGTCCTTTGCATAAGGCGAGTGATCACTCTACCACTTAAGCCATAGCGCCACTTCCAGCTTTTTCTGTTTAATTGGCACTGAGGAACCAATCTCAGGCCTTCATGCATTCTAGGCAAGCACATTACCACTAAGCCACATTCTAGCTATTCAGTTATTTTTTAAATGCTGGCTTTTTCACGAGGTTCCCACTTTCTTGACCAGGCTGGCTTTGAACTGTGATCCTCAGATCGCAGCTTCCTGAATACCTATGATTACAATCATGAGTTACTGGTGCCTGGCAAATGGTGGTATTTAACCTAATTTTAATTTTCCTCATTGATGGAACAGCTGAGTAGATAACATGAAGAAAGGGGAAAGGTAGAGGAAAAAGCAACAGTAGTAGATACTGGAAAAGGAAAGGAAAATACACAAAAATTAGCAAAATGAAGTAAAGGTTGCAATTTAATTAATAGCAATAGACCAATGTTGCTTTTTTATTTTACAAACATATTACTGTTACATTCCATTAACAGTAGGGAAATGAAGGGCCATACAAATTGTTTACAACATATAAAATTTTCTGTATACTATATTTATGCCAACACAATTTATTGTAAAAAAATGCCAACAAGGCAAGGTGTGAAAACATATGCTTGTAATCTCAACTCTTAGGAGCTAAATTGGGCGGACTGAAAGTTGTTATATAGATTATGGAAAAACTGTCTCCGAAGTAAAGGAAAGAAAAAATAAAAGGGAAAAAAACAACTAACCAAATGTGTCCTAGGCAATTTTGTTAAAGAAAATACCTTTTTTTCCCTATTGTTAGGTGTCAAACCTGGAAAATTGCCCATTTTATACAAGTCCTTTACTACTTGAGTAATGGACAAAGCCTTTTTATTTGAATGGTGTTTTTCAGTTTGGTTGGTTAGGAGTCTTTCTTTCTTTCTTTCTTTCTTTCTTTCTTTCTTTCTTTCTTTCTTTCTTTCTTTCTTTCTTTCTGTCTTTTTCTTTCTTTGATTCTTTCTTTCTTTGTTTCTTTCTTCCTTTCCTATCTTTCTTTCCTATCTTTCTTTGCATCCTTCCTTCCTTCCTTCCTTCCTTCCTTCCTTCCTTCCTTCCTTCCTTCCTTCCTTCCTTTCTTCCTTTCTTTCTTTCTTTCTTTCTTTCTTTCTTTCTTTCTTTCTTTCTTTCTTTCTTTCTTTCTTTCTTTCTTTCTTTCTTTTTTCTTTCTTTCTTTCCAATCTTTCCTTCCTTCCTTTCTTTTATGGGGATAGGCAATGCTTAGCTGGAATAATCTGTATATGCCAGCTCACACAATGTATCTATTTGACTGCTCCAGAAAATTTTAAAAAGGTAGAAACACTTCCTAATTAATTTCATAAGCCCCACGAAAAAATGAGTATGTATTTATAGTAATTTTACTTATGAAGGGAAAGGAAAAATCCTAAACAAAAGAGAATATGTATGAGAAATGAAGGACAGTTTATTTATTTTTTTCTATTTTTCCTGTGTGTGTGTTTTCCTGAAGATTTAACACAGGATTCACACATGGTAATCAAGTTAATCTACCACAAAACTGCAACCCCACTTACATAGTTACAATTTAGAAAATCTAATGCATTTATCACACTGAGTAAAGAAGAAATCCCATATAATCCCAATAGATGCTGGCACAGAAGCATTTATTAATATTTTTAATATTACTGAAAACTCTGAAACAAGGAAAATAGCTTTAGCTTATGTAGAACATCAATCAAGCAAATACGATATTCGTTTTTATATTTTCTTATTGTGAAAATACTGTACATAGGGGTTAGAATTACATGGGCAAGATAATGAGTACATTTCTTTTCAAGCATTGTAGCCTCTTTCTTTGTTTCCCCTTCCCATCGCTTCCGATCTTTCACCCGCCCTCCTCTCATAATCCTCTTACCCCCCACCACCAAAGTAGTAAAAGCCATATTTCCACATAACGATTTGTACATCTCATTGTTGCAATGGATCCAACTGTATCCCTATATAAAAGATTTGTTTTTTTCCTTTCCCCTCCACAAATTATACCAACCTCAAGTACAGGGAAAGCATGGGTTATAATATGGGGAAGGGACATACAAAGCAACAAAGAAGTAATCCTATAAATGTGTTAGAAACAATCACCTGAAAGAAAAAACAATTTGAATACATATCTTATGGTTCATTTCCCTAACATCAACCTATCCGAACTTTTCTGCTTGATTCAGACATATACTAATTAATGCAATAAGGGAAACCATGGGACCTATGTTTCTTTGGGCCTGACTTACTTCTCTTAATATAATTTTTTCCAAGTCTTTC
Organism: Dipodomys merriami; assembly: GCF_024711535.1. NCBI lineage: Eukaryota > Metazoa > Chordata > Mammalia > Rodentia > Heteromyidae > Dipodomys > Dipodomys merriami. Next base: position 1,969,463 of record NW_027203271.1, on the reverse strand, counting down.
CATTTCCTAACAAATGGGGCAATGTAATTCTTTCTGATGGAGGCATATAATTCTATTGTGTACATATACCACATTTTCTTGATCCATTCATCTACTGAGGAAAATCTGGGTTGGTTCCATATCCTAGCTACGGTAAATAAGGCTGCAATAAACACAGTCATGCTGGTAGCTTTAGTGTGGCCTTGTTTGTGATCATTTGGGTAAATGCCCAAAAGTGTGATTGCTGGGTCATAGGGGAGCTCTATTTGGAGTTTTTTGAGGAACCTCCATACTGCTTTCCAAAGTGGTTGAACAAGTTTAAACTCCCACCAACAATGCAGTAAGGTTCCCTCCTGTCCACATCCCCTCCAGCATCTGTTGTTATTAGAGTTCTTGATTGTAGCCATTCTAACTGGGGTGAGGTGGTATCTCAATGCTGTTTTGATTTGCATTTCTTTTATGGCAAGGGAGTTTGAGCATTTGGTCATGTGTCTATTGGCCATTCTTCTTTCCTCTTCATAGAAGTTTCTCTTTAAGACTTTAGCCCACTTATTCATTGGGCAGTTATTTTTTTGAAGATTTGTTTTTGGGGGATTTAATTTTTTGAGTTCCAGGTATATTTTAGATATGAGACCCTTGTCTGTTGTAAGGCTAGTAAAGATCTTCCCCCAATCTGTGGGCTGTCTTTTAATCTTGCTAGCTATGTCCTTTGCCATGAAGAAGCTCTGCAACTTTATGCAATCCCATTTGTCCAATCTTTCTTTGATTTGTTGTGTTTCTGGCTCTCTATTAAGAAAATTTCTGCCTGTACCAAGGAATCCCAGGGTTTCTCCTATTCCATCCTGTAATGTTCTCAGGGTGTCTGCTTTGACTCCGATTTCTTTGATCAATTTAGAGTTGAGTCTAGTGAAGGGTGTTATGGAAGGATCTAGCTTTAGTTTGCTGCACGTAGTTAAACAATTTTGCCAGCATAACTTACTGAAAAGGCAGTCTTTCTTCCATTCTATTTTTCTTAGTTCCCTTGTTGAAAATTAGTTCGCGATAGGTCTGTAGGTTCATTTCTGGGTTTTCAATTCTATTCCATTGGTCCTGAAGTCTGTTCTTGTGCCAGTACCAAGCTGTTTTGATTACTATGGATTTGTAGTAGAGTTTGAAATTTGGTACTGATATTCCTCCAGCACTGTTCTTTCTGTTAAGGCTCATTTTAGCTATTCGGGGTCTTTTATTGTTCCATATGAATTTTTGGATTGCCTCTTCTATTTCCTTGAAGAATGAGGATGGAATATTGATAGGTATCCCATTGAATTTGTAGATAGCCTTGGAAAGTGTTGCCATTTTCACTATGTTGATCTTTCCAATCCAGGATCATGGGAGTTTTTGCACTTTCTAAGTTCTGTTTTGATTTCCATCATCAAGTTTTTAAAGTTTTCATCATAGAGTTCCTTCACTTCTTTGGTTAAGTTAATTCCTTGGTATTTTATTTTTATTTTATTTTATTTTTTATGGGCTTATTTCCTAATCTCAGCCACACTTTTCTCATTGTTAGCATACAGAAAAGTCATTGATTTTTGAGGGTTAATTTTATACCTTGCTACTTTGCCAAAGTTTTGAATCAGCTTGAATAATTTGGGAGTGGAGTCTGTGGGATTCCTTCAATATAAGATTATGTCATCTGCAAAGACAGAGAGTTTTATTTCTTCTTTCCCTATTTAGATCTCCTTTATGTTTTCATCTTGTCTTTTTGTTGTAGGTAGTTATTCTAATACTAGATTGAAGTGCAGTGGAGAGAGTGGACATCCTTGTCTCATTTCTGAGTTAAGAGGAAATGGCTTTAATTTTTCACGATTCAGTACAATGCTGGCTGTAGGTTTGTTATATACAGGCTTTATTTTATCGAGGAATGTTCCATGGATTCCTAAATTTTCCAGAACCTTTATCATAAAGGGGTGTTGGATATTGTCAAATGCTTTTTCTGCATCTACTGAGATAATCATGTGGTTCTTACCCTTGCTCCTGTTGATGTGTATATTGAACCAGCTTTGCACCCTGAAATGAATCCAATTTGATCGTGGTGTAGGATTATTTGGAGGAATTGTTGAAGTTGTATGGTCAAATTTTGTTGAGAAGATTTGCATTAATGTTCATCAAAGAAATGGGTCTATGGTTCTCTTTCTTTGATGAGTCCCTGCCTGGTTTTGGGATGAGTGTTGTGATGGCTTCATAGAATGAGTTTGGTTGTGAACTTTATCTTTCAATTTCATTGAAGAGTTGACGGAGCATTGGAGTGAGCTCTGCTTTTAATGCCTTGTAGCGTTCCGCTGTATATCCATCTGGTCTTGGGATTTCCTTAGATCAGAGGTCTCTAACTGCTGTTTCTATTTCAATACTTGATATGGGCCTGTTAAGATGGTTTAACTCATCTTGGTTTAGTTTTGGAATGTCGATATTTGCTAGAAAATGGTCCATTTCTGTCAAGTTCTCAAACTTATTAGCATAAAGTTTTGTGAAGTTTTCCCTTATAATGTTCTGAATCTTGGTTGTTTCTGTGGTGATGTTTCCATTCTCATCTCTGAGTTTATTTACTTGGGTGTGTTCTCTTCTTTTTCTGATAAGATTTGCTAAGGTCTGTCAATTTTGTTGATGTTTTCGAAGAACCAACCCTTTGTTTTATTGATTATTTCTCTTTTTTTAAAATTCTAATTCATTTAATTCTGAATAAGTTTTAATTATGTCTTTCTGTCTACTGGATTGGGTTTTATTTTGCTGCTCTTTTTCAATGAAGCTCAGATGCCTGATTAAATTGTTGATTTCAGATCTCTCCAATTTGTTGATGTAGGAACTCAGATATATAAACTTGCCCCTGAGTGCTGCCTTTGCTGTGTCCCAGAGGAGCTGGTAGTTTGTATGTTCATTTTTGTTGACGATCCTGAAGAATTGAATTTCCTTTCTAATCTCTTCCATGACCCACTCGTGATTTAACATTGTGTTGTTCATCCTCCATGTGTTATAGGACTTTGGTGGCTTTTGGTCTTGAGTTCTATTTTTATTCCCTTGTGGTCTGAGAGTGTATAAGGTAAAAGTTCAATGATTTTGAATTTGGGGAAGTTTCCTTTTTGGTCTAAAATGTAGTCTATTTTGAAAAATGTTCAATGTGCTGCTGAGAAAAACATGTATTCTGATAATGTTGTGTGAAATAATTGGTAGATGTCTGTTAAATCTTGTTGATCTATGCAATTGTTTAGATCTGTGGTTTCTCTGTTGAGGTTTTGCCGAGTTGACCTATCTAGTGGGGAAAGTGTTGTGTTAAAATCCGCAACAATTAATGTCTTTGGATCTGTGTGGGATTTGAGGGAAAGTAGTGTGTCTTGGATTAATTTAGGTGCTCCGTTGTTTGGCGAATAGATATTTAGAATTGTAATACCCTCCTGAAGGAGAGATCCCTTAATTAGTATGTAGGGACCTTCTTTATCTCTTCTTTCTAATTTTAATTTGAAGTGTATTTTACCTGACATTAGGACTGCAACTCCCGCCTGTTTATGGGGGCCATTTGCTTGGTAGATTTTGTTCCAGCCTTTCACATTGAAAATGTGTGTGTTTTTATGGGCAAGTTGTGACTCCTGAAAGCAGCAGATAGAAGGATGTTCCTTTTTAATCCAAGTAGACAGTTTATGTCCTTTAATTGCATAGGTAAGGCCGTTAATGGTAAGAGATAGTACTGAGAGGTATTTGGGAGTTCCAGCCATTTTATTCACCTTCTTGGGGGCTGCGGTAACTAGGCTCTTCCTATGGTTCTTGGATTCTCAGTGTGGGTGCAGTTGCTTGGCCTTTATTCTGGTCTTGCTGGTTTTCTATGTGTAGGACATCTTTAAGAATCTTTGGAGGGTTGGTTTGGTGGAGATACATTGTTTCAATTTTTCTTTGCTATGGAAGCTTTTTATTTGAGCTTCGGTTATGAAGGAGAGTTTAGCTGGGTACAGTATTCTTGGATGATAAATGTTTGTCTTTAGGGCATGGCATACATCATTCCAGGTTCTTCTGGCATTAATTGTCTCGGCTGAGAAATCTGAGGAGATTCTAATTGGTTTCCCTTTATAAGTGATTGATCTTTTCTCCTTGACAGCTTTAAGGATCTTTTCCTTGGTCTGAATTGATCCTGTATGGATTATAATGTGATGGAAGGATATCTTGTTCTGGTCTGGACTATTTGGAGTTCTAAAAGCTTCTTGTATCTGAATAGGCCTATATTTTCATGTTTGGGAATTTCTCTGCTAGGATCCTCTTAAACAATTTCCTACACCATTAACTTCTGTTTCTAAGTGCTCCTCTCCACGCATTATCCTCAGATTAGGCCTTCTGATGGTGTCTTCCAAGTGTTGAATATATCTATCACATTTCTTGGATTTGTCTTGGATGGTTGTATGTTTTTTCTCTATAATATGTAGGCTGTTTTCAATTCCTGAGATTTGATCTTCTGCATGGTGTAACCTACTATCAAGATTTCCTACTTTGTTTTTTATTCATTTTTCTTCTAATTGGTTGTCTTTGATGACTTCAGATTCTTTGTTGGAGCTTTGTTTTAGATCTCATATGAGCTTCTTTACTTCCTTAATTTGGTGTTCAGTGTTTATTCTCAAATCACTTAATTAATGGTTATGGTTTCCTTGGACTCCCAGTCCTACTTGTGGGTTCCGTTCAGCATTCCCATTCTGATCTTCCTGATTTCTTTCAGCTCTCTGTTTATGGATTCCATGAATGTCTTTAGTGATTTTTCTGTATTCTCATCCCACTCTGTCAATTCCTGTATTACTCTTTGTTTAGCTTCCTCACGTTCACGTGATTCCTGTAGCTCTATTTGAGTGTCCTCAACATACTCACACAATTCCTTTTTTTCTCTTTGAGTATTGTCGAGCTGCTCACACAATTCTTGTATCAATCTTCGAATAGCTTCATCACACTCATGATATTCCACTATTGACCTATGGTTTGCCTCCTCTCTCTCCCTATAAAGCTCATAGAGAATCCTTTTTAGGTTTACAAACTTTTCATTTACCCTGTTTGCGAGTAGTGTTTGTAGAGCCTTTGGGACTTCTCCCATGTGTTATTCATTATCTGTTCTATCCCCTAATTATCATGAGTGGGAGTTGAGATCCCTGGACTTGCCATTTTTCTTTTGTTTTTCGGCTTGCTCTGCCCATTTGGGATGAAAGTAACACCAGTTTTGTGCTAGAACACAATCTTAAGGTAAGCATCAACCAAAGGCTGTAGTTGTACAGTCAAAAGTCTGCTGATAAACTCTAGTTGAACAGATATATTTATTCAACATCAAACAACTATATATTAATGGGATACAAACTGCAAAGGGGAATTTAGCAAACCAGAAATTATTAGGTTTAGGGAGAAATGTGGATAAAAATAGGAATAGAGGGATGTAGAAAGGCAGAGCGTGAGTTAACTAAGTCATAATCTGAAAGTGGGAAAAAGGTTCGACAGAATGATAGCAGAGGGAGAGAAAAAAAGAGAAAGAGAAAAAAAGAGAAGAAAAAATAGAAAAACAAATCTTAAAAATTAAAAAGTTAAACACTTAAAAATTATGCAAATTTAACAATGAAATATTCATAGAATGTGGATAGGATAAAATAAGGGTAGGGATAGAAAGAAGACACGAAACATTTAAAAATAAAAATGCTTAAAATATATACATATAAAGAAGTAGTACTGCTATTAAAGAATTTACGTCTAAAAGGTTTTGAATTGAGTAATAAATTCTGGATTAGGTATGTACAAAATGAGGGACAAGTTCTAATAATCGAATACGGGTATATCTGAGGATTAGCAGAATAGCAATTAAGTTATGCAAAGAAGAACAAAAGAGAAGAAAATTTGAAAAGAATGAGATGGAAAGAAAAAAAGTGGATCAAAAGATAACTAGAGGGGCTGGGAAGTTGGCTCAGTGGTAGAGCGCTTGCCTTGCATGCCTGAGGCACTGGGTTCGATTCCTCAGCACCACATAAGCAAAAAGAAAAAAGCCGGAAGTGGCGCTGTGGCTCAAGTGGTAGAGCACTAGCCTTGAGCTGAAGAGCTGAGGGACAGTGCTCAGGCCCAGAGTTCAGGCCCCACAACCGGACCAAAAAAAAAAAAAAAAAAAAAAAAAGATAACTAGAGCTAAACAAAAAAGTTTTTAAAAAAGAAAAAGAACAAAAAAAGAAAAAAGAAAAAAGAGCATACACTTATACCCCTAAAATAAAAATTATAAGAGGAAGAAAAAAATTAATAGAAAACAATTTTTTAAAGTTAAAAATTAAAAATTAAAGAAAAGTTTTAGAAAAAAGCATTTTTATAAAAGGTTCAAAAAATTCTTTGATTATTTTGGTGGGGGGAGATCCTGTATCTCCCTTGTGTCCATAACCAGTCTCTAGTAGGAGTATCTGGTATGCTTGTGGTGTTTGATTTTCCTGTGGCTTAGTTGGTTTCTTAATTCGGTTAGTTTGAGCAGGCAGAAAAATGCTCTGCTTTACCCAGGATTTTGTGATCCTCCTCCCAGGCTAGTTCAATGGGAAGAAGATCTGTTTTGAATATCCCAAAAGAGGGAGATGGCTGTTTCCTGTAGTTTGGAGATGCTGTGATGAGGCTAGGTTCTGGGTAGAGTTGAGACCTTTCAGCAAAACGTAGCTTTTCTCTGAGGGGCTAGCTTCTGACACAGTCACAGAGACCCACCTGGAGCCATTCTCAGGGTTTATGTTTTCTGAATTTCAATTGATTGTCAAGGCTGCTATAGGCGGGGGGAAGCCTCTGGCTCTGTTTACCCAGTGAAGAAACCCACTCCTGGGGCTGTCGGCCTTAGCCGGGTGACTTTTCCCTGGGTTGAGCTGAGCCTGGCAGGTCAGGTTAGGGTGCTGTGACCTGCTAAATGACTCTTGTTTTCTTCCAAGGCCTGAGTTGGAGCTAGCTGCTCAACCAGGCCTTTGTCAGTCTCAAAGATGGAGATCTCTGGTAGTGTGGGAGGTGGGGTGGCTTTCCCTCCTCTGCTCCCTGAGAAGGATTGAGGATGTCAGGCTTCTACTCATGCCGAGTCTTGGTTCCTGGGTCATCTCTGGTCTGCGAACTGCAGGATGGAGATGTCTGCTCCTTGTCAGTTCTTGCTGGTGTTGAGTAGAATCTGCTCACCAGCCAAGTCTGGTGCCTAAGGCCCGGACTCTTTGTGTTGCAGATATGGTGGCTATGGCAGCCGCAACAGCCGCTGCCACTGCCACCATAGTAGTGGCAGCTGGCAAGTGCTCAGATCTGTCTCCTTGCTTGGATTTTCCCTCTGTATCCTAAATCTCTGTCCTGTGATGGCACACTTGATGTTCTTCTCTGGCATAGGACTGTTCACTGGAACACTAAAATTGCTTTCTATGCAAAAGCTTGTTTAGCCTACAACTTCTCCTCCGCCACCTTCCCAGAACTCTCCAACTACAATATTCTTTTAAAAATAGTGGAGGTATTTCTGATGCAATCTAGAGAGAAGTTTGTTATCAATGATGGAATTTGACAAAACAGTTGATATTTTTACTGAAAAGAAGAAAGAAGAAGAAGAAGAAGAAGAAGAAGAAGAAGAAGAAGAAGAAGAAGAAGAAGAAGAAGAAGAAGAAGAAAGAGGAGGAGGAGATTGCAATGTAAGGAAAACACTGTACTTTGTGAGGAAGGTGGCATGGTAGTCTACATAAATATACAAACATGTTTACAGGTTTACATATTTACAAGTTTTCAGTATGTTAGTTTAGCATGAAGTCAACCAATAAAGAAATAAAAAAATCTTGTACATCTCAAACAAGTTTTACAGTTTAGGTGGTGGGGGGAGTGTAGTTGTGGAGATGTAAGGGAAGCGATGGTAGGGAAAAATCAAAGGAGGAGGCAACAATGCTTGATAAGAAATGTACTCATTACCTTGCTCATGACACTGTAAGCCCTCTATACAGTATTTTACCAATAAAAAAACATTTAAAAATAAAAAAAATCTATGCAGGGAATTTGTAACTCAGTGGTAGAGTATTTGCCTATTATCTGTGAAGGATCATTGTTAAGTCAGGTGCAAAATGCATAACAGACCAAAAATTAAAAAAAAATTATACACGAAGAACAATAAAGCATATGGTTTGGGCCAAGTAAGTGGTTTATTCCCAAAAAAGAAGTAACAACATATGATTTTGGTGGTATATACTTGGAATACAAACATTCAGTCTTTGGAGGTTCAAGTGTTGAAGGCCAGTCCGCTAAAAAACAAGAGGAGGAGGAACATGACAGAAGAAATAATAGAGATCTGAAACAAATTAAACTTCATCTGGATGGTGGGAAGAAGTCTGTCAGCTGTATTGTTTTTTCTTTTAAATAAGTTTCTAGCCTGTCCACCATGTGAGTACGCAACAACAAGGGAGCACATTAAAGCCTTGGTGAAGTTGACCTCTCAGTAAATTGAATTTTCTGGGTTCTAGATCTGGTCCTTCAGAATTTCTGTTGAGTACAAATAACTTGCTCTAAGCTATTGGGAGCTGGTCTAAAGGAATTTTGTTACAGAATCACAATGGAATTGAAATGCACAGCTATACCTCTTTCTCTAAAGGAAGACTCATGGTTTTGGAAGTAGGAGAGTTCAAGCTGAGGACTTCCAATTTTCTGCGCAGGGATTCTACCACAAATTCCCTACTGCAGCTCTTATTCTTCATTTTGAACATATCAACTCACAATCTTATGGATTTCAAGGATTCTGATGTCAACTCTTTGATAAGAAACTAACATGAAAAATGACGATGCTCTCTTTTTTCTCACTCCTGTAGATGTTAATAACCTGCTTCATGGAGGTGTATGGAATAGGGCATTTTGCTACAGTATCAGATGATTATGAAGTGATACCACTAATCTTTTGACATCAGTCATCCTAGATTCAAAGAAAAAGACATTCAATATCTTGAGTAAATTGATGAGGTCTTTAAGAGCCAAAAGTTAGAGCAGCTTTTTCGATTATGGATGCCATGAAGTATCCTACTGGATTTAAATTCCAAGTGAGAAAACAGCCACTTCCATGACCCACCTAAGTATAAAACTTTCTTGGTCTTAGATTCTTCGCATTTTAATGGAAATTACAAAATTGCCAACCTATTGACTTTATAAGGGGACAGCATTACATAATTAAATAGTTGTCAAAATTCACGGAGTTGAATAGAGAACATGCCTAATTTGTATTAAAGTAGTAATGCATTGCCATTAATACACGCATGTGTTTTATCAGTAAATATTGAAAAGAAAAAAGAGTTTCTACAGAGGATTCATCCTGGCAATAGTCACTTTACAGTAGGCTGATACTACCTGCCTTCTTTCAACCACATGCTATTGTTGAATGTGATATTGTTTTAGTTCTATTCTAAAGCTATGGGACTCATCTGGGATTCCATTTAGAAGACACCAAAGTGCATACGGATAATACAACTTTTTAAAGACCAGAAATGATTTATTTTATGGTGCCAACAATAAATAAACTCCATAACAAATAAAGATTTTAAGCTTATTTTAAGCAGTTGTGCAAGAGGGTTATAATTCAACAAATAGGGACACCTGCTGTGCCTTAGCTAGTTTGAATTTTCCATTTATAGTCAAGTTAAAAAAATCTGTATCCACTTTAGTGAAAGTTTCCAATTGGATACTTTGTCATGTGCCCCATGCACCTAGAAATACATAGGAATCAATTTTGTTTTTAGATTGTTGGAGCAAGTTCGAAGACCTGCACAAATAGTGAATGTAAGCCACTGACTGGTGTATGTTTGACTCTTGCACATGGCCAGAGTTCTAGCAGGAGCAGACATGAGGACATGGATACTACTCAAGGACAAAATCTTTGGGAGCAAACACTAGGACCTGGAAGCCACCAAGAAAAGAATACACTTTCTGATGCACTTGAAATTCCTGCAACACTGTCATGGCAGCAGCAGTGGCATCACTCTGTGCACCTCACGTCCCTGTGGGAATCTTGGCAACAGTCCTCCAGGCTTAAGACCAAAAGATCCAGTGGGTTCATGCCAAGCTGTGATTGGTCCATTGCAGCCATTGTGAGTAGTCTCTGCAGTCCATGATAGTGCTGGGAGTTCCTGGTGACCTACTAGATTCAGTGCTACATTGACGATTTTGAGTGTTTTTTTTTGGAAGGGGGCTATGTTTTCTTTGAGTTTGGGTATTTTCTTTTGTTTATTGTTCTGGGGTTTTTATTTTCTTAGCTAAGTTTAGGTAGATTTACTCCTTGCCATCTTAGCAGAAAGATGGAAGAACATAGTGAATTATCCTCAAGCTCTTCAGAGAAGGAGATTTTCACTGAACAAGACAGTATGGAGGAGATAATTGGCTATGGCAGGAGAAGATTTTCCCTGAACAATAAAATGTGAAGGAGGAGATCATTGACTATGATAGTTATGGATATGTAAAGTTGGCCTAGCACTACCTCATAGACACTGAGGTGATAGTAAAAGTAATCCTGAAGGGAGAGTTCAACAATTTTCAGATTAAAAATGAGATGAAGAGGCTGGGAAGGTGGCTCAGTGTTAGATGTTTGCCTTGCATGCATGAGGCCTGAGTTCATTTCCTCAGCACCAGATAAACAGAAAAAGCCAGAAGTGATGCTGTAGCTCAAGTGGTAGAGTGCTAGCCTTAAGCTGAAGAGCTCAGCGACAGTGCCCAGGCCCAGATTTCAAGCCCCAGGACCCACAAAAAAATTTTAAATGAGATGGACATTATTAAGATTTTTCTATCACCCACACATGATCAGGTCATACCAGGTGAGGGAGAAGGATGAGCACCTATACCTTGCAGTGGAACTGGAAATACAGAGACCTTCTAAGATAAATGTGAAAATCTTACCACTTATTCAAGAATGAAGTCAGATGATTATTCAGACAGATTTTGAGGACTGTGCATTACTTTAACGAATATACAAATGAACACTGACACATTAAATCCAACAACATCGTGTTGGATGACAAAGGCAATGTGAAGGTCAATGACTTTGCTATGAGCATAAGGATTTCCCCAGAATAGTTGCTGAAAGACATATTCCATACATTAATTTTGTCCCTATAAAATATTTCTGCATGAATATTACAGTGGCTACAAAGTAGACCTCTGGTGCTTGAGAGTCTCATTTATATTCTATGAGGATAGCAAATTTTCCATTTGAATATATAAATTTTAGCCAGGTACAGGTAATTGTCTTGGAGGTCACATACATTTCTCCATTCACCTGTACCCAAAAAAACAAAATATCATATTGAAAATGTAAACTGCAGATCCAAAGCAGAGGCACAGTATAGAAAAAAATGGAGATTGGCTCAACCAAGTTGAGGAATGTTTCTTATGTCCTGATGAGTCAATATGTAATGCACTAATCCCTATTATTCTTGCACTCATGTGTGACATGAGGTACAGCCTGCCTGGTATAAACAAAATGGTATTGGACAGGACATTAAATGAAATCATGGTCATCTATTTTTTATTTTAAAAAAATGCCAAAGCAGAATGACAGCACTGAAATTAAATCATTGCCTTTTATTTTTTTCAGTGTGCCCATCTCCTGCAGATATATAGTATGTATATATATCTCACAAATATATTACATATTAAATATATTACATATAATTATATGTGAATATATATATATAATTTTGGAGATGCAGTTTCATGGAATTCTCTGCTTTTGCTTCAAGCCAACGTTCTCCTCATCTGAGCGTCCTTAGGAGCTGGGATTATAAACCAGAACCAGGCAAAAGATTTCCTAATGAATGCAGCAGAGTGCCTGTCTTTAACTTCGAAGAAATACTAGAACCTTGAAGACAGTAGAATGATGAATGTAACAAAATTCACTTAACAGTGTAAAATTTCCAAAATTTATTTTATACAATAATTAGGGGACACTGTTATTATATTTTTCCTTGAAAAAAGATTAATAAAAAATTAAAGACAGATATAGATATCAGTTGGAAGTGTGAAAGTAAGTGGAAGGCCCATAAGTTCAAGTCCTAATACTAACCCATATCTACACACTAAATTAATTTTTGTAAGTCTTTTATTGTAAAAATAGTGTATAGAGGGGTTACAGTTAAATGCGCAAGGTAACGAGTACAATTCCTAACAAGCATTGTTGCCTCCTGCTTTGTTTTTCTCCACCATCCCTTCCCTCCCACCTCCACAACTACTCCACCTACCTCTGAAGTTGAAAAGTTCGTTTTTAACGTAGAGTCTTGTACATCGCATTTTTAAAATGTGTCAATCTGTATATCTATTTAAGCATTTTCTGTTTTCCCGTAACCTCCCAAATTAGAGAAGTGTATATACAAGATGCAAGGCACCAGAATCAAATACAGTGAATACAGAGGTTTTACCATGGGGGAGGATCGTACAACACAACCAAAAATCACATGGTTCCTTATAAATACATAAGAAACAATAGCAAGAAAGGAAAAACCACTTGTGTTCCTATCTTGGGGTTCATTTCACTTAACTTCATGGTATCTGGTCACATGTACATAGATTTGGAATTTTTCTGCTTGTCCTAGTCATATACTAGTTATTGTAAATAAGATAAACCATGGGATCTGTTTCTTTGGGCATGCCTTACTTGACTTAACATATTTTTTTCCAAGTCTTTCCATTTCCTAACAAATTGGAAGATATCATTCTTTCTGATGAAGACATAGAATTCATATATGTACATATATGCATATATATCATATCTGTTGTTATTAGAGTTCTTGGTTATAGCCATTCTAACTGGGGTGAGGTGGTATCTCAATGCTGTTTTGATTTGCATTTCTTTTATGGCTAAAGAGGTTGAGCATTTCTTCATGTGTCTATTGGCCATCCTTCTATCCTCCTCAGAGAAGTTTCTCTTTGTCTTTAGCTCACTTATTTATTGGACAGTTTTTTCTTTGAAGGTTTGTTGTTGGGGAGTTTATTTTTTTGAGTTGCAGGTATATTTCAGATAAGAGACCCTTGTCTGTTGTATGGCTAGTGAAGACCTTCTCCCAATCCCTTGGCTTTCTATTGATCTTGCTAGCTATGTCCTTTGCCATGCAGAAACTATGCAATTTCATGGAATCCCATTTGTCCAAACCTTCTTAGATTTGTTGTGTGTCTGGTTCTCTATTAAGAAAATTTCGGCCTGCGTCTTTGGATCTATGTCTGATTTGAGGGAAAGTAGTGTTTCTTGGAGAAATTGGGTGCTCCGTTTTTTGGTGAATAGATATTTAGAATTGTAATATCCTCCTGAAGGAGAGATCCCTTAATTAGTATGTAGCAACCTTCTTTATCTTTTCTCACTAATTTTAATTTGAAGTCTATTTTATCTAATGTTAGGATTGCAACCCCCACCTGGTTATGAGGGCCATTTGCTTGGCAGAGTTTGTTTCAACCTTTCACATTGAAAATGTGTTTTTTTTTACGGGCAAGATGTGACTCCTGAAAGGAGCAGATAGAAGGATGTTGCTTTTTGCTCCAAGTAGACAGTCTATGTCATTTAATTGGAGAGTTAAGTCCGTTAATGTTGAGATTTAGGACTGAAGTATTCGGGAGTTGCTGCCATTTTATCCACATTCTTGATGGCTGTGGTTACTTGGTTCTTCCTATGGTTTTTGGATTCTGTTTGGGTGCGGTTGCTTGGCCTTCATTGTGATCTAGTTGGTTTTCTATGTGTAGCACATCTTTAAGAATTTTTTGTAGATCTGGTTTGGTGGAGATATATTGTTTCAATTTTTCTTTGCTACGGAATATTTTTATTTGACCTTTGGTTATGAAGGATAGTTTATCTGGTTACAGTATTCTTGTTTGATAGTTGTCTTTAGGGCATGGCATAGATCATTCCAGGCTCTTCTAGCATTAATTGTCTCAGCTGAGAAATCTCAGGTGATTCTAATTGGTTTCACTTTATAGGTGATTGATCTTTTCTCCTTGACAGCTTTAAGGAACTTTTCCTCGGTGTGAATTGACCCTGTGTGGATTATAATGTGACTGTGGCATGTCCTATCCTGGTCTGGTCTATTTGTTGTTCTAAAAGTCTCTTGTATCTGAATAGACCTATCGTATTGGGTATTTGGGAAGTTCTCTGCTAGGATCCTGTTAAACAAATTTCCTAGATGATTAACTTCTGTCTCTAGGTGCTCCTCTACACCCATTAGCCTCAGATTAGGCCTTCTGATGGTGTCTTCCAAGTGTTTAATAGCTGTATCATATTTCTTGGATTTGTCTTGGATGGTTGTATGTTCTTTCCCTATAATATCTAGGCTGTCTTCAATCCCTGAAATTCGATCTTCAGCATGGTCTAACCTACTATCAAGTCTTTCAACTTTGTTTTTTATTTCTTTTCCTTCTAGTTGCTCAGCTTTGATGGCTTCAGAATCTTTGTTGGAGTTTTGTTTTAGATCTTGTATGGACTTCTTTACTTCCTTAATTTGGTGTTCAGTGTTCATTCTCAAATCACTTAGTTGATTCATTATGGTTTCCTTGGACACACATTCCTTCTGTTGGGTTCTGTTCAGCATTCCCTTTTGTGGTCTCCCTGACTTGTTTGAGCTCTCTGTTCATGGATTCCTTGAATGCCTTTAGTGATCTTTCTGTATTCTCATCACACTCTCTCAATTCCTCTATTACTCTTTGATTAGCTTCTTCACATTCACGCAGTTCCTGTAGTTCTCTTTGAGTGTTTTCAGCCTGCTCACGCCATTCATGACTTTCTCTTTGACTGATCCCAGCCTGTTCACACAATTCCTTTATTTCTCTTTAAGTGTGCTCAAGCTACTCTCGCAATTTCTGTATCAATCTTTGAGTAGCTTCCTCACACTCATGAAATTCTTTATTTTGCCTCCTCTCTCTCCCTATCATGCTCATACAGAGTCCTTTGCAGGTTTTCAATCTTTTCTTTTACCTAGTTTACCAGTAGTATTTGTAGAGGTTTTTGAGAACTCTCTTATGGATTATTTGCCATCTTATTTGTCCCTGGATTATTATGAGTGGCAGTTGAGATACCTCGCCTTGCCCTTTTTCTTGTGTTTTTCCGGATTTCTCTGCCCATTTGGGATGAAAATAAACCAGTTTTGTGCTAGCACACTATTTTAAGGCAAGCATCAACCAAAGTGTGTAGTTGCACAGTCAAAAGTCTGCAGATACAATATAGTTCAATAGATATATCTATTCAATATCAAACAACTAAGTATTAATGGGCTACGAACCACAAAGAAGAATTTGGCAAACAGAAATTATTAGGTTTAGGGAGAGATGTGGGTAAAAATAGGCATAAAGGGATGTGAAAATGCAGTGGGAGAGTTAACTTAAATAAATACTAAATTCAAAGCGGGAAATCGCTAGGATTAAATGATAGTAGTGAGAGAAAAAAGAAGAAAGAGAAAGAAAAAAAGGCAAGAAAAAATAGAAAAACAAACATTAAAAATTAAGAAGTATAACACTTAAAAATCATGCAAATTTGAAAACATAATATTTGGAGAAGAACATGGATAGAATAAGAGAACAGGAGGGATAGAAAGGAGATGTGGAAAACTTAAAAATAAAAATCCTTAAAATATTATATAGGTATTAAGAGGCAGTACTGCTATTAAGGAAGTTAAGACTAAGTAGTTTTAAATTAAGTAATAAATTTCTGGATTAAGTGTGCACATAATGGGGCTAAAGTCAAATAATCAACTATGGGTATATGTGAGGATGAGAAAAGTAATTAAGTCATGCAAAGAATGAAAGAGAAGAAAACGTGAAAAGAAGATGAAGGAAAAAAAACAAAAGGATTAAATGGTCGCTCAAGGTAAACACAGCACCTTTATTTTAAAAGAAAAACAGAAAAAAATACACACATATAACCCCAAAATAAAAATTATAAAAGGAAGAAAAAAAAGTTAATAGAAAACAAAAATTTTTAGTTAAAAATTAAAACTTAGAAAAAATGTTTAGAAAAAAATTATAAAAGGTAAAAGAAAAGAGATCTTTGATTTTTTTGGAGGGATGGGACAATCCTGTATCTCCCTTGTGTCCACAAACTGTCGCTTGTTGGAGTATCTGGCCTGCTTGTGGTGTTTGATTTTCCTGTGGCTTGGATAGTTTCTTAAGTAAATTTGATTGAGCAGGCAGAAAAATGCTCTGCTTTACCAAGGATTTTGTGATCTTCCTCCCAGGCTAGTTCAATGGGACAAAGATCTACTTTGAGTTTCACAAAAGAGGGAGATGACAGTTTCTTCTAGTTTGGAGATGCTGTGATGAGGATAGGTTCTGGGTAGAATTGGGGCCTTTTAGCCAACAGTAGCTTTCCCCTGAGGAGATAACTTGTGAGACTCACAGAGCCCATCCTGGAGCCATTCTCAAGGTTTATGTTTATTGAATTTCAATTGATTGTCAAGGCTACTGTAGGGAGGGGCAGCCTCTGGCTCTGTTTACCCAGTGAAGAAAGACATTCCTGGGGCTGGGGGCCCAAACTGGATGACTTTTCCCAAGGAGGAGCTGAGCCTAGAAGGTCAGGTTAGGTTCCTGTGACCTGCTAAATGACTCTTGTTTTCTTCCAAGGCCTGAGTTGGAGCTAGCTGCACAGCCAGGCTTTGTCAGTATCGAAGATGGAGATCTCCGGTAATCAGAGGGGAGGGTTGGCCTTCCTTCCTCTGCTCCCTGAGAAGGCGTGAGGATGTCAGGCTTCTACTCAAGCCAGAGTCTTGGTTCCTGGGTCATCTTTGGTCTGTGAACTTCAGGATGAAGATGTGTGCCTCTTGTCAGTTCTTGCTGGTGTTGAGTAGAAATAGCTCGCTTCCTGCGTCTGGCGCCTAAGTCCCGGACTCTCTGTGTTGCAGGTATGGCGGCTATGGCTGCCACCGCTGCCACCGCATCCGTGGCAACTAGCAAGTGCTCTTATCTGTCTCCTTGCCTGGATTTTCCCTCTCTGGCCTAACTCTCTGTCCTGTGATGGCACACTTGGTGTAATTCTCTGGCTTACGACTATTCATTCATTGGAACACTAAAATTGCTTTCTATGCGAGAGCTTGTTTAGCCTCCAGCTTCTCCTCTGCCATCTTCCCAGAACTTATCAGAAAATAACATTTAAAGGCAAGCCCATGCAGGAAATTACATGGGGACATTTTACTGTGTGTGCCAGTCATGGGGGTTGAATTTGTTCTACTTTACTCAAGGCTGGTGTTCTGTTACTCTCAGCTAATTGGTGGGATCACTATCAGCTAATTGGAGGTAAAGAGTCTCATGGAATTTCCTGTGCAGGCTGACTTCAAACTGATAATCAGATTTCAGCCTCTTGAGACATTCTGTGCTTTACATGAGACTCTTATCTCCAATGAACCACCAAAAAGAAGAAAAAAAAAACACCTGGGTTTGAGCTGTGGTTCCAATGACAGAAATGAGACAATGATTTCTGGACAGCACCTACACCTTGAGATCAAGCTCCAGGACCAGCACACACAAGAATAAACTAAATAAATGAAAAGAAAGGTGGAAGAAGAAAATGGGAGCAGATTTCAGAGTTTAAAATGAGCAAAACTGAGTGAGCTTACACTTGTTACTGTACTTACTCAAGGGTCTCACATCTGAGGATCAGTGTTCAAGGCCAGACAAGGCAGGGGTGTCCATGTACTCAATTCTAATTAGCCAACTACAGTTTTTTTAAAAGCTCCAAATGTGCTGTGGCTAGTATTAAAAATATACTGGGACGGGGCTGGGGAGGTGACTCAGTGGGACAGTACTTGCTTTGCATGCAAGAAGCCCTGGGTTCAATTCCTCACCAACACATAAGCAGAAAAAGCCAGAAGTGGCGCAGTAACACAAGTGGTACGGCTCTAGCCTCAAGCTGAAGAACTGAGGGACAGCACCCCGGCCCAGAATTCAGACTCCATGACAGGCAAAAAAAAAAAAATAGGAACTGGGACAATACCTAGGCTCTGATTTATAATTCCTAGCCCAAAATATATATGGAAATAAAAAGTAGAAATTAAAAAATGTGTAAGAAAATCCAATTAAATTTTCAAAATGAGTCATGAGTTTTTGGTTCTTGTGTGTAATCCTCTTTTTTGGTCGGTTGTAAGGCTTGAACTCTGGGCCTGAGGGCTGTCCCTCAGCTCTTCAGTTCAAGGATAGTGCTCTACCACTTTAGCTACAGTGCCATTTCCTTTTGCGTGTAATCCTAAATACTAAGATAGATTAAATCTGAGGGCTATCGTCTCTCATCTTGAAATCACAAGCAAAACAAATAAACAAGAAAACAGTAGTGAATCTGTGATGGAGTTGTAAAGCACCAGGCTTGAGTGAGAAAGCTATGAAACAGTGCCCTGGCTCAGAGATCTAGCTTCAGGATCACAAAAATGTAAATAAGAAGAGAACCTGGAGCTGGTGACTCATGCTTGTAATTCTAGAACTCCAGGAGGCAGAAATATGGGTATCCAGTGTAAAGGCCAACCCAAGCAGGAAAGTCCAGAAGACAGTTGTTTGTTGGCCATCCTGGTGCTAGAACTGTAGTACTCCCACAATTTTGGCAGTAATTGGATGTAAGGATCTTAGACTTTCCTGCCCAGCCTGACTTTGAACCATGATAGTCAGATTTTAGCCTCCTGAAACAGGCCATGCCTTGCATGAGTTCTGGCTCCAGCACCAGCACACTCACAAAAAATGAAATGAATACATGCAAAGAAGACTTGAAGATAAGAAGAACCAATAACTATGGGCTGCAATGAGCCAATCAGCCCATTTCTGGTGGCTCATAACTGTAATTCTGGTTATTCAGGAGAGTAAAATGTGGATAATATTTAAAGGCCAGACCTAGTAGGAAAGTCCCTAAGACTTGTGAGTGTAAGTATGTCTGTGTGTGAGTCCTGTTGCTGGAACTTGTACTGTTTTGCTCAAAGCTCTACTAATCTCAGCTTTTTAGTGGTTATAATTGGAGATATCATGTACTTTCCTGCCCAGGCTGGCACCAACTTTGATTCTCAGATTCAGCCTCATAAATCTGGTCTGGCTCTACATTATATTCATTTCTAATTAAACACCAAAAAAGAAAAATTCCTGGAGTTTAGCTGTGGTTCAACTGGCAGAACTGGGAAAGAATTTCTGGAACAGCACCCAGACCCTGAGTTCAAGCTGGAGAACAAGCAGAAGAAATAAAATGAGGATAGAAGTACAAAAGGAAGAGTCAGTGACAGAGGTTGAAATGAATCAAACATTGGTTCCTCACACATGTTGTAAAAGGTACTCAGGAGAATTAAATCTAAGATTCACGGTTTATGACTGGCCCAGTCAGGAGAGTCCATGAGACTTATTTGTCTAATTTGCCAGCAAAAATAAGCTACAATTTGTACTTTGCCTCATTCAGTTGAGTGCTAGTCTCAAATAGAAAGTTTGGGACAGCACCTAAGCTCTGAGTTGAAGTCCTAGACATGCATTTCAAAACAAACATACCAAAAAAAAAAACTAATTTAAAAATGATAGGAAAAAGAGAAAACTAAGATTTAAAAATGAGCCATGGTTTTTGGTTCCTGTGTGTATTCCTATCCATTCTAGGTTCAAAGCTAGACTGGGCAGGAAAGTACATGAAACTGTTAACCCCAACTACCCAACCAAAAGCTGGATGTGCAGATATGATTGTAGATGCAAACTACTGTGTTTGGTGCAAAAGCTAATTTAAAAAACTGCTGACCCAGAGTTCAATTCTTAGTGCTAAAAATTGTAGGAGAAGAGAAGAAAGGCCAATTGTAAATTTAAATATAAGCCTGGTGCTTATTGATCATGGCTGTAGTTGATCCATGGGTGCAGAAATCTTGAAATCAAGTTTCCAGCCAACCCAAAAAGCAAAGTCCAGGGGACTTTGTGTGTGTATGTGTGAAAGTTTGTTTGTGTGTGTGTGTGTGTGTGTGTGTGTGTGTGTCTGTTTCTGTGTATGTGTGTGTTTCTGTAGTATCTTTTGTTTAGTGCCCTAGCATTCCCAGCTTTTACGTGTTGACTTGGAGATAAGTGTCATGATCTTTCCTGCCCAGGCTGGCTTTGAAACATGATCCTCAGATTTCAGCCACCTGATTGAGCTGGAAGTTGAGCTATGGCTCAAATTGCAGAACTGGGCAAATATTTTCTGGGACTGCACCCAGACCCTGAGTTCAAGCCCCAGGACATGCATTGAAGAAATGAGTAGAAGTAACCAAGGAAGAGCAAGTGACAAAGGCTTAAATGAATCGGTGGCTCATACATGTTTTACTAGCTATTCAAGAGCCTGAAATCTGAGGATGATGGTTCATGGCCAGTCCAGGAAGGAGAGTCCATGACTCTTGTCTGTAATTGAATAACACCCACCCAAAAAGTGCCAAAAAGTTATAGTGTTTCTCATGTAATAGAGGATATGCTTGAATAAAAACTTCTAGGAGAGAATATGAGCCCCAATTTGTAGACCCAAGAACAGCAGCACATACAAAAAAAAGTAAACAAAGAAGTTAGTGGCAAGCGCATATTAAAGTTTTAAAATGACACAAGGGTTGTTGGTCCTGTGTATAATTCTAACTACACAAGAGTTTCACATCTGAGGATTGTGGTATCAAGTCAGCCTGGGTAGGAAAGTGCTTGAGATGCTTATCCCAGATATCTAACACAAAGCCCTGAGCCGGAGCAGATGTGGTAAAGCAACAGCCTTCAGTTAAAATCTAAGAAACAGTCCCCAGAAGCAGAGGTCAAGCTGCAGGGCAACTAAATATTACAAATAACAAACAATGAATGAAAAGGAGAGTGGAAGAAGAGAGACTGAAATCTGAGGATCCACAATTCAAAGTTAATGCATGCAAGAAAATCCATGAGACGTTCTGTGTATGTGTGCATCTGTGTGCCATCTTGCAGCTTGTGTGTGAGCCTCCTTTAACTTGTGCTAGTTTGCACAAGGACAGAGCTCTACCTCTCCAAGATTTTCAGTGGTTAATTGGAGGTCATGGTCTCATGAACTTTCCTTCTCAGCCTGGCTTGATTCATGCTAGGCTTTCCTCAGACTCTTATCTCCAATTAATTGTCAAAAAGAAAAAAAAAAGCCTGGGAATTAAGTTATGGCTCAAGTGGCAGAATTGGGCAATCAGTTTCTGGGACAGCAACCCAGCCATGAGTTCAAGCCCCAGGACAATCACAGAAGAATTAAAGAAAAAGAGGCTAGAAGTGCAGAAGGAAGATCCAATGACAGAAGTTTAAATAAATCAAGCATTGGTAGCTCACCATGTTTCATCAGCTACTCAGGAGGATGAAATCTGAGGATCACCATTGAAGGCCAGCTCAGGTAGGAGAATCCATGAGATCCTTATGTCTCATTTGTCACCAAAAATATGACACTAGCTGTGCTCTGGTTCATGTGGTATATTCCTAGCTTTAAACAGAAAGCTCTGGTACAGCACACAGGCCCTGGTGCTGAGGTCCCAGCACAAAAAACATACAAAAACAAAGAAAAAAGAGCACAAATTATGAAAGATGAGAGAGAGAGAAAATTATCATTTCAAAATGAGCCATGGGTTGTTGGTTTATTTGTGTATACTGAGGAAGTTGAAATATGAGGATCACAACTCAAAGCCAGCCTGGCTAGGAAAGTGATTGAAATTCTTATCTTCAACTACCCAGCAAAATCTGGAAATGAAGGTGTGATAGTAGTTGTAAAGTACTGAAATTTGGTGAAACGCTGGAAGTAGTTTCCTGGTCCAGAATTCAGCCGAAAGTCGACCAAAAACAAAACTAAAGAAGAGAGGAAATGACCATTTGAGATTTAAAAAATAAGCCTGGCGCTGGTGGTTCATGTTTATAATTTTAGCTCTCAGGTGGCTGAAGTTTGAAGATAGTATTTAAAGGTCAGTCCAAACAGGAAAGGCCATGGGTTTTTTTTTTCTGTGTGTGCCAACCTAGGGCTTGAATTTGTGTAGGAGCTCTACCACTCTCAGAATCTTGGTAGTTGATGAAAAGAATCTCATGAACTTTCCTGCTCAAACTATGATACTCAAATGTCAGCCTCCTGAGTCTTGCTGGGCTTTACATGAGACTCTTATCTCCAAAAGGAAGAAAAATAAAACCTGGCGATTGAGCTGTGGCTTCAATGGCAGAAATGAGAAAATAATTTCTGAAAAAGCACCCAGACCTTGATATTAACTTCAGGGCTAACATGCATACAAAGAATAAAATAAATAAATGTGGAGGAGTGTGGGAGAAGAAAGGGTCAATTTTAGAGTTTAAAATGAGCCAAGCATAGGGGGCACACACCTGTGATGGTAGCTACTCAGGAGGCTCAAATCTGAGGATCACAGTTGAAAGCCAGCCCAGATAGGAGAATTCATATACTCAACTCTAAGTAGCTACTTAAAACCAAATAACATAAAAAATAGCCACAATTGTGCAGTGGCTCATGTTTTCATTGCTAGTCTTTAGAAAACACCTCGGGGATAGCACCTGGGCTAATTTTTGGACCCAGGACCAGCATATTCAAGGAAATAAAAATACAAATAAAAAGGTGTAAGAATGTCAGGAAATATGGATTAGTGCTAGAATGCTTGCCCAGCATGTTTGAATTCCTGTGTCTGTTTCCTCAGTACCTCATAAATAGAAAAGCCTGAAAGTGGCACTATGGCTCAATAAATAGAGTCCTCACCTTCAGTAAAAGAAGCTCAGGAACAGTGGCCAAGCCCTGATTTCAAGAATCAAGGCTAGGGAAAAAAAGAAAAAAAGGTGTGAGAAAATTCAATTAAAGTTTAAAAATTATCCATGAATTTTTGCTTGATGTGTTTAGTCCTACTGATTCAGAAGGCTGAAATCTAAAGGTTGTTGTTCGTAGACAACCTGGGCAGGGAAGTGCCTAAGTATCCAACTAATCAGCAAAAAAAGTCAGAAATGAGGATGTGCTTGTAGTTGGAAGCACCAGCCTTGAGGAAAAACCTATGAAATAGTGCCCTGGCTCAGAGATCCAGCCTCAGGATTACAATAAGATAATTAAGTGATTGGAATTAGAGAACCTTGGACTGTTGGCTCATGTAATTCTAGAAATGCAGGAGGCTGAAATATAAGATCCAGTGTAAAGGCAAACCTAGTCAAGAAATTCCAGGAGACTGTTTTGTGTGTGGTGGCCACACTGGCGGTAGGATTTTGTTGATTGAATGGAAATGAGTTTCATGGACTCTCTTGCTCAGGCTGTTTTCAAACTATGATGGACAGATTTGAGCCTAGTGTATCAAGCCAGGCCCATTATGAGTTCAAGATCCAGAACCAACAAACACAAAAATAATTAAATAAATGAAAAGAAGCGTAGAAGAGAAAAAAAGAGGCAGTACCAGAGGTTTCAATGAACCAATCATTGGTGGCTCATATCTGTGATTCTAGCTACTCAGGCTGAAATTTGAGGATATTGTTTAAAGCTCAGCTGTCATATGAGTACATAAGATCTCTCTCTCTCTGTAACTATCTCTCTTTGTCTCCCTCTGTTGCTCTCTCTCTGTGCCAATCCTGGTGTTTGAATTGTACTATTTTCTTCAATGGCCTACTTACTTTCAGATTTTTAGTGGTTAATTGGAGAAAAGAGTGTTAAGGACTTTCCTCAATTTCCAGTTTCCCGAATCTGGCTTAGCTCTACATGAGTCTCTTGTCTCCAATTAACTTCCCCCCAAAAGACAAATGTTATGGTTAGTCCCATATATGCATTGAGACAGCATCTGAGCTGCAATTTCTACTCATAGGACAAGCGAAAATGAAGACAATAAGAAAAGAAGGTGGAAGCAAGCACATATGAAAGTTTTAAAATGACACAAATGTTGCTGGTCATGTGTGTAATCCTTATTATACAAGAGGCTGACTTCTAAGGATTGCAGTGTCAAATCAGCCTGGGCAGGAATATGCTTGAGACTCATCTTCAGCCACACAGCACAAAACCTTGAGCTTATGGCTGAGGTTGTAAAAGCACCATCCTTGAGTGTAAATGGTAAGATACAGGCCCCAGAGTCAGAGGTCAAGACACAGGACCAATAAAATTATCAAAGAAGACAAGATGAAGAGAAGCTGAAATCTGAGGATAATGGTTCAAAACTAGCCCATGCAACAAAGTCCATGAGCCTTTTTCTGTGTGTGCATCTGTGTGCTGTCCTATGGCTTGAACTTGTGCTATTTTGTACAATGATAGAGCTCCACAACTCCCAGCTTTTCATTGATTAATTGGAGCTAAGAGTCTCATGGACTTCCCTGCCCTGGATGGCTTTGAACCATGATCTTTAGATTTCAAAAAGCTGATTCATGCTGGGCTTTGCTTAAAACTCATCTCCTATTAGCTACCAAGAATTAAAAAAAAACGAGTTGAGCTGTGACTCAAGTGGCAAACTGGGCAATCAATTTCTAGGACAGCACTCAGGGCCTTATTTCAAGCACCAAGACAAAACAAGTATAGCCACAAGTTATATTTTGACTCATGTGGTAAGCCACTAGTCTTGCAAAAAAAGCTCTGGTATTGTATCCAGCCCTGATTTGTAGCCCCAGGACTAGCACATAAACAAAAATAACAAACAAGAAAATTTTTAAAAAGAAAAATTGGAAAAAACAACATATTAACATTTTTAAATGAACAATAGGTGTGTGGTTCATGTGTATAATCAGAGGAATTCAGAAAACTGAAATCTGAGGATCATGGTTTGAAGTCAGACTACCCAGAAAAGTATATTAAAATCTTATGTTCAATAAGCCAGCAAAAAGCTAGAAGTGTAGCTATGGTTGAGTTGTAAAACATAATCCTTGAGTCAAAAAGCTAGTAAACATAAGGGCGCTGAGACTCTAGCCTGAAATCCTAGATATTCAGGAGTTTGAGATATGAAAATCATGGTTCAAAATCAACCTGGGAAGGAAAGTTAATGAGAACTTATCTCCAGTTAAACACCAGAAAACCTTAAGTGGTGCTGAGGCTGAAATGGTAGAGCATTCACCTGAAGCTGAAGAGCTCAAAGGCAGCACTCAGACCGAGGGTTCAACTCCACCCTCCTTAAAAATAGGTAAGAAACAGCAAAGAGGCCCAGAGATCAGGTCTACTGACCACAATTAAAAAGCATTGAGGTTGAAGGCAAGAAAGAGCTGAGTAAAAATATTAAAATGTTAGAATCTGGTTGCTCATGCCTGTAGATTCTAGCTACCCAGGCCGCAGTTCAAAGCCAGCAGTAGCAAGAAAGTCCATGAGACTTGTGTATGTAATTACCAGTAGTAGGGGTTGAACTTGCCCTGTTTCACTCAAGTCTAGAGTACTACAATCCCCAGCTTTTTGGTGATTAATTGGCTATAAGAATCTCAGACTTCATCTGGGAAGTTGGCTCAGTGGTACAGAGCTAGCCTTGCATGCATGAGGACCTGGGTTTGACTCATCAGAACCACATAAGCAGGAAAAGCTGAAAGTGTTGCTGCAGCTCAATTGATAGAGCACTAACCTTAAGCTGGAATGCTGATGGATAGCGCCAAAGCCTAGTTTTCAGGTTCACAACCAATGGCAAAATAATAATAATAAAAAAGAACTTCAGACTTTGCTGTTCATACTGGCTTCAAACCAAGATCCTCAGATTTCAGCCTCCTTAGTTGTGCTGGGTTCACATGAGACTCTTCAAAAAGAAAGCAGCTGGAAGTTGAGCTGTGGCTCAGTTGGCAGAACCGAGCAAAATCTCTGAGACAGTGGCCAGTACCTAGATAGAGAAAAAAAAAACATAAAAAATTTCAAAAATAAATAATAAATTGTAATACAGAAAAAATCATGTTTAATATGATACAAAGGAAACCTTTTTATTTAAGGGCAGCAAACAGGAACATACTCCAAAGTTTCAAAATGACATACTGAGAGTACGGGGAAAAGGAAAAATTTAAAATTCATGTAAATATTAAATCCAAACTGACATGACCAAAATCTAATATGATCAGAAACTTATCTCTCACTTGTAATTGCTTAGAAACAATTGTTCCTGCAGTTTCAGCACTAGCATGGGGATTTAGGAAGGACCTCTCTATGAAGCCTTGACTGTATTCAGGGATCTTCTTGCTTTAGCCTCTTGAGTTAGAAATACAGGCATTGCCCTTATTTTAATACACACATTACACTTTAAAACTCAACATCAATATTCAAATAATGGATTATGTGTAAAAGCATGAGTAAACATCCACCAGAGAACCTCTGAGCAATACAATCATAACAGTAGAGGAGCACCTACCACTTAAGGTAGATAATAGAAGGAAGATTTAGCATTTTTTGGATGTGCAGGGGGTTGAACACAGGGTCTCCTGCTTGCTAGGTAGGTAAAAAATTCAGTGATATTATTTCCACACTACTTTGTAACCATTACCTTTGCTTGTGAACTTTCTTTTCAATACTGATGGAATCCACACAATGACCTGCACCAGAAAATTTTTTTGTTTGTTTTGTTTTTGGTCGGTCATGGAGCTTGACCTCTGGGTTGGGCACTGTCTCTGTGTTCTTCAGCTCAAGGCGAGTTCTCTACTGCTTGAGCTACAGTGCCAATTCCGGTTTCCTAGTGTTTTATTGGAGATAATAGTGTCACAGAATTTCCTGCCCGGGCTGGCTTTCAACTGTGATCTTCAGATCTGAGCCTCCTGAGTAGCTAGGATTACAGGTGTGAGTCACCAGCGCCTAGCCAAAGGCCCTATAAACTTTTAATCATTCATTTTTTCCTTATGAAATGATTTAGTCAATATATTTAACATAAATAGACTATTTTGTGTCCATCCATGACAGACATATATTAATTGCAGCCTTTTATGGATGTCATAATTTATGCACACCTCATTTTATAAACCTATTCATCTGGGCCCACATTCAGCAGCTTGTTCTGAGAAGAATAGTAGCTATTTTGCTAGCCACCTCTATCCTCTGCCTTCTCTTACTCAATTTAGTCTTTGGTATCAGTTTGAGTCTGCTCAGAGGGTAGAGCCAGCCTGGGCTGGCTTTGAACCATGATTCTCAGATCTCAGTCTCCTGAATAGCTAGGATTACAGTCATGAGACACCTGCACCAGGCCATCATTTCTTCCAAGAACATTTCAGGAGGATGGAATAGTATAGCACCACATACATTCATTAGCAACTGCCCTTTGGTGAGTCAGATGCTCAGACCAAATCCACTGACCTTGATATTGTCTTTGGTGTCCAAAAGGATATTGTTGGACTTAAGGTATTCGTGTATGATTTTGTTTTGGTGTAAGTAGTGAACAACTCTTACAACATATATGACAAGCCTCCTGGCTTCATCCTCATATAGGCGGCAGTATTTTCAGATCCACCCCATGAGGTACCTCTAGTGGCCAGTTCCATGATGAAATACACATACTCTTCCTTCTCCATTACCTGGTACAACCTGATGATGTGTTTGTGCCATACCTTCTTAAAAATGTCCACCTCATTCTTTATCCAATGATGAGGACTCTCACTTCCAGAGTATTTTAAATGCCACGTCCTTGTCTGTGAGGTGGGAATGGGCCAGCTTCACTTTCCCATAGATACCTGTGTCAAAGAGCTCTTCCTTCTGGTATTGTTTGATGATCTCCTCCTTCAAGGAGCTCAAGGATGATTCTTTCTGTTCTTCCATCCTTCTGCTACAATGGCAGGTAGCAAGTCTACCTAGATAAATTAAATAAAGTAAAGGAAAACCCAGAAAGAGTAAAAAGAAATACCAAAATCCAATAACAGCCCGTCCCCACAACCAAAAAAGTCATTTAGCTTTGATTCAGTCCAAGCAAGAGCTCCAAGCTCTGTTAACTGACATAGGTTGGAGCACAGTGGCTTACTGTATATCCTGCATGACCTCACACAATGGAGCAATCACAACCAGGCATCATAGAAAAAAATGGACAAATCAGAATCTGGGCCAGTGAGGTCAGCGAAAAAGTGGACCAATTACAGCCTGCCAGCATTGACACACTAGCTCTTAGGCCTCAAAGACTGTTGCTAAGGAATCCATGTGGCTTCATGTTGCTCTGGTCATTCTCGTGGCATTTCTAAAGCCAGTAGGACAGTGGCCAAAATCCTCTGATTTTCTAGAAGACTCATGAATCTTATAAATTGTTTCTTTGGAGACACTAGCTAATAGCCTCCATTCTTGATGCCCACCTTATTTTGTCTTGTTCCAGCAAAAGCACTGCACAAAGACCTCCGTCCTTCTCAAGGACAACTCTGTCCTACTACTTCCTCCTGAGGGGACAAGTTCCAGGGTGGCTTTGAGCCACCACCCTCACAATTCCCCTTCCTGAGTAGTTAGGATTATAGGCCTGAGCCATCGGTAGGTACTTAGCACATCTCTTACATTTGGAGGAAGTATATTTGTTATAAAGGTGGGTTTTAGATATGTCCTTTTAACACCTTAAATTTTTTGTCCTTACTGTCTAATAGTGAATCTAGTTTCTGATGAGAAATTTGTCTTAATATCATTAAAGATTACTTGTGTGTGATGAGTTGTGTCTTTGTACTTTGGGATGTTTTCTGTTTTTGTTTAATTAGAATGTGTCAATTTGTACGTGTGTAATTATGTTAATTGACTTTTTTGATCTGATAGATTCTTGCATAGAAGGGTTCATGCTTTCAATCAAAATTGGGAAGGTATTGGTTTTTATTCCTTCAAATCTCTGTATACGTATATGCATTATACATGATATATTCACATTGTATATGTGAATATAAATATATGCCTACATGTTTATATTATATATACATTTATATACATATATAGTTTCACATAGCTCCCACTTTTGTGATTGTTTATAGTAGGAAGTTTAGATTGATCCTAGCTACTTCATCAGAGTTAGAGTTTGAAGTTCTCCTCTTTATTTCTTGATAAAAATATGCATTACTTGGCAAGGATATTGAAATAAGTATAAAGCACACATAGCTTCTCTCTCTCTCTTTCTGTCTCTCTCTGTCTCTGTCTCTGTCTCTCTCTCTCATTTCCTGCCTCAGTCAGGTCTCTGATCACAGGGACATTGCTTGTCGGGTTCTTCTAGTGTGCTGTGATCTTCTGCAGTGTCATATTCTGCTTCAAAGGCCACCAGGCCTGCACCTGTAAGAGGAGCTTCTCAAAGGCAGCCTGCATGGGTGCACCTTCCTGCTTCTGTCTTGATGTCAGAGCCCCACAGCTACGTGGGGTGGCCTTAGCAGATGCCCCTGTACCAGGACTGCTGACTGGTGACTGTGGCAGCACAAGCACAGCCTCTTTTTATGACACATCAGAGGTCTGCGTTGGAACGTGGGGGTATTCCCTGGTTGGTGGCTATGCTTGGAGCAAGGCTGGGGGCTGCAGAAGCCTCACTGTGGCCTGACTTCTGGGGCACAACAAATCCCAAGGGTTTCTCTGGGCTCTTTTCAGAATACATGGGCAGATTCAGGAGCAGAATCTGAGCTCAGGTGGGCCCCTAAACACAGGGTGGGCAATGGAGCTGGGTGGGGCAGGGCTGTCCAGGTTGGCAAGGGGCAGATGATGAACTTATATTAGTAGTCTGCTGGCTCCAAAAAAAAAAAAAACTAGACTTGCTTGCTATCCAGAAATATCCCTCTAAATCTGGTTACACCAGAGAGTTCCATGCTGGTGGGAGGAAACTGCTGTAGACTGCAGTAGATGGACCAGGAGTACTTGGTGCTCTTTGTGGGCAATTCAATGCTGGTCTGGCAGGGGAAATCTGAAGTTTCCATAATATTGCAGATCCAGGGAAGCAAGAGCCCAAGCAGACACTAGGCTTGGCCAGCTGCACACTGGACAGGCTGGTAGGTGAAATCTTGCTGCATGGCTTTGCAGAGTCCCCTGGCCCACCTGCCAGCACAAGAACCTGCCCAACATCTCCTCAACCATAGAACTTGGAGACAGCATCGCTCACAACATGGACATGCAGTGTCCACCTGGCTAGACGCTGCTTTGTTCAGTGCGAGTCTGGGAGAAGCGGTAGGCATGCTGGTGGAGGGAGCAGATGCCCCTTCCAAGGCATCTGGGGGAAGAGGAGCCCCTGCAAATGGGCTCATGGTAAGGCTAGTCTGTCCTGTCCAAAGACAACACCTCCAGCTTGTATGACTCTTTGGTTGGGTGAGGGAGTCACCCTTTGGGGGCAGTGATATTAGGAGACAGTGTTGGTGAGATTATCCCAAAATTAAACCAAATTTTGAGCTAGCAAACGAGTAAGTCTTGTTGAACTGCCCATGGCAGGTGGAGTTGATGTCATGGCTGCTTCTGTCTTGAATGACCCCGAGGCTTTATCACCAAAAGACATGTGACTGGATGCTGGCATGGAGTCCGATGGTTTTAGGAAATTTATCAGAGAGCCCCACTTGGCTTGTAAGTCACTCAATAGGGCTAACACTGGGTGTGGAGTTTGGGCTTTAGAGCTGGGCATTACAAATTGATCTTTTTTTAATTTTAGTTTTTTTTATTGTGAAAATAGTGTACAGAGGAGTTACAATTACATGGGCAAGATAGTGAGTACATTTCTTATCAAGCATTGTAGCCTCCTCCTTTGTTTACCCTTCCCATCCTTTCCCATCCTCCCTCCCCCTCCACCAATCCTCCCCCCCCAAGTTGTAAAGTTCATTCTCGACATGACAACTTGTACTTCTCATTGTTGCAATAAGTCCAACTGTATCCTTATATAAACGACTTGTTTTTGTTCTTTTTGAAGGGCTGCGGACACCATCTGGAAGCTGTTAGACATTTAGGATGTGTGATTACATCATGAGATAGGTGTGGGCCTCTGAGCTTCATCCATTGTTTGCAAAAGGGCTGAGCCCTCCAACCCGTATTGTCCTGGTGCCCTCAGGGTGTGGGCTGGTTTCTGGCAGTGAGAAAAGTTTAATGTGTCCTCTATTCTATGAGACTCACTAGGAAGTTCTATTATTGGCAGGGATGATTCTGTCATTGGGAGGTCTGTGTGTTCTCTGAGAAAGGGAATCTACAGATCTCAGAGCACATCTTGGCTTTCTCTCTGAATATTTAGTTTCTGTGAAAGACATGTCTCTGTAAGGCCTAAGTGTTTAAGGTTTCAGATGCTTTATAGGTTTCTAGACATATCCAGGGCTTGTTCTTTTTTATCTTTCAATGACAGCTCTAATTTCCTCCTTTTGTCATGTTCTATTGACCCCTTTGACTCTGGCATAAATGAGGGAAGACAGGCAGGGCTGTTGTGTTGCTAAGGAAAGCAGACAGGGCTGCCTTGTTGCTGAGAAAAAGCAGGCAGGCCTGTTTTGTTACATAGTTTCATTTTATTCCCCGATGTTGGTAAATAAAACCTCCAGATTGGACGTCAGGAGCTGCCCATGATCATTGCTCCATTCCTTTCCCCTGCTCTTACAATATTGCCTTTCTATTTAAATTCATTTTTGTCAGAAACAAAGAGGCAATTTAAAAATCTATATGTAATGTTAATTTTTATTCTTGAATTACTAAAATACATGAAGAGCATGTCAATTAAAGCAGCATAAAATGACAGGTGGCGTGAGCTTGATGACTGTCCCTCTACTCTGTCTCTCTTGCTCTACCTTGGGGTGACCACTGCGACTTATTAGTAATGTATCCCTGCATCTAAACTAAATGTGCACAAAGAACAGGCTATTAAAAAGAGACTTGCCCACAGCTATTCAAGTCCCACAAACTTCTATCTTAGTAGGAGGCCAAATTTCCATTCACACCATGTAGATTCAAACGTCTACACTCAGGTTCACAGACCTGAACCAAGTCTGTGGTGGAACCAGGACTGAAGGTGGTAACTTATTGTTCACTAAGGGAGAAGTTTGAAATAGCTAGAAATCTGCCCTTTGCCTTTGCCACTAAGTCACACTATCAGGTATGAGGACCAAGGACTTACACAGGCCTGTTAGTGGTTACTAGACTGGGTTTTAACTTTTGTAATTCGAAGTTTCTCTTCAGATCAAATATTGGGCCTGCACAACAGCAGACCATGAGGAAGTGATGTCCAGAACTTGTGCGAGTGTCTCAGACTATTTGAATTTGTTTTTACTGAATTGTCATTTTTTCTACAATCCACACCTATGGCCAAATAGAGGCTTTCTTACAGCTGGCTGACTGAAGGCACAACACTGGAACTAGTTCTGCAGACTTGTTCTGGAATATGGCTGTTTCAGTCTTAGATTTAGAACTCTAATCTTTTTCCCCCTCTCTTTTTCCTCACTCTCTATCATTCAATAAACAATTCAAATAATCATTTGTTGAACAAAACCTTGGAAAATTGTTATAACATTAAACCATAGTGTCCACCCTTCAAGTCTGGCCATTTTGTTAACACAAGTTGAGAACAAGCAAGAAAAACCGTAAATGCACGTACAGATGCACACACCCACACCCACACCTATACCAGATAGACACATACATACAGAAACACAAAAAAATCACAGCACATTTAAACCTTGTTTTTTTTTTAATACTTTAAATACACCAAAACATTTGACGCCATCAGGAAATCACTAGCTCCCCCCCCCACACGCACCACACACACACACACACACAGATACACTGACATAGACACACACAGACACAGACACACCCAGACACAGACACACACACACATACAGACACACACACACACACACACACACACACACACACACGCACACACACACACACTACCAGTACTGGAGCTTGAACGCAAATGTGGGTAATATCCCGAGATTTTGTAATGAAAGATACCATTTTAGTCATTTGCACCACAGCTCTACTTGTGACCTTTTTGGTTGCCAAATGGAGATAAAAAAAAAAAAAACACATGGACTTTCTGCAAAAGTTGACTCAAAACCTTAATACACACATCTCAGAGTCCATACTGATTGAACAAGTTACATTCTCACCAGCAGTGATAGAGCTCCTTTTGCCACATCCATGACAGCATTTGTTACTAATCACATTAAAATATTTTTATTGTCCTTCCTTAGTGCAGTGAGGTGGAATTACAGTGTTGTTTTTGTTTACATTTCCTTTATATTCAGAGATATTGAACATTTCTTCTTGTGTTGATTGGCATTAATTACTTATTCTGAGAAGTTTGTCTTTAGGTCATTACCTCATTTATTAATTGGGATGTTATTTCAGGGTTTATTGGGGGAAATTTTTGTGCTATATATATATATTTTTTCCTATTAGGATCTCGTTTGATGAATAGCTCATGAAATTCTTCTCTCATTCCATGGGTTTTGTATTTAGCTTGGTATGTTCTTTGTCAGGCAGAAACTTAAGTTTCATGCAATCCCATTTATCCAGTCTTTCTTGGATTTCTTGTGATCATGGATCTTTAGTTAGAAAATTTCGACCTGTGTTGTAGGAGTCATAGTGTTTCCCCTGCCAGTTCTTGTAATATTTTCATGGTTTCTAGCCTTATATTGATGGCTTGGCATATGTGGACAGCATTAATTTAATCTGCCTACAATTCCTTGGTTCACAGACAAAACAAAGTTGTACCTTTTCTAAGTAAGATGAGGTGTTTCATGATGGTTTGGAAAGGGGATGTCTACTCAGAAGTGTGAATATGGAAATCATAGGAGGTAGGCTCAGGCATAATTATTTTTAATTACATTTTTAATTGTAAGTACAATGAATCCTAATCTGTGACAATTTTTTTATCATCTCCCCCATCTCTGAAACAGCTCCTTCCCCTCAATTTTCCTAGTTTCATTGGATATGCATTGAAAATTGTGACTTCATTCACCTCCTACCCAACTTTCAAGTGCCAGTTTCCTCATTTACATTTTATTGTATTGTTGGATTTTTTTTAAAGAATTACACCATTTAAATTCATTCCAATATATACT
Source organism: Dipodomys merriami (assembly GCF_024711535.1). Lineage (NCBI taxonomy): Eukaryota > Metazoa > Chordata > Mammalia > Rodentia > Heteromyidae > Dipodomys > Dipodomys merriami. The sequence goes on along the minus strand of NW_027203271.1, from coordinate 1,935,671 downwards.
GTACTTCATGAAATATATTTAGGTATACGTGCATACAATACTCTGTATGTTTTCATACAGACCAAGCTTCCACATTTGAGAGAAAACATGCATCCTGACTTTACAAAAATTTTTCCAGTTCATCAATTTCTTTATAAATGCAATATTCTAATTGATGAGTAACGTTACTCTGTATATATATATATATATATATATATATATATATATTTCTTGATTCATTCATCTATTAAAGGTATTTGTGCAATATAAATACCTTGACAATGAACATAGTTGTGTAGGTGGCCTTATTTTATCCTGATTTTTAGTCTTTTGGATAAATGCCCAAGAATAGTAGTACTGAACCACAAGGTAGGTATAGTTGTTTTGTGGGTTTTTTTCAGTGTACTTAAACAAGATTACATTCCCACCAATGATATTTTAGAATCAGTCTTAAATGAGATGGAAAAAGAGATGCAAGTCAAGTGATTCTGTTTTTAGTGTTGTTGTTATTGTTTTTGTTCGGTTGTAGGACCTGAACTCTGGGCCAGGGCACTGACCCTCAGCTCCTCAGCTCAAGGATAGAGCTCACTACCACTTGAGCCACACCAAGACTTCCAGCTTTTTCTGTTTATGTGGTGCAGAGGAATCAAACCCAGGGCATCGTGCTTGCAAGGCAAGCACTCTATCACTGAGCCACCTTCCTAGCCCATCTCAAGTGTTTTGGTTTGCATTTCCTTTATGGCCAGAGATATTGAACATTTTTATGACTACTGGCCAATTTTATTTCTTCTGAGATGTCTTTACTTCGCTTGTTTGCCCATCTGTAATTGAGTTGTTAATTCTTTGCTAGTATAATTTATTGAGCTCTTTGTATATTCTGACATAGACCTGGCAAAGATCTCTCCTTCTATAGGCTGTCTTCAGCTTGCTAATGATGTGCTTTGCCATGCAGAAACTTCTTAGTTTGGCACAATCCCATTTGTGAATTCTCTCTTGGAGTCCAACCATTATTGATGGTGAACTCTATATTCATGCTCAGTGGGAGCCAAGGTTAGCAAGACTTATATTCTTGGAACACTTCGTTCTAGAGTTCAGTGATGGACATGTATGGTTTCCCCATTGGTCAAAATCAAACATTTTTTCTGATTCTTTAAGCCACACATCTAGACAAAGGATACTCTACAACATATATTTTTCTTGTATAGTCTCAAGAGAGGTTGTACTAGTGACTTTATTTCTTTATATTTCTTCCTTAACTCTGTACATCTGGTGTACAATATGATGACTGATGACCACATGGGGATACTGAACATTGTAAATTTTGGTTTATTGTATTGAATTTGCAGTAAGGGATAATGTGCACCATGGAGTTGGAACACTACATACAAAACAATGAGGGGAGCTACTTTTTGTTTGTTTTTCCAGTCCTGGGGCTTAAGCTCAAGGCTTAGATACTGTCCCTGAGGATCTTTTGCTCAAGGCTATTGAGCACTCTACTACTTAAGCCACAGTGCTACTTCCAACTATTTCTGTTTATGTGGCACTGAGGAATCAAACTCAGACCTTCATGCATGCTAGGCAAGCACACTACCACTAAGCCACATTCCAGCTCTTTGGTTATTTTTTAAATGCTGTTTTTTTTCATGAATTTCCCACTTTCTTGATCAGGCTTGCTTTGAACTGTGATCTTCAGATCATAGCTTTCTGAATACCTTTGATCACGAGATACTGGTCCCTGGCAAATGGTGAATTTTAACCTACTTTTGATATTCCTCATTGATGAAATAGCTGAGTAGGTAACATGAAGAAAGGAGAAAGGCAGAGGAAAAAGCAACAGTAGTAGATACTAGAAAAAGAATGGAAAGTAGTACAAAAATTGGCAAAATGAAGTAAAGGTTGCAATTTAATTAATAGCATTAGACCAATGTTGCGTTTTTATTTTACAAACATACAATACTGGTACATTTCATTAACAGTAGGACAATGAGGCGGCCAGACAAACTGGTTACATTTAGACTTTTCTGTATACTAAACTTATGCCAATACAATTTATTGTAAAAAATGTCAACGAGGCCAGGTGTGAAAACCTATACTTGTAATCTCAACTCATAGGAGTTAAATGGGGAGGATTGAAAGTTGTTGTATAGGTTTTAGCAAAACTATGTCTCTGAAATAAAAGAAAGAAAAAAATGAAAGAAAAAACTCTACTCAAATATTTCATGGGCAATTTTGCCCAAGAAAATGCATTTTTCCCCCTATTGTTAGGTGTCAAACCTGGAAAATTGCCCATTGTATACAAGTCCTTTACTACTTGAGTAATGCCCCAAGCCTTTTTACTTACATGGTGTTTTTTAGTTTGGATGGTTGGGAGTCTTTCTTTCTTTCTTTCTTTCTTTCTTTCTTTCTTTCTTTCTTTCTTTCTTTCTTTCTTTCTTTCTTTCTTTCTTTCTTTCTTTCTTCTTTCTTTTTTTTGGGGGGATAGGCCATGATTAGCTGGAATAATCAATATATACCACCTCACCTAATGCATCTCTTATTTGACTGCTCCAGAAATTTTTTAAAAAGAAGAAACACTTCCTAACTAACTTCATAAGCGCAATAACAAAATCAGAATGTATGTATAGTAATTTTACTTATGAAGAGAAAGGCAAAAATTCCTAAACAAAAGAGAATATATGTCAGAAATGGATAGATTACATTTATTCCTTTTCCATTTTTCCTGTGTGTGTTTTTTTCTGAAGATTTAACACAAGATTCACACATGGATATCAAGTTATTCCAACACCAAAGAGCAAGCCTACATACATAGCTACAATTTAGAAAATCTAATGCAATTTATTAAACTAAGTAAAGAACAAAGCCCATATAATCCCAATAGATGCTGACACAGAAGCATTTAATATTTTTAATATTAGTGAAAATTCTGAAACAACGAAAATATCTTTAGCTTAAGTAGAATATCTATCAAGCACTTACAATATTCTTTAAAAATAGCTGAGTCATTTCTGATGCAATCAAGAGAGAAATTTATCAATGATGGCATTTGACAACACATTTGATGTTTTAACTGAGAAGAAGAAGGAGAATGAGGAGGAGGAGGAGGAGGAGGAGGAGGAGGAGGAGGAGGAGGAGGAGGAGGAGGAGGAGGAGGAGGAGGAGGAGAAGAAGAAGAAGAAGAAGAAGAAGAAGAAGAAGAAGAAGAACAACAACAACAACAACAACAACAACAACAACAACAACAAGATCACAGAAGATTGCATAAGATTGCAATGGAAGGAAAATATTGTGATTTGTGAGCAAGATGGCATGGTAGTCTACATAAAAATTCAAACATGTTTACAGTTCTACACTTTTACATGCTTTCAGTTAGTTGGTTACACACGAAGTCTAATAATGAAGAAATTAAAAAATCTTGTACATCTCAAACAAACTTACAATTTAGGTGGTTAGAGTGTAGTTGTGGAGATGGGAGGAAAGGAATTGTAGGGGAAAAACAAAGGAGGAGGCAACAATGCTTGATAAGAAATGTACTCATTACCTTGCTCATGTAACTGGAACCCCTCCATACAGTTTTTTATAATAAAAAATTGTTTAAAAATAGTAAAATAAAAAATAAATAAAAAATAAAAAAATCTATGCAGGGAATTGAAACTTAGTGGTCAAGTATTCACCTACTATCTGTGAAGGTTCCTTGTTAAATCACCTGCAAAATACAAAATAGACCAAAAACTTTAAAAAATGATACAGGAAGGAAAATAACGCACAGGCGTTGGGGCAAGTAAGTGGTTTACTTCCAAAGAAGAAGTAGCAACAGATAATTTTGGAGGTACATACTTGGAATCTAAACATCCGTTCTTTCGTCGTTCAAGTGTTCAATGCTAGTCAGCTAAAAAAAAAACAAAAGCACAACAAAAAACGAGGAGGAGGGACATGACAGAAGAAATAATAATCTGAAACAATTTAAACTTCATCTGGATGGTGGGAAGAAGTCTCTCAGCTCTGTTATTTTCTTTTAAATAAGTTTCTAGCCTTTCGACCATGTGAGAATGCAGCAACAAGCGAACACATTAAAGGCCTGGTGAAGCTGAACTTTCAGCACATTGAATTTTCTTGGTTCTAGATCATGTCCTTCAGAATTTCTGTTGAGTACACATAAGTTTCTCTAAGCTATTGGGACCTTGTCTTAAGGAGTTTTGTTATAGCATCACAATGGAATTGAAATAAACAGCTATACCTCTTTCTCTAAAGGAAGACTCATGGATTTGGCAGTAGGATAGTTCAAGCGGAGGACCTCCAATTGTCTAGGTAGGGGTTCTACCACCTAAGTTCCCTACTCCAGCCCTTGTTCTTCACTTTGAACCTATCAACACATTGCCTTATGGATTTCAAGGATTCTGACGTAAACTATCTCACAGGAAACTATCATGAGAAATGATGATGCTCTATTTTCTCTCACTCCTATAGATGTTAATAACCCACTTCATGGAGATGTATGGCATAGGGCATTTTGCTACAGTATCAGATGATTCTGAAGCGATACCACTATCCTTTTGACATCAGTCATTCTACATTTAAAGAAAAAGACATTGAATATCTTGAGTTAACTGATGAGGTCTTTAAAAGCCAAAAGTTAGAGCAGCTTTTCACATTATGGATGCCATGAAGTACCCTATTGGATTTAATTTCTGAGTGAGAAAACAGCTGTTTTCCATTATCCACCTAAGTATAAAAATTACTGGGACCTATTTTCTTTGCATTTTAATGTTAATGACAAAAGTGCCCTTTTTTTTACTTTATAAGGGGACTCTTAGTATTACATAATTAAATAGTTGTCAAAATTCATTGAGCTGAATAGAGAACATAATTTATATTAAAGTAGTAATTTCTTGCCATTAATACATTGATGTATTTAATTAGCAAATACTGAAAAGGAAAAAAAACAGTATTTCTACAGAAGATTCATCCTGGCAATAGTGACTTTACAGTAGGCTGCCTACTTTCAACCACATGATATTGTTGAATGTGATATTGTTTTAGATCTATTCAAGAGCTATGGGCCTCATCTTGGATTCCATTAAAAACACACCAAAGTGCATACTGATATTACAACTTTTTAAAGATCAGAAATTATTATATGGTACCAAAACACTAAATCAAGTCCATAACAAATAAGGACTTTAATATTATTTTAAGCAGTTGTGCAAGAAGCTTCTAACTCAACAAAGAGGGGCACCTCTTATACTTTAACAACTTCTTTGAATTTTCTCTTTATTGTCAAGATTAAAAAATCTGGATCTACTTTAGTGAGAGTTTCCATTTGAACACTTCGTTATGTGTCACCTGCATCTAGGAATACATAGGATTCCACTTTGTTTTTAGATTGTTGGAGCAAGTTCCAAGACTTGCACATATAGTGAATGGAAGCCACTGGTTGATGTATGCTCCTGCACATGGCCACTGTTCTGGCAGGAGCAGACATAAGGACATGGATACTACTCAAGGACAAAATCTTTGGGAGCAACCCTAGGACCTTGAAGCCAACAAGGACAGAATGAACTTTCTGATACACTTGAAGTTCCTGCAACACTGCCATGGCAGCACCAGTGGCATCACTCTGTGCACCTCACATCCTTGTGGAAACCTTGGCAACAATTCTCCAGGCTCAAGACGAGAAGATCCAGTGGGTTCATTCCAAGCTGTGATTGGTCCATTGCAACCATTGTGAGTGGTCTCTGCAGTCCATTACATTGCTGAGAGTTCCTGGTGACCTGCTGGACTGATTGCTACATTGATAGTTTCCTTTAGGTTGTTGCTCTGGGGTTTTTATTTTCTTAGCTAAGTTTAGGTAGATTTACTCCTTGGCATCTTAGCAGAAAGATGGAAGAACATAGTGAATTATCATCAAGCTCTTCAGAGAAGGAGATTTTCACTGAACAAGACAGTTTGAAGGTGATCATTAGCTATGGCAGGAGGAGATTTTCCCGGAACAATATACCATGAAGGAGGAAATCATTGACTATGGAAGCTATGGATATGTAAATTTGGCCTAGCACCACCTCGTAGTCAATAAGGTTGTAGTGAAAATAATCCTGAAGATGAGAGTTCAACAATTGTTAAATCAAAAATGAGATGGACAGGCCGGGAAGGTGGCTCAGTGGTATATGTTTGCCTTAAATAAATGAGGCCCTGGGTTCGATTCCTCAGCACCACATAAACAGAAAGAGCTGGAAGTGGTGCTGTGGCTCAAGTGGTAGAGCAGTAGACATAAGCTGAAGAGTTCAGTGACAGTGCCCAGGCCCAGAGATCAAGCCCCAGGACCCACAAAAAATGTTTAAATGAGATGGACATTATTAAGATTTTCCATCACCCACACATGATCAGGTCATACCTGGTGAGGGAAATGGATGAGCACAAATACTTGGTAGTGGAACTGGCCATCCAGAGACCTCCTTAGACAAATGTGAAAATCATACCGCCTATTCAAGAATGAAGTCAGGAGTTTATTCAAACAGATTGTGAGGACTGTGCATTAATTTAATGAAACTGAAAATGACTGAAACATTAAATCCAATAACATCGTGTTGGATGACAAAGGCAATGTGACGTTCAATGACTTTGGCATGAGCATAAGGATTTCCCAGGGGTAGTTGCTGAAGGACATATTTGGTATCTTAATTTTGTCCCTATAAAATAGTGCTTCCATGAAAATTACAATGGCTGCAATGTAGATAGCTGTTGCTTGGAAGGCCTCATTTGTATTCTACAGGGATGGCAAGTATCCCATTTGAAAGTATGAATTTTAACCAGATACAGGTAATTGTCTTGGAGGCCACGTACATTTCTCCATTCATCTGTCTCAAAAAGAACCAAATATCATCTTGAAATGGTAAACTGCAGAGCCAAAGCAGAGGCATAGTATAGAACAAACAATGGAGATCATCTCAACCAAACTGAGGGATATTTCCTATGTCTTGATGAGCCACTATGTAATGAGCTAAACCCTATTATTCTTGCACTCTTGTGGGACATGAGGTACAGCCTGCCTGATACACACAAATCAATATTGGACAGGACATTCGATGAAATTATGGTCATCTATGTTTTGATTTTTAAAAGTCTTAAAATAGAATGACAGCCGTGAAATTAAATCAGTGCCTTCAATTGTTTCAGTGTGCCCAACTCCTGCAGACAAATAGTATGTATATACGTATATATCTCACAAATATATTACATATTAAATATATGTCCAAAACTAATTTTATACAAAATTAGGGGACAGTGTTATTAGATTTATCCTTGAAAAAAAGATTAACAAAAAATTAAAGATTGCTCACTTTGGCAGCATATATAAAAAATGGAACGATACAGAGATTAGCATGGCCCTTGTGCAATGATGACTCACATATTTGTGTAGCATTCCTGATTTAAAAAAAAATAAATAAATAAAGACAGATAGAGATCCCAGTTTGAAGTGTGAAAGTAAGTGGAAGGCCCAGTCCATAATCATACATTGAATAAATTTTTGTATGTCTTTTATTATAAAAAATACTGTGCAGAGGGGTTACAATTAAATGAGTAAGGTAATTTCCTATCAAGTATATTTCCTATCAAGCATTGTTACCTCCTCCTTTGTTTTTCCCCTACCATTCCTTCTCTCCCACCTCCACGAGTATTCTCCCCACCTCCGAAGTTCTAATGTTTGTTTTTAACGTAGGGCCTTGTACATTGCATTTATACAATGGGTCATTGCATTTATTGTACATTGCATTTATACAATGTGTTTTCCCTAACCCTCTCCAAATTAGAAAAATGTATATACAAGATGCAGGGTACCAGAATCAAATGCAGTGAAAACAGGAGTTATACCATGGGGGAGGTACATACAAAGCAACAAAGAAATCAATTTATAAATATGTTGGAAACAATCACAAGAAAGAAAAAAAATTATCTTGGGGTTCATTTCGCCTAAAATCAACTTGTCTAAAAATTTCTGTTTTTCTCAGACATATACTAGTTATTGCAAATAAGAGAAACCATGGGATCTATGTTTCTTTGGGTATGGCTTATTTCACTTAATATAATTTGTTCCAAGTCTTTCCATTTCCTAACAAATGGGACAAAGAAATTCTATGGAGGCATGGAATTGTGTATATATACCACATTTTCTTGATCCATTCATCAACTGAAGGGTATCTGGGTTGGTTCCATATCTTAGTTATGGTAAATAATGCTGCAATAAACATAGTCGTGCTGGTAGCATTAGTATGATCTTGTTTGTGAACATTTGGGTAAATGCCCAAAAGTGCTAGTTCTGGGTCATAGGGGAGCTCTATGTGGAGTCTTCTGAGGAACCTCCATATACTTTCCAAAGTGGTTGAACACGTTTACACTCCCACAACAATACAGTAAGGTTTCCTTCTATCCACATCCCCTCCAGCATCTGTTGTTATTAGAGTTCTTGATTATAGCCATTCTAACTGTGGTGAGATGGTATTTCTGTTCTTTTTATTTGCATTTCTTTTATGGCTAGGGAGGTTGAGCATTTCTTCATGTGTCTATTGGCCATCCTTCTTTTCTCTTCAGAAAAGTTTCTTTTTGAGTCTTTAGCCCACTTTTTTATGGAGAAGTGGTTTCTTTGAGGATTTGTTGTTGGGAGATTTAATTTTTTGAGTTACAGGTATATTTTAGATATGAGACCCTTGTCTGTTTAATGGCTAGTGAAGATCTTTTCCCAATCCATAGGCTTTCTATTGATCTTGTTAACTATGTCCTTTGCCATGTAGAAGCTCTGCAATTTCATGCAATCCCATTTGTCCAACCTTTCTTTGATTTGTTGTGTTTCTGGGTCTCCATTAAAAAAAAATTCGGCCTGTGCCAAGGAGACCTAGGGTTTCTCCTATTCCATCCTATTCCATCAGAGTGTCTGCTTTGACTCAGAGGGCTTTGATCCATTTGGAATTGATTCTGGTGCAGATTGATATATAAGGATCTAGCTTAAGTTTTCTACAAGTGATTAATCAATTTTGCCAGCACAATTTACTTAAGAGGCTTTCTTCCATTCTATTTTTTTAGCTCCCTTATCGAAGATTAGGTAGCTATATGTCTGTACTTTCATTTCTGCCTTTTCAACTCTATTCCATTGTTCCTGATGTCCGTTCTTGTGCCAGTACCAAGATGTTTTAATTACGATGGCTTTGTAGTAGAGTTTGAAATTTGGTATTGATATTCCTTCATCACTGTTCTTTATGTTAAGGATATTTTTTTTCTATTCTGGGTTTTTTATTGTTCTATATGAATTTTTGGATAGCCTCTTTTAATTCGTTGAAGAAAGGGGTTGGAATATTGATAGGTATTGAATTAAATTGGTAGAAACCCTTGGAAACTATTGCCATTTTCACGATGTTGATCTTTCCAATCCAGGAACATGGGAGCTTTTACCACTTTATAAGTTCTGTTTTGATTTCCCTTTTCAGGTTTTTAAAGTTTTCATTATAGAGGTCCTTCCCTTCTTTGGTTAAATTAATTCCTAGGTATTTTTTTGGGGGTGCTGTTATGAATGGAGTTGCTTTCCTGATTTCAACCACGCTTTTCTCATTATTGGCATACAGAAAAGCCATTGATTTTTGACGGTTATTTTTATACCCTGCTCCTTTGCCAAATTTTAAATCAGCTTGAGTAATTTTGGTGATTTGCTTTTCTTTTATGGCTAGAAATGTTGAGCATTTCTTTATGTGTCTGTTGGCCATCTTCTTTCCTCTTCAGAGAAATTTCTCTTTAATTCTTTAGCCCACTTATTTATTGTGCAGTTGTTTCTTTGAGGATTTGTTTTTGGAGCATATATTTTTGTGAGTTCCAAGCACATTTTAGATATGAGATCCTTGTCTGTTGTATGGCTAATCTTCTCCTAATCGGTGGGCTTTCTATGGATTTTGCTAGTTATGTCCTTTGCCATGCACAAGCTCTGCAGTTTCATGAAATCCCATTTGTGCAAACTTTCTTTGATTTGTTGTGTTTCTGGGTCTCTATTAAGGAAATTTTGACCTGTGCCAAGGAGACCTAGTGTTTTTCCTATTCTTTCCAGTACTGTTTTCAGGGTGTCTGCTTTGACTCTGAGGTTGACAATTACTTTTGTAAACCGGAACTTGTTTGTTTTTTCCATCTTTTGTGTTCATAGGAGTGTCTGTGTTATGTGTAAACAAGCTGTTCTACAAGGTATCTTTCAGGGTGATAGAGTAGTTATTACATGGCTATATGTATTTTATAATGACATAGAGCTTTCTCGTGACTTACCTACATAAATCTTTTAATGTTATTTAAGGGCCAAGAAGAATGCCAAACTTACATTTTTGTGCCTATCTCCATCCTATTTCTCCCTATTGTCTAGTGGTTTATATAACACTCAGCATAACTGAAACTGGCACATGGAACAGACATGGACTTGATGGATCTTGACTGTGAGATGGCCCCAAGTACAGTAAATATCAGAATCAATGAGATCGAAGCAGTTGTCCAAGGTGCCTAGTTGTATTAACATCCTTGGCTTCCAATGGTCTCACCTGCCTCTGTCAGAAAGCTGTTAATGGTCTGTCACCATCAAAGCTCATACTGAAGTTTAACTATTCAATGTAGCAGTGTCAGGAAGTAGAACCTTTAAAAGATGTTTCAGTCATAAATGGATAAATATTATCTCATCAACTCTCAAGGGACTAACGTTATCACTGTTATCAGTTGTTAAAAGCAACCTATGCCCCTTACTCCCTGTCATTCTAGCACATACCATGATGCTGAGATCCTCTGTGATATGATGCACCCACAGGGCCTTGTCCCATGTGCTACCATGCTATATAGACTATCCAGCTACTACTATTAGGCTTGAAATAGACCTTATATTCCTCATGAAGTATACAGCTTAATTGATTTTAAACAATGACAAAATGGACTGAGATTTTATTCTTTTTGTCTTTTTCATGGAAGTGAGGATTAAACTGAGGGCCTTAAACTTACTAGGCACATAAATTGCCACTTGTGCCTACATGCACCCAACTCTTTTTCTTTCTTTTTCACTTTGCTTTTAATATAGGATTTTGTGCTAACTTCACCCAAGTCATCCTCAGTACCCCATGCTCCTATACCCCTACCTCTTGATATCTGGGATTACATGACTGTGACACCACAGTTTGCCCATTAGACCATACTACTCTTTAGGGGAAAGAGATACAGATTCCTGAGACGTTTATGTGGGTTTTTGTGTCTGCTTGTATGCTTGTGTGTGTGTGTGTGTGTATCTACGTGAACTGTTCTTGATGATTTACTTAGTACTGAGGGTGAATTTTCCTTAAGAATCTGTATTCTTAATTCATTCCACTGAAAAATAAATACTTTTCTGTGTACTAATGGCTCATAACTATAATTCTAGCTCTTCAGAATGCTGAGATTTTGGGATAACATTATTAATATTATCCCAGGTGTTATCCCAATGTTATGCCAGGTGAGCCAGGAAAAGTCCATGACACTCTTATCTCCATTTCCTCACCAGAAAAGTCAGAAATGGGGCTGTGGTTTAAGTAATATTCTTGAGGAAAAAAATAGGAATAGCACCTAGGCTCTTATCAATGCTCAGGACCCATACATAATATCCAGATAGCACTTGTGCTATTACAATGAGCTCTTGTGCTATTGCAAGTCACAATTATGTCTGATGGATTGTCTCTACAGGCCAGTTGCAGTAAAAAAAATTTTTTTGTAGTGCTCGCTTTGGCAGCACATATACTAAATTTGGATCGATACAGAGATTAGCATGGTCCCTGCACAAGGATGACATGCAAATATGTGAAGTGTTCCATATTTTTTTTTAAATCTTGTATTTCTTCATGAGATATGTTCTTTCTGGACCATCTTTATGCCTAATTTTTCTCTCTGGAATGATATTGAAATAGAGAAAATATTCAGTGAGGAATTTGGTTTCTGGATCCCTCCCTCATTCATTATTGACATGTTCTCTCTTTTTATTTTTTGGCAGTCCTGGAGCATGAACTCAGGGCCTGCACACTGTCACTGAGCTTCTTTTTTGCACAAGTCTTGCACCCTTTGACCTGAGCCACAGGGCAACTTCTGGCTTTTTCTGTTTATGTGGTACTGAGTAATTGAACCCAGGGCTACATGCATGCTAGGCAAGCACTGTACCACTAAACCACATTCCAAGCCCCATGTTCTCTTTTTAACATATGTCTAACATGTTTAGCTCTGTCCCATCTCTGAAGCCACAGCCACTGCTATTGAATGTATCCTCAATTTAACTCCTAATTGTGTTTCATTTCCTATAACTGCCGAAATATTTTCCACTCCACCCAAGGAACTATCTTTCATTTTCTTAAATTTCACACTTCATTGGTTAATGTCAAACAATAACTCAACATTACCAGTGTCTGAAATTGAGGACACTTAGAATAATAAATAGCTTTTTTCAATGTTTTTCTTTTTTTTTCAACTCTGGGGATTCAAATCTGGTCTCTGTGCAATCCTTTGCCGCTGACCGGATTCTGTCGGGATGACAGAGGACACCTAGGGGAGGAACTGGAATATGTGGGGAGATGGCAAACAGACAACTCACACACAAGAGGAGTGGATGCTGAGTGCGATTTAATGCAGAGGATAACAGACTTTTATAGCAAAAATCTCCATAAGAAAGGGCAAAAGGTTACATAATCTTGCTGCAGGGCTTCATTCTTGGGTGGTCACCACCTGGTGGCCTGAAAGGGCAAAAGGTTACACAACCTTGCTGCAGGGCTTCATTCTTGGGTGGTCACCAGCTGGTTGCCTGATAGGCACTTGTTTCCGTCTTATCTCTAAGAAATATAATGGGTTTTTATGTTTGTCACCAACTAACCATTACCTTATTTCTATAGAGGCCTTAACTGTCCCATCAGATCTTTTCTGTTCCTTCTTTAATAGTAAACACCAACGAGACTTAGATTTAGCAAGTATCTTAGTAAATGAAAGAGAGTAATAAGAAGTTCTTTCTCCTAAGTAGTTACCTCAGCAATTGCCATACATTCTTTCTGTTCTAGCCATGCCTACAGCTTTTTGCAAATCTCTTACAAACAATTCCTTCTGCTGAAGTGACATTGTGAAACCCCCAATACTTTTATATTTGCTTATGAGTTGTCTACTAGCCTCCATAAGAGGGGTTTCAGGGTAGCACTTAACTCTGGTGAGTTAGTCATATTTTTAAGACACTCATCAGATATTGGAGTCGTCAACACTCTTAAGAAAGAGCTTTGAATAAGGGAACGTTGACAATGAGTAAGTACAATGAACAGCAGAAACAGTAAAAGATTAATAGGCACTCTTCTACAGTGAGGAAAAGAAAGGCAGAAACACATCTTTCCCAGGGGCTTGCCAGCCTTTTTCCAGGAGTAGGCCTCTTAGAAGCCCTATTCTCCGAGGTAGACTTCGGTGATGTCCCAAAACTTGGAGATAGGTTTCTGTAAAGCCCCATTCTCTGAGGTAGACTTCGGTAAAGTCCCAAAACTCAGAGATAGGTCTCTGAAGCCCCTATCTTAGGTCTGATAGATGGTTTCCCATGCTAACCAGACTCCACTGGAGTCGGCGTGGCAATCCTTCAGCTCTTCAGCTCAAAGTGAGTGCTCTGCCAGTTGAGCTACAGTACCACTTCCATCTTTCTGAGTGGTTAATTGGAGATAAACCTTTCATTCCCAGGCTGCCTTTGAACTGGGAGCCTCAGATCTCATCCTCCAGATAGCTAGGATTACAGGAATGAGCCACCAGTGCCCAGATAATAAATAGCTTTTTTGGGGGGGAGGGGGTCCGGTCATGGGCCTGAACTCTGGGTCTGGGCGCTGTCCCTCATCTCTTCAGCTCAAGGCTAGCACTGTACCACTTGAGCCACAATGCCACTTCCGGATTTTTTTCTGCTTATGTGGTGCTGAGGAATCGAACCCAGGGCCTCATGGATGCAAGGCCAGCGCTCTACCACTGAGCCACCTTCCCAGCCCCAATAAATAGCTTTTTATGTGTATCAGGTGATACACAACAACTCAGACCCTTAGGAAGTCTTTTATCTTCCAGTCTGGCAGGATCTAACCCCACTATATGCTCCGGTAGATAACAAAATTAAACAGATTCTACAAATGTAATTAGTTCCCACAAGAGTTGGTATGAGTTATTTCCAAGGTGTGAGTGCAAATTAAGGCCTTTCTAGAAGTCAGTGATGCAAACAGAATGAAGCAAACAGTAAGGAGAATATGTTTGTCAAGAAAGTATGGGGGTGCCTAGGAGCTGACAACAGTGGCTGTATGATAGGAGACCAGAAAGCAGAAACCACAGTCTCACCACCACAGAACTTAAACCCTACTAGGCATCCCGTAAGCTTGTAAGAGATCCCCACATTCTGTGAGAGACTATAGGGTAGTTGCCCCTGCTAGAAACTGAGCAGCTACTATAGACAAACCACACCCAAGTTACCAGCCCAATCTTATATCCTACAATAGTTTGTATTCAGTGGCCAAACAAATAAATTTGTGATAATTTGCCACATAACATGACAAAATAAATGCATATCTCAGATTGCTGGTGCCTTACACCTGTAATCCCAGTTACATAGGAGGCTGAAATCTGAGGATCCAGATTCAAAGGGATCCCAAGCAGCAATGTCTGTGATATTCATTTTGCCAATAAATAGCTAAAACCTGGAAATGGCGATTTGGCTTAAGTTGCTGTTCACTATTGAGCCATGGTTCTCCTTTTAGTTCTCTTTCAATTATTTTCATAAGTTTTAATTTTCTTTACAACGAATGACATTTTTTTTAGATAGTTCTTAGTGTGCTTTTATTGGATTGCTTTGGTATGAACAACTCGGGATTGAACTCATACCTCATTTATGGGAAGAAAGAAATCTACCACCTAAGTCACAATTCAGTTATGGCAGTTTTTTGTTTGTTTGTTTGTTTTTCTTGGTCGTGGGGATTGACTTCTGGGCCTGGGTGCTATCCCTAAGCTCTTCAGCTCAAGGCTAATGCTCTACCACTTTAGCTACAGTGCCACTTCCAGTTTTCTGTGTGGTTCCTTGGAGATAAGAGTCTCATGGACTTTTCCTTCCTGGGCTAGCTTTGAATCGTGATCCTCAGATCTCAGCCTCCTGATTAGTTAGGATTTTATGTGTGAGCCACCACCACCCGGCTATGGTAGTTTTTGTTTTTGTTTTTGTTTTTGTTTTTTTAGGAATTTGAATTTCTTATTTTTGTCCTAATTTAATTTAATATTTTATTTTTTTAATCCCAGGGAATTGAGTATAGGACCCTTTATATGTATGTATGTGCATGCTTCTGTGTACATACGTGCCAATACTGAGGCTTGAATTGCCATAACTTTTTCCAAGCAAGGCTGACACTATACCACTTGAATCACACCTTCAGTATTTTTATTGCTGCTTAGTTGAAGGTAAGAATCTCTGATTTGCTACTTTGAAGGCTTAGTTTTTGGATGACAGTTAAGAGCGAAACTGTGAGGTTTCCTTACCACTTCCGTCTAATATCTACTTAGGAAAAGCTGGAAGTGTCACTGTGGCTCAAGAGGTAGAGCACTAGCCTTAATCAAAAGTAACTCATATACAGTGCCTAGGCCTGACTTAAACCCTGGGTCCTGCAGGTTAAACAAATAAACTCTGAATTGTCTGACAAGTCTAGTTTTAAAACATGATCTTATAGATTTCAGCCTCTGAAATTGCTAGATTTACAGGTTTGAGCCTTTAGTAATGGTGATAGTTTTCTATTATTATTTACAGATGCTTTAAAAAACACATCATGTAGCTAACAGTGGCTCATGGTTATAGTCCTTGATATTATGGATACTGAGAAGCTTGGTGTGAAGTTGGACCTAATGATAGAATGTCTATGAGTCTTTTCTCTAATTAACAACCAAAAGGTTGGATGTAGAACTGTGGCCCAAGTTTTAAAGTCATAACCTTGAGCAGAAAAATTTTATGGAAATTGTTCAGGCAATGCATGCAAATCCCAAGATCAGCACAAAAATTAAAATAAATAGAACATAAAATAATCCTAGGTATGGCTAGTGACAGTTTGCCTAGTTTTCCTAAAATTCTTAGTTTGATAGTCACCACAAAGATAACTGGACAAACCAACAAAATATGTGTCCATAGCCAGATGAAACTTTTGCTTAGAAATCTGCACTAATTATATTTTAAAAAACATTTCTTACACTCTTTAATTTAGAAAATTAGCCCCAAAATAATGCCAGTTGAAGAGAAATTGTATGTGATGACTACTTCAGAAACAATAATTTTTTTTAGTTTTTTAAAAGGAGATGTCACGTATTTATCAACTTATATATATATATATATATATATAATTAGTAAATAAATTTCAACTAAATATTAACTTCATTGTCCTCTAAATTGAAGTGTTGACCTATATTTTATATCAGAATGAGCATTTATTCGTCTCATTTTTAAAAAAGTCAATTTAAATTTTCTATTCAAATTTTATACAAAAAGAATGTGTTTGGTGTTCTAGGAAAGTTCTCCAAAAGTTAATGTAGAGCAGTATGTAGGGCCATTGTGAGATTAACTAGGAATTCTGAGCCATGAAAAACTAAAGGTTTAAAAGTTGAAATAAATACATGTCAGAGAGTTAGAAACAAAACTTGGGTTTCTAGGGATAGACTTTCAAACCCTTTCAATACATTTGGCTGGGTAGATGGTGCTACAGTTGGTAATTTTGCTTCACTCAAAAATCCTTGATGAGGTTTTTGTGTGTAAGAAGAAAATCCCTTTGCTTTCGTATTTATGAACTTCATGTTAAAACTTTAGCAATGGGCCTTCTGTGGCCCCTTTTTAACTGGAAGTATTTCAAGATTTTTAAGACCTCAAAATCCTTTTGTACTCTCAGCCAGGCTGTTTTGAACTATTTACTTTCAAATTTATTAGCATAATCCATTTATCATTGTAGGGAGGAGAATCCTATGCTAAATAAAGTCTACTTGCTAGAGTTGTTTGTAAGTAATGAAGCATTGGGTATTTTGGGGTTAGCCTGTGTAGAGTAGACTGGATTGAGATGACATTTCCATGATTTATAGGTAAAATCACCCTCTTCCACTACAGGTGCAGGATCAAATGAGTGATGGGCATTGGTTTAAGGTTTCTTTTATTTTACTATGTATGAATCTTCCATCATATCTATATCTATATCTATATCTATATCTATATCTATATCTATATCTATCTATCTATCTAGCTATCTATCTATATCTATCTATCTATCTATCTACCTATCTATCTATCTATCTATCTATATATATATATGAATCTTCCTGATATGTTGTTTTATAATATTTGGTTTTACATTATGTGAATTATAGTTTTTTTAATTAAATAAGCAGGACATTTGGCCTTAATCATGTAAGAATTTGATTAATTTTAAGAGAAAAAATATCATCAGAATTAAATTAGGTTATCATCATTCGAAAATACATATTGAAAGGATATAAAGCAGAAGAATTTATGGGGTGCTTAATATATTCAGCCTTTCTTGTTTATAAGGTTTGTTGTGACCTGATGGTAATAGATTTGCAATGGGTAAAAGTGTTGTTGGTCACTTAGAGTTGTTACTTCATGAGAATGTCTGATGATGTTGAACCCTAGGTTTCTGAGAGGAAAAACACAGATATAAGTCCTCAAAGATGCTGACTAAAATGAATGAAATTCACACTCCATTAATAGGAGGGAAGGGCACCATTTTTTTTGCTGTCTTCAACAGCCAAATGCATTTTTCTCTGTAGGTGATTATCAGCAAAGAGGAGATTGTAGACAGACTCAATTCGTGGATCCTATTCAATGAACAGAATAAGGAGATGTCTGGATGGCTGGTGTAGACAAACAACAATTCTACATACAGCAGACAGCATTATTGATGAAAGGCTTGAGACGTTTCAGAAGGTGAGCCAGCAGTGTCCAGGCAGGTGTAGTTTGAACACCCTTCTCACTGCTGAGAATCTCATGTTACAGGCAAGTTTCCTATAAGGGTTGAAGGGAACAGTTGCTTCTTCTGCATTGGCAAGTCTGATAGGAGAAGGGGCTTGTGTCTCCGGAAGTATCTTGGTGTCTCAGACCCCTGAAGGAGTCTAAGTTATTGCAAAAGAGGAGGGGTCATTTGTGATTAAATTGATGATTTCAGTTAGTCACTAGGCCTCAGATGTAATGTAGTTCAGTAACACATGTAACAAGAATTCATGTAGTTAAATGAAACTGAGTTATATCCACTTGTGAATTAGAAGTAAAATTAGAAGTAGATTAGAAGATATCCATGAGAGAAATCAGTGGGGCTGTTGTATCAAGAAAGTAAGAACAAACCATATTTTGAGTTTGTTTAGTGAGCACTTCTTGACTTTCCAACCTTTCCCTGTGAAATTGCATTAACTCTCACATATGATGAGAATTTCTCAATTACAAAACTCTATAAGACGCATCCCATGTTTGTGGCTAAGAAATAAATGCTTTGGGGGCCAGGCACTAACGGCTCAATCCTATAATCTTAACTATTCAGAAGTCTGCAAACTGAAGATTGAAGTTCAAATCCAGTCCAGACAAAAATCTCCCTTTAGTTCTCCAAAACCATGGAAATGTAGCTTTACCTCAAGTTATGGAGTACCTTAACAGAAAAAGCTAAAACACAGTGTCCAGGCCTTGAGTTCATATTCTCATAGTGGAACAAATAAAAAGTAGAAAAGAAAGATGGAGTAATAATGGAGCTTCCTATTTTCATAACTTACCAGGACCACATGGAGTTAATAATCCTTTTAAGTGAAAAGAAGGCCCAGTTGAAGCAAATGAGTAAACAGTTAAAAAGGACCAGCAGCAAGACAAGAGACTTCAAGAGGGATGACAAGCTTAGCAACAAAATCAAGAGCATTCATCTTCAAGAAAACACACCTCTGTAATCCCATATAAACCTTTGATTATTCTCATCGCTATGACCATCCTCTAACGTTGACTACACTTATCCACTAGAGTCACCGAACACAGCGTATCCTTTGTGACATTTCATGGATAAAGTTGCTTGTCCTCATTGTCACCATTTTGTAAATCAGGTAATGAGTTCATTTCTTTTTGGACAGTCTCATCACTTCCTTTGCACTCTCTCTCTGTTTTTTCACCTGTCCCTGTCCACAAGTGGTATAAGTTCATTGTCAACATAATATCTACAGAGAACCACTGCTGCATTTTCTCCCCTGTCCTTCTTGAGTTTCTGTGGCCCCCTCACTACCCATCAATGGATAAATAAGAACAGAAAAATTCCTCTTGTTTCCAATTGCTGGAATTCATTTCAATATAAACATCAGTTGTTTTATGAGAGTGTTAGTCTCTGTCCACAAATCCCAAACACTTATACTTCATGCAACCAGTCATAACTCCCACCATATTCTAAGTTCTACAAAGTAGTTCTTTTCACTTTCTGAGATTCAGAAAGATTAAGTAACTTTCTGGAAATACTGGGCTGAGCATTGAAGCTCACTCTTATAGCTTATATACTTCAGAGAGTGAGATCTGAAAATCATACTTTGAAACCAACCTAGATTGACATATCCATTACATGTTGATCTCCAGATAACCAGCAGAATTGTGTGTTTCAAGTGGTAGAGTTAGAATGACACGAGTCTTGAATGGGAAACCTAAAGGATAGTACCAATATGTTGTTTTTTAAGAACCAATGCGGTCCCATACAAAATCTGACACCACAAACACACACACACACACACACACATACACACACACAAAAACACACACACACACATACACACACACTTGAAAAAAGAAGTTAGTAATGAAATCCAAATAGTTTTTGATATATGTTTTAGTATTGCTTTAGTGAGATTTTACTTGGTTGTCTCTACTGATGAGCCACAATTTGAAAACTGTTGAAATGACTACCATGTCCATGCTCAGAGAAATATTCTCCAATTTGTCTTCCTCCTTTTCAGGCAATGATATGTTGTCTCTCCTTGGCCCAGTTTCCTCTTTTGGGACTCAATATCTTAGACTTTTCAGTCTTAATAACCAGGATCATAGGTGGCAACTACTGTACTGGACGGTATCTGCCTTGGGGAGTGTTCAAAATTCACCATTCAGGTTATTAACACTCACCCATGAAAACTCTGTGCTCAGAATTGGGAACTTCTTAGGGCCAGGAATTCAGGAGAAGCACTGTGTTCTACTTCATATTTTTTATTTAAGGGAAGCTTCCATATATTGTCTACTTTAAGCATTGTGTGATGAGAAAGATTGCCTCTAGGAGACAGAAGCACTGTACTAACTGTTCCTCTTAGAACACAGGAGGAGGGAAAAGAAGTTCTGAAAAAGTCATATAGTCTAAACATTGAGCTCTTAGGAACTCAGGCTATCTGTTATCTTACTTTCAACCTAGAAAGTCAGAGCCTGAAAGGGCTTGAAAGCTCCATTTATATTCCTGATCATGGGGCTCCCTTCCCATCAGTCCTTCTGACCCTTTGTTTAGTGGTTGACAGTGTCTCTTTCTTTCTTGTTACTTCATTGCATATTAAGCACACCCAACCATGGGTTTCCATTGTCCTAGTAGATGTTTTGCATTCCAGGACCTTCCTTCCAGGGAACTCTCTTCTTGGGCCTTCATATGCATAGGTCCACAGAAGTGAGTGACTCACAGAATGTGGAACATACTTGCTCAATGATGATCAACTCACAGACTCAGGCAGGTTGAGTTTGGAACCTTTCTGAGAGACCTTAGCCTAGGCACTGTGGGCAACATTGACAGCAATTCCTCAGAGCAATACCACTGACAGAAAGTGAGCCCTGACTAGTCCTTAGTCCTTGACAGTTCTACTTAGGGGTGTGAACAAATGACCATGCCCTTAGGGTATTGCACAGTACACCAATCACTGAAGTCATTTTGAGCCTAGGAGAAAAATCTCCCTTTGTATAGCAGTACACATAAGAAGCAGATGATGCCCCACACTCAAATGCTCCAGGAGAACAGAGTGTATGAGTGTCTACACAGTTGGGGAGTCAGAATCTGAGGGGTGGGAAGGGAAGATTTCAGATATTGCACTATAAAGTAATTATAAGTTTTTGAATTGCTAACCCAACTTCCTTGCTGATCCTTACATTTTGTTTTAGGAAGTGGTGGAATATTTATGATCACAAAATGGAGTTTTTAACCCCAGGCCCAAACTCTAGGTGATCTTGTTAGATCTTCCACATGCCACTTATGCCAAATAAAGAGATGTGGTGGAGGTCAGGAAAGGACATTGATTAGATGTCAGCCATGACAAGACAACACCTTAGCACAACTTCAGAACACTAAGCAATACTCACCTACATTTCTATTCACCCATGTCATTA
This sequence comes from Dipodomys merriami, assembly GCF_024711535.1. NCBI lineage: Eukaryota > Metazoa > Chordata > Mammalia > Rodentia > Heteromyidae > Dipodomys > Dipodomys merriami. The sequence continues at coordinate 1,914,283 of NW_027203271.1, read as the reverse complement.
GGTCTGAGTTGTATCTAGGAGTCCTCAGTACCTTCAGAAAAGGAAGATCTAGGACAGAACCCAAGATTGGTCTGGCATTTTGGACATAAACTAACTTGTTTGATGGAAACCCTGTGTACTGTCCTATAAACCTGTGCATTTACCTTACTACATTTGATTCATATCCCCTCACTAAATTATCTATGATTGGTTCGGTTGCTGCCATAGCAGCTGTCTGGTGGCTCCATTTTGATTTCACTTTATTCTACTGAACCAGTAATGGAGATGGAGAGACTGACCACAGCACATTTGCATGTTTCTCAATAAGCAGTGATTGGCTGGAGAGTATTTAAGATGCTACCTATGTTCTTAGTTGCCTAGTACCACCTTGGATTCCAGAGTCAATGTTGATAAACAGATACAAAAGTTACATGTAGCTTGCTGTGCCAGATTCACACCTAGAGAGGCAGATGAGAAATTGGAAGGGTTTGGTGTGAAAGCCACAGGTTGATACAAAGCAGAATGAAAGGATGTGGAGATGAAGTAAGCTACCTGGTAGGAAAAGGAGAGATAGTTAAAGGTGATGATTACCTAGAGGAGACAGAGAAAGTTTGAAGCAACATTTGGGCCTGTAGATCAAAGTAACACATCTGAGGTAGAAGAGTCTTGCTTTCCAGAGCCACAGAAGTTGGAAGAGCAAAAGCAAGTGTTCTTGCCCATTTCAAGGGATCTCCCAGAATGCTAGGGTAAGAACTGGTAGCTTCCCAGAGCACTGCTGCTGAGCACTACACGATCCCTTGCTACCATGATAATTGACGTTGGAGATGAGCAGTGAGATCTGTAAAAGGTGATTGCAGCTCACAATGTGGAGCCTGTTCTGCAGCATTGTGGAGTGTGGGCTCTCAGGATGCTCAGGGAAAAGATCCGAAAGCCAGTGTCAAAAATTGCAATCTATTTGGAGTAGACATTTATGGATGGAACATGCCTGAACGCAACATGCTGATAATGAGCTGCTAGTGGTAGTTCCCTAAAGAATCTAACAGCCAAACTGGAGCTGGAAACAGTGAGCTCTGCACCACATCAGTGTACCATGCCAATTGCTTTATCCTAGTACTGGCTACCCAGTTTGCACACTCACGACCTTTTTAACCTGATTGTGCCACCCTAATCCTTCACAACTTTTACTCTTTCACGTTCTCTTTTCCTCCTTGTCCCTGCTAAACTGTCTGGATATCCCAATCCTTGCAAAGCTGTTGGTGCCACTGCCACTCAGCGATTACAGTCACAAATTCCCCTTTCCCTGGTATCCTATTCTCTGCTACTCTACTCTGTTACTCATAATTCGTAACACCATGGTTCCAGCCACCTGGTCCCTGGCAACCTTGTTGCTGATACCCCCTTCCCTAACAAAGCAAGGGAAGAATGGGCACAGCCAGTCGACTTGGGTACTACTGTCTTCTTGTAGGCACATTGGGACAAGTTATTCCTCATGAAGGACTAACTGGAGGTGGAAATGAAAGAGGTTAATCAGAGGTGACTAAAATCTAGAGACATCAACATGACACTGGTTGTTAGAAAAAGAAGGGCCCGAGGTGAATATTAATGGGAAAATAAAATTTTACAAAGAATTTTGGGAATGATGCAATGGATTTAGCTTATTCTCTTCTACTAGTTATCTGAATTATTTTATGACCTAGATATGCAATTGTTTTGCATTTTAAAAATTACATGAAATTGCATATTGATGTGGTACTTATATTAATTTATGGAATAGTTACATAAGATCACGTTAATAATATTCAATATTTTATGTTATATGATATGCTCACCAATCTGCCTTTGTCAATATGAATTGAGCTCTCTATCAATAAATGGAATTTCATTGTCAAATACTAGAAGGAGATTACTGATGCTAGTGCCAAAATGAAAGCTAGAAGAGGAAAATTGAATAAAGCTACATGTTTGAAGGGAGGGTTCAGTAGTAAGGGTTATGATGAAAGAAAAATTCTTCACCATGTAATCTGGGAAGAATAGAATGTGTTTTGTTGAAATACTAGTTTTTTAACCTTAGAAAGCAGAACATTATCTTTATTTTGCTTTTTGGAAACTTTTTAATGATTGGTTTACAAAAAATTATCAATATGACTGAAAATTCACTAATGTGAATGGTCAGATTATCATTATACTCAAAGCTGTCTTGAGAGATAGGCAGGTTAGATTCCTTTGCTATTAAATTAATGGAGTAGTCTTACTTTGGAATGGACAGATAACCCATGACACTTGTTCCAAAACAATAAAGATACTGGAGAAACAAAAAGAAGAAGGAGACCCAAGGCTGCTGAAATGAGCATATTTCCCATTTGGACTTAAAAGGGTTTTTTTTTGTACAAGCAATAAGAATTTCATCTTAATATTATAATTCCAAAATCTATGTGCTACAGAATAGCTTTTAAATGTAATATTTAATGCTGTGGGATTACTTGAAGACAAAGTTATACAGAAAACCTTAAATTCCAGAAAAACTGCAATGCTCCAACAAACAACTAGACGAAATATAATTTTAAAATTCAGCAGGTTGTGGGAAGATGGTGTTGCTCTCACAGGTAACCCCATTGTCTCTGACCAAAAGAAGGTCTATTGCCACAGCCACACTTTACCTCAAGAAATCCACTCCAATCAAACTCTAAACACCTAAAGGCTTTTTCTACTAGAAGAGGACTATCCTAGTAGGCAAATAAGAAAAGGCAAAAGAGAAAGAGTGAACGGGACCACTGTGGAGCACCTGCACCACATGCCATGATGCTTTGGGACTTTCTGCAGACTTTAAGCAGAGGAGTGCAGACTTTAAGCAGAGAAGCACCCAAAAGCTGAAGAAAGTGTTCAATACTATACCTATGGAATGTTAGGAGGGAATCTGGTGAAGATCTCCGAGTTGGTGAATGCCTCCTCTAACCTGTCCTCCACCTAGAAGGGCTATGGGGAAGGAGTTAACTTAGTAATACCGCCATCATTACAATTGCCAGAAATTGGCACCATCGGGTAAGCCCCCCCAAATCAGCCCAACCTGCAGCACTGGCAGGATCCCCGTGGGCCCCCTGCAACCCTGCACAAGGCCTCCAGGAAACCAGAGCTGTAGCCAATCCATCGTTCTGTGCTCTAATGGCCAACTGCTCTGGCTATTGGGCTTTCTGCTGAGACCTGCTCGCTCCCTGCTGTCACCCTGCACAGACCCCAGGCTCTCAGCTGCTTCACCACCAAGCTTCTGCATGCATCTCTGCCAACACACCTAGCAGCCACAGGCAGAAATCACCAAGACTGCCCTCCAGTGTCTGCCGCCTTCCACTACATCTGCCACAGACCAGCATGGCTACCCCCTCAGTCCACATCAGCCTGCCGCACCAACCCCTACCCAGTCCTCCCAGTTCCAGGGCTCCCCACACCACCACATAGGAGAGAGAACCTTCAGCATCAGCAAAGCCATCCCCCACCTGGATCTGCTAACACCCAGACCCTCTGATTGAGAACCATCTTATCCACCATACCACAGGCTCTGTGGTGCAGCACACCACCAGCTACAGATCTTGTGAGTAACACAACTGGATCCACGCTCTGTGAGTGGTAATTTTTTGAGGGATCCCAAAGCCCCCTGACACAAGCCCACTTCCAAAAGGGATGGATCACATCAAAACTGAGCACAGACATAAGCTCTGTTCCTAAGGCTCTTGTGGCTACCTGGCAAAGCCTGGGAACCCAACTCCAGGCTTATGATAGCAGTCTACAACCCTGAAACCCTCCAAACTCCCTGCCACCAGGCCTGAGAATGGAAATCTAGATAGCAGGCACCCTCCCCAATCAAAAAGACATCTGCTCCCAACTAAGCCACAAGGAAAGTGGACTACAGCAAGGCATACGAGGTTCCATCAGGAATCTGCTCTGAGGACTACAGGGAGATTAAAGCTCCCCCAAAGAACCTGAAAAATCCATTCTTTAGTATTTTCTTCTTGCTTTGGTTTTGCTTTGTTAGTTGTTATGCCTGATCATTTGTTGTTCACTTGTATTTCTATGTGTTACTTATGTGTATTGTGATTTAGGATTTGCTATTCCACTTAAAGTTTCTATTTTTCATTATTATTTGGTTTCTTCTTCTACTTTCCAATTTGCTAATTTGTAAGTTTTTTCCTTTCTTTTCTTCTCACTCCCCCTTCACCTCTCTTTCTCTACCTTATACTACTACTCCATCAAGGCTACCCTGTCTAACTCTATACACAAATAAGGCCTCCTTCTATGAGAGTAAAAAATAATTACAGGAGTTAACTTAGATTAAGCAACTTTCCAATAATATCTGGATGATCTTTTTCTAATCTCAGCAAGTCCCCAATATATATACATCTATAAATTCTTTTTCTTATCTTCATCTTGATCTCTAAGCTACTTGCTACATAAGCTTTCTTGGAATTATTTAAACCTTTTACACTCAGTAACAAGTATTTATTCTCCTCCTAGTACATATACCCTTCCCAAAGCTGTTCTTACCCCTCTACTATCATTATACCCAAGTTCTCTCCTGAACTTAAATCTGTATCTCTCCAATCCTAATCTTTCACTTCTCCATCTGATCCAGCCCATTGATCCCTAATGATTTATATCTGACCCAACTTACAGTTGGTTCTATATTTGACTACAAAATTGGTTCCATTTGCCAACTTTGAGTACAAGGAGCCCATTTTGTTAACTTTAAGGAGCAAACTACTTATTAGTCAAACCTATATTGTCTCAAAAGTTACAACTATATGCAATCTCAACCCTGCAGCTAAAATATCCCTCTGCAAGCAAGGAAAAAGAGAGCTAAACAGGAAAACACCTAACCTTACCTCTGAAACCCTAAGATCTACAAATCTACATGACACTAGGTTGATTCTGGTCCTAAAAGACTGTCCTGTTGTACCAGTGTGGTTCTTGTCTCCAAATGGGTAGAACTAACTGCAGAAACACAAGAAAAATAGCCAATAAACAAATCCCACCACCATCTCCACATAAACAAGCTACATAGCAGTCCCAGAATGACTTAGAAGATAATCATCAAAATAGATTAAATGCATGGCTGGTAAACCTGCTGAATTAAAATTTGGACACCCCACATGGGGTTATCAGAGAATGCGAAGAGGCCAACCAGAAGTTAGTAGATGACTTCATGGCCCCCCCAAATAAAAAGATAGAGGAACTCCAGCAGAGGGAGAAAGAATCTAATTAAAAGATAGGAACTCATATTAAGGAGTGGAAAAAGAAGTCAGATAATCAATTCCAGAAGGTAAGGTAATCTATTCAAGGCTTGAAAGAAAATCTTAATTAGAAGCTGGGCACCATTAAGAAAGACCAGCAAGAAGGAAAGGAGTTAAACACCAAAGTAAAATGTCTTCAACCTAGAATGGAAGAGGACAAAGAAAGAATATCAGTAGCTGAAGACAATTTGGACTCCATAGAGAAAGAGCACACAATTATTCATAACAAAATTAAGAATCATGACAGATCACTGCAGGAAATACAGGATACATTCAGAAATCCTAATATGAGAATAATAGGATTACAAGAGGGCTTGGAGAGGCCAATGGATTAGGAAATGCATTCAGCAGAATCCTAGCAGAGAACTTCCAAAATATAAAAAGAACAGGCCTGTCCACATACAAGAAGCTTTTAGAAAACCAAATAGACCAGAACAGAACAAGTCATCCCACCTCCACATTATAATCCATAACCGCTCAATAGCCACTAAAGAAAGAATTCTTAAAGCTGCCAGGGAGAAGAGAACAATCACATATAAAGGTAACCCAATCAGAATTACCTCAGATTTCAAAGAAGATACTATGAAAGCAAGAATGTGCTGGAAAGAGATCTGCCATGCGTTAAACTCAAATATCTACCAACCAAGAATAATCTACACAGCTAACCTCTCATTCACAGCAGGACAAATAAAAACCTTCCACAGCAAGGAATATCTGATGCAATATATCACTACCAAATCAGGTCTTCAAAAATCCTCAAAGACATTCTAAATATAGAAAACCAACAAGAACAGAATATATGCAATGAAGCAGTCCACAGAGAAATATGAAATCACAACAAGACCAGCCAAGGCACAGCTTCCCCCCCCCCACCAAATGAATAAAATGGTAAGGACAAACACCTCTCAGTCCTTCAGGAGGATATTATGATCCTAAATATCTACTCACCAAATAACAGAGCACCAAAACTTATCCAAGAAAAACTACTTTTATTCCAATCTCACATAGATCCAAAGACATTAATTGTTGGGGACTTTATCTCTCCTCACTAGAGAGATCAACCCGTCAAAAACTCAAGAGAAGAACATCGGATCTTAAAATCTGTATAGATCAACAAGACTTAACAGATATTTAACAAATATGTCACCCAGCAGCATCAGATTACACCTTCTTCTCAGCAGCACATGGGACATTATCCAAAATAGACCACATTCTAGGCCAAAAAGCAAATCTGTCCAAATTTAAAAACATTGAAATTATGCCCTACATTCTATCAGACCACAAGGGAATAAAATTAGAATTCAACATCAAAAGCCACCAAAGGAAAAACTGTATCACATGAAGGCTGAACAACACACTCTTGAACCACCAGTGGGTATTGGAAGAGATTAGAAAGGAAACTCAACTGTTCATGATATTCAACAAAAATGAACACACATATTACCAGCTCCTCTGGGACACAGCAAAGGCAGTACTCAGAGGTAAGTTTATAGCTCTGAGTTCCTGCATTAACAAATTGGAAAGATCTGAAACTCACAACTTAATGAGGCACCTAAAGCTCCTTGAAAAAAAAAACAAAAGCTAAACCCAAATCCAGTAGATGGGAACAAATAATTAAAATTAAATCCAAATTAAATAAATTATATTTTTAAAAACTATAGAAAGAATTGACAAAACAAAGATTTGGTTCTTCGAAAAAATTAAGAGAATTGGCAGACCCTTAGCAAATCTTATGAGAAAAATGTAGCACACACCCAAATAAACAAACTCAGAAATGAGAATGGAAACACCACTAAAGAAACAGCCAAGATTCAGAATATACTAAGGGCATATTTTTCAAACCTTTAGGCTAGTAAGTTTGAGAATCTGAAAGGTATGGACAAATTTCTAGCAAATATTGACATGCCCAAACTAAACCAAGATGATTTAAACCAACATAACAGAAATAGAAGCAGCAATAAAAGACCCCCAACCTTTGCCAGGCACCAGTGGCTCACACCTATAATCCTAGCTACTCAGGAGGCTGAGATCTGAGGATCACAGTTCAAATCAGCCCCTCCATAAAAGTCCATGAGACTTTTATCTCCAATAAAACACTAGAAAAAAACCAGAAGTGGCACTGTGGCTCAAGTGGTAGAACCCTTGCCTTGAGCTGAAGAGGGCAGGGACAGCGCCCAGGCCCAGAGTTCAAGCCCCATGACCGACAAGAAAAAGACCTCCCACCAAAGAAAAGTCCAGGACTGGATGTATTTACATCTGGATTCTACAAGGCCTTCAAAGGAGAACTCACACCAATACTCCTCCATCTCTTCAATGACATTAAAAGCAAAACATCCCTATCACACTCTTTTTATGAATTAAGCATAATCCTCATCCCAAAACCAGGCAGGGACTCATCAAAGAAAGAGCACTATAGACCCCTTTCTTTGATGAATTTCAATGCAAAACTTCTCAATAATATCTTGGCCAATCGATTTCAACAACTCATCAAAAAGTCATACACCAAGATCAAACAGAATTCATTTCAGTGATGCAAAGCTGGTTCAATATAAACAAAACAATTAATATAATTCATCATATCAACAAGAGCAAGAATAAGAACCACATGATTATCTCAATAGATAAAGAAAATACTTTGACAAGATCCAACACACATTTATGATGAAGGCTCTGGTAAAACTAGGAATTCATGGAACATTCCTCAATACAATAAAGGCTGTATTTGATAAACCTACAGCCAGAATTACACTTAATGGCGAAAGGTTAAAACCATTTCCTCTAAATTCAGGGAACAATACAAGGATGTCTACTTTCTCCAGTCCTCTTCAACCTAGTATTAGAATGCTTAGCTAGGGCAATAAGAGAAGATGCTGATATAAAGGGGATCCAAATAGGGAAAAATGAAATAAAACTCTCCCTCTTTGCAGAAGACATGATCTTCTATTTAAAGAAACTAATAGAAAAAAAAACTAATAGATTCAACTTCCAATTACTTGAGCTGATCGGAAATGTTTGCAAAAAAGCAAGGTATAAAATTAACCCTCAGAAGTCAATAGCTTTCCTGTATTACAATAATGAGAATAGCACAGCTGAAATTAGGTAAGCAACCGCTTTTGCAATAGCCCCACAAAAAAAATACTTAGGAGTTAAGTTAATAAAAGAGATGAAGGATCTGTATGAGAAAAAACTTTAAAAACCTGAAAAAAGAAATTAAATGAGAACTAATCAAGTGGGAAAACCTCCCATGCTCCTGGATTGGGAGGATTAACATCGTGAAAATGGCAATACTGCCAAAGGCTATCTACAAATTCAATGTGATACTTATCAATATCCCAGCTTTATTCTTCAATGAAATAGAAGAAGAAACCCAAAAATTGTTTCCCTTATTTGCAATGTCTAGTATATGTATGAGTCAAGTGGAAAAGGTCAGATAATGTGATGTTAGGAAAATGAACCCTTAGATATGTATTTTAATGCTTTTTTATTTCATGCATTTCTTTCTAATGCATTTATAAGATTATCTCTTTGTTGCTTTGTATGTCCCTCTCCCACAGTATAACCCCTGCTTTCACTATATTTGATGTCAGTATAACTAGTGGAGGAGATGGGGAAAAACAAGTGGTTTAAGGATACAGGTGGACCTGTTGCAACAATGAGAAGTACAAGTTGTCATGTGGAAATGAGCTTTAAAACGTTGGTGGGGGGAGGGGTGGGGGAGGATTGGGTGGAGGGTTAGGGAGGAGGCTGGGAAGGGATGTGAAGGGTAAACAAAGGAGGCTGCAATGCTTGATAAGAAATGTACGCATTATCCTGCCCATGTAATTGTAACCCCTCTGTACAGTATGTTCACACAAAAAAATTAAATTAAATTAAAAAAATAAATAAATTCTAAGCTCAAAAAAAAAGACACTGAATAGCAAAAACAATCCTTAGTTGAAAAAGCAGCACTGGAGGAACATAAATTCCAAATTTCAAAACTCTACTACAAAGCTATAGTAATCAAAACAGCTTGGTACTGGCACAAG